>NC_138303.1:18485000-18562500 GCF_965601325.2 Salmo salar | reverse complement strand
AATGGTGTCGTCTGCGTAGAGGTGCATCAGAGAATCAGCAGCAGCAAGAGCAACATCATTGATGTATACAGAGATGAGAGTCGGCCCGAGAATTGAACCCTGTGGCACACCAATAGAGACTGCCAGAGGTCCGGACAACAGGCCCTCCGATTTGACACACTGAACTCTATCAGAAAATTAGTTGGTAAACCAGGCGAGGCAATCATTTGAGAAACCAAGGCTGTCAAGTCTGCCAATAAGAATGTGGTGATTGACAGAGTCGAAAGTCTTGGCCAGGTTGATGAATACGGCTGCACAGTAATTTCTCTTATCAATGGCGGTTATGATGTCGTTTAGGACCTTGAGCATGGCTGAGGTGCACCCATGACCAGCTCTGAAACCAGATTGCATAGCGGAGAAGGTACGTTGGGATTCGAAATGGTCGGTAATCTGTTTGTTAACTTGGCTTTCGAAGACTTTAGAAAGACAGGGTAGGATAGATATAGGTCTGTAGCAGTTTGGGTCTAGAATGTCACCCCCTTTGAAGAGGGGGATGACCGCGGCAGCTTTCCAATCTTTGGGAATCTCAGACGATACGAAAGAGAGGTTGAACAGGCTAGTAATAGGGGTTGCAACAATTTCGGCAGATAATTTTAGAAAGAGAGGGTCCAGATTGTCTAGCCCAGCTGATTTGTATGGGTCCAAATTTTGCAGCTCTTTCAGAACGTCAGCTATCTGGATTTGGGTGAAGGAGAAATGGTGGGGGCATTGGCGGGTTGCTGTGGAGGGTGCCGGGCAGTTGACCGGGGTAGGGGTAGCCAACATGCAAAACATGGGGGAAGAAAATTACAGACGAAGGCGCAACAATTTCCAACTTTATTCGACATTTGAAGCTGCACAAAGAACCTTAAGTCGTGGCTAATATAGCCGACAGCTATATAATTTATAACTTTGCTAGTGTAGCATGTAGGCTAACGTAACGTTAAATCAATGAGCCTCCACACAGTCAGTCAGTGCGGGAACGTGATCATTGCACCCAAGATTGAGCTACAACTGGCTAGGCAGCTGGTAGCCTAAATCCTGCTTGATGTTACTGCTGTTCCTAAAACCATTGACATACGTTAGCCTACTGTAACCACACACAGAGAGAGTGTGTGTGTGTGTGTGTGTGTGTGTGTGTTAAGGTTGTGTGATTGTGTACAAGCCTACATCACCCATAGCGATCCTATAAAAATATATAGATATTTTTAAAAGCATTCATAATTGTGTAAATGTAATATACTAACTATTACTCTTGTTAGAAATATGAAATGGTATTACATTTGGTGAAGAGCACGTTATGAGTTGTTTAGGACTCGAAACTCAAAGTTTAGGACTTGAGACGACTTGATACTTGTCGGTCTTGACTTGAGACTTGACTCGGACTTGCCTGAATTGACTTGGGACTTGACTTGGGACTTGAGTGCTAAGACTTGAGAATTACTTGTGACTTGGTCCCACCTTTGATAATAATCAATAATTTTGCTCTTTATTTAGCCATCTTGTATGTAAAACCTTATTTCTTCTTCAAAAATTGTGAATAACTCACCACAGGTTAATGAGAAAGGTGTGCATGAAAGGATGTACATAACTCTGCATTGTTGGGTTGTATTGGAGAGAGTCTCAGTCTTAATCATTTTCCACACACATTCTGTGCCTGTATTTAGTTTTCATGCTATTGTATTTAGTTTCCACTCTCACATAGGTACGTGTTTGCAAAGGGCATCAGTGTCTTAACAGTGCTATTTGCCAAGGCAGGATACTCTGAGCGCAGCCCAATCCAGAAATCTGGCAGTAGCTTCTGATTAAATTCAATTTTCGCAGAACCGCTTCTTGCTATTTTGATGAGGCTCTTTTTCAGATATCGGTAAGCGGACTGGAGGCAGGGCATGAAAGGGATAAAATCATCCGTTTCGGGAAAGTGCCAGCATAATTGCGCGACCAATTCACTCAGGTGCTTCGCTATATCACATTTGACATTGTCCGTAAGAAAGCTTGACTTCATTTGCACACAAAAAAACATACAATGACGGAAAGACCTGTGTGTTGTCCTTGTTAATGAAGACAGAGATGAGCTCCAACTTCTTAATCGTAGCCTCAATTTTGTCCCGCACATTGAAAATAGTTGCGGACAGGGGCGGACTGAAACAATAATTCAGTCCGGGAATTTGACTCCATCCCAGGCCACCCTGTTCACGCAAACCACCAAACCACTGATTTTTTAGGCTAGCCCTATTTGTTGATGTAGCGGGTACCAAACTAATTATAAACTTGGACACTACGTTCATCTGGGAAGAAAGTTATCCACATTACAAAATACAA
Source organism: Salmo salar (assembly GCF_965601325.2). NCBI lineage: Eukaryota > Metazoa > Chordata > Actinopteri > Salmoniformes > Salmonidae > Salmo > Salmo salar. Next base: position 18,560,160 of record NC_138303.1, on the reverse strand, counting down.
AACATTTGTAAGTAGCCTATCTGAACACTGAGTTTTCAAGGTATGCTATGGCTATGGGTGCACCCTCAAAAACTCACTAGGAATACACCAATCATAGCACATAGAAATGTACAAGGCTAAACACACAAAACAATTAGCCTACACTTTTTAAAATGAGAATGCGATATACAGAGTTAGCTCAAATGTTAAAATGATTATCTTTATATTCAAGCATCAAGCATATCAAAAGTATCAAAAAACTTCACACACACATTCACTGAACTTGAACATAAGCTACAACAATGTAAGTAAGTATAATACAAAGTCGAAAAAGCACTCCTCTACAAAAAAATGTATGTTACAATTTTCACTCACTGGTGTCCATAAAGCAAACAGCACAAAAATAAAACACATCTATACACTGAGTCAGTGAAATTGAACATTGGCTACGTAACTGCAAGTATAATACGAAAGTCCCAAAGAAATGCCTCTGTACAAAAGCTTTAACTCACAGCAAATTTTCTTTCACCCTTGTCAGCCTGTTAAGAGTCATAGCATAGCTTCTTCAGAGTAACCAGTAAGTAATTACCACTAGTAAACCAGTAGGTGACGCAGTAACTCACTGCTCTCTGCCATCTTGTCAATGATGTCATCTTTGTCAAGTCCCATAAGAATCTCCTTCTCTGTTGCCATCAAAAGGAACGCTTCAAGGTTCTCTTGAGTGAAGGAGGTTCTTAGGCGGGTCTTCACAAATTTCAGGGCAGAGAAGGTCCTCTCACAAGTCACCTGAGTGATGGATAGGGTGAGGAGGAACCCCAAACCAATGATGTGATACGCATCCGTGAGCAGATTGTACTGAGACAGGAGAAGACAGCAGCATATCGGGCAGTGTTTACATGTGGAACAACTTCTGCTCACCAACTCTAGACTTTGATCAGGATCCTCAAAGCCTTCCCCTGATTCATCACTGGCTGTTGGCGGCCCTGGTGTTGTACTCCTCCAATGCTGACTGTTTCAGTCTTTCCCACTGTTGTGCAAGGCTGATCAGTTCAGCCTGCAAGGCCTCAACAGTGGCATGTTCATCAAATTCCAGTAAGCATTTGCTGAGCTCCTTCATGGCTGTCTTTGGAAGGCCCTTTTCTCTGATCTCAGGAAAATGCTTTGGATTCATGCAGGAGACATCTGAACACAGCACTGCATTTGCTGCATAACGGCGGTGAATACTTTCAACAACAGTGTCCAGTACCACATTGTGGATCTTGATTTTGTAATCCATGTCTGCATTAGCAATGGTCTCGTCTTCTGCCAACTCACCTGGTTTTCTCTTCTTTTTTTTGTTCTCTTCTCTGGGAGAGCAGTCCGAGGTTCGGCATCGCAGTCCTGCTGCTCCTCCAGAATGCCATTGACCCACTCAACAAAGTTTTCTGCTGCCCTCTTCAAACCCTCAAAGTCACACTTTCTCAGGTTATCCTCTGTTCCTGTCACCAAGTGCTGTGCTGTTACGATATCCATGCCACTTGTTTGCAAGTATTTAGAGAGAGGGGACGTCTGCTCAAAAATCCTGAGAAAAACCTCAGCTGTAAGTATGGTTTCATACTTTAGGAGAGCATCCTTGTACCCTTGGGCCTTGCTTCGGATGGCAGGTTTTATGGTCACATCCTTTTCAATTCTTTCCATAGTGATGACCACATCCTTGTAAAGTACACGGTCAGACTTTGCAAAGCTTCCAAATACTTTCCTCAAGGCCTCGTCTTTGGCCCCCCAGCGTGTTTCACCAATTACATCAAGCCGTCTGTGTCTCCTGTCCTCACTGGTTTTCTCCCATAGCTTCATGCACTTGTAGGAATCTCGAATGAACACTGCAATGTCATTCAGTAGTGAGAAAAGGGATTCACTTGCCACAACAACCCCAGCGGTGTTATTTAGCACAAGGTTGAGGACATGTGAGTAACACCATATATGTACTTGTTTAGGAGACTCTCCTGTGAGCGATGCAGAGAAGCCCCTGTATTGTCCCTGCATATTAGCTGCTCCGTCTGTTGCATTACCAACACACTGTTTGATATCTGTGTCCATCTTCTCAAGGGTCTGTTTCACAAGGTCCACAAAGTAGTCCAGTCAATGACTCACAGTCAATGACTGCAATGAGTCTCTCGTGGACAACATCAGTGACATATCGCAGAACTACTGCACACTGGTCTTTGGATGTTAAATCCTGTGTTGTGTCCATTTGTATTGAGAACATCCCTGCCTTTCTCACTTCAGCAGCAATTGTCTGCTGAATCAACATTCTGATGACTTCAATTACTTTATTTTCTGTTGTTTCGGACATCATAGTTACCAAGGACCCTCTTGCTTTACTTCCCATCTGCTTCTTGATCTTCGCAATGCAATCACTAACATGCTCTTGTAGGCAGACATCATATTTGCTTAGCAACAATATAAGCTCAAGAAACTTGCCATGATTGACGGCCATGTTTTCCAAGTTATATGCAGCTTCGTGTCTGTGTCCTCTGTAGCTAAACCCACAATAAATTTAACTACATCAATCACACGTTCCATGACCTGCCTCCTCTCCTCTCGGTCTCGTTGAACTGACATTTGCTTATCACTCAGAAGGGTACAGATGTCTGCTTTGCTGGCTCTGAGGAAAAAGGCTTCTGCACTTTCTCTATGGGTTTTCTTCTCTCATGTTCCTGTACTCTCTGATTGGCATGTTTCCAGACCTGCATGCCTCCTTTGACAAATGCACTATCACTGGCTGAAGGTTTTGTGAATACAAGACATACTGAGCAGAACAAGGAGGGAGTTACTTCATTGTCAGCCATTTTCTGTTTGTGTCATCTTTGGATTGGATTACATTGGGAATGACTCTTTGTTTTTGGGTGGCACTGAAAAAATAAGTCAAAATCCTTGGGACTGAGGATGGGCAAAATAATCAAATGGATTATCAGTGCTTCGCTGTCCCTTTCTATTTTCCCTTTACTGGGCTCTGAACCTCTCTCTCTCTCTCTCTCTCTCTCTGCACATCTTGTTGCTCTGCAGAATGAGATTAACATGATAAATAACCTAAACTTAAACTTGTATTACTTGTGCAGTCATCAATTGTATGCCCCCCGATTACAAAGCACATATTAATCTGAAATCAAAGCCTACATGTTTAGGTTTGTGCTCTTAAGTTGTACCTGAAGGTTCCTGCTCTGAGTCTGACTCTGTACTGACCACCATCTCCAGTTCTGCAGGAGCACCTGAAGCTCTAGTGCTGCTGCTGCTTCCTTCTCCACCTTTACAAAGAAAAGACTGTTATCATACTCACTATCATTAGTGTATCAGTAGCTCTAGTGCTGCTGCTGCTTCCTTCTCCACCTTTACAAAGAAAAACATATTATCATACTCACTATCATTAGTGTATCAGTAGGCTACATTAAGAGTGGTCTCTTAATTCGGAGTGGTCTCTTAATTTTTCCCAGAGCTGTATATCATTCTAGTAACTTGTAATGCTGGTACTAATGGCACTAATGATCTTTGTCATTGTCTGTGCTGTGTCACACAGGCTACTGTGTTACGTTCATGGATGTATTATGGTTACGTTACTGTAGCCTTTTCACTGTACAGTGTATGTGTAATTTCCCTAGCTTATGTGGCATGAGTCATGACCAAATGCTGGCAAGTCCATAGTCTAGGTTTACTATTTTTACTAGTTGAAACATATTGCCTTCAATGTGATATTAACCTAGCTAATAATAGCATTCATTGCTTTGATATAATTCCTCCACGAAGACATAAGACATGCAAACTGTTTAGCCTTGTGTCACTACTATTAGCCATGCATTGTTGTCGTGTGTGTGTGTCAGTGTGTGTGTTTTAGCTAGTGTTTTTGACTGACCTGGTCCCTTACTGGTGAACATGTTGCTAATTTTGCAGCATTTAGCTGCGACTGTGGCAAAAGTCTTTCTCTTTTTTATTCTCTCACTCTCTGCTCCACCTTTCCTTTCAGACCGTCCATTTCGCTGTGTGACTAAAATGTTATTGGTAGAGAAGCAGGTAGACAGTTGCTATTAATGTATAGAAGCAACAGATATTAATGGTATCTTTTGCTTTTATACATGTCTTACTACTCTAAAGTCGTCTTAATTCTCGCTCAAAAAGCTCCTGTGGCTTATTTTTCAAATTGGCATGTTTTGTTTCTAAATGTCTGCGCAAGAGGGAAGGTTTCATCGAGTTGTGAGAAGTACTTTGCACTTATGACACACTGTGGCTGAGGAAAGGCACTACTCCCAATATAAGTGAACCCCAAATCAATGTAGTTCTCCATCATATTTGCGCCTCTTTGATGACCCAATGTCCCTGTCTGTTGTTCGGTTCTTTCCCGGGTAAGGGGGCAGTAGCTCTTCGGCTGCATCAGATTCACTGTCAGTGTCCATGCTAGCTGGGCTAACAACAAATGTAGAATTACTGATGCTAGCATTGGATGTGCTCGTGGAAGCAGAACAACTCATGTGGTCGACAGGTGCAGGTGTAGTACCGCTAGTACTGCTAGTAGTAACAGTACTACCATTAGAGCTGTTATGTTTCTCTATGGATGGGGGTCTTACTTTTTAAAACTATTTATCAATTTTCGAGCAAACGCAATGAGCAGCAACTACGTTTGGCTACATACGAACCTTTAGTGGAATTCCCACGAGAGAATAATTATTTGACTAGGCTACCTGTATTTGACATTGTGTATTTATTTTACTGAACACCATGTGGTTTCATTTCGTTTTTGGCAGTGAAACGAGGCTACTCAGGCGAGAGATAAACCCAAATGTATAGCCCTGTTGGAAAACCTAAAAGGACTGTTTGAAAATGTGAAGAATAAAAAATAAATAAATATTTTTATGTGGCGTACCCCCGACGGCATTGGGCATACCCTTGGAAATACCTGTTAAAGAGGGTGCAGTGAAATCAAATCAAAATCAAATCAAACCAAATAAAAAAATATATATTTGTCACATGCGCCGAATACAACAACAATACCGTGAAATGCTTACTTACATGCCCTTAACCAACAATGCAGTTCAAGGAATAGAGTTAAGAAAATATTTACTAAATAAACTAAAGTAAAAATATTATATAAAAAGTAACACAATAAAATAACAATAACAAGGCTATGTACAGAGGGTACCAGTACCGAGTCAGTGTGCGGGGGTACAGGTTAGTCGAGGTAGTTTGTACATGTAGCTGGGGGTAAAGTGACTATGCATAGATAATAAACAGCGAGTAGCAGCAATGTAAAAACGGGGGTTGGGGGGGGTCAATGTTTTAGCAGTCTTATGGCTTAGGGGTTGAAGCTGTTAAGGAGCCTTTTGGACCTAGACTTGGCGCTCCGGTACCTCTTGCCGTGCGGTAGCAGAGAGAAGAGTCTATGACTTGGGTGACTGGAGTCTTTTGACAATTCTCTGTAGAGCCTTATGGTTGGAAGCCGAGCAGTTGCCGTACCAGGCGGTGATGCAACCGGTCAAGATGCTCTCGATGGTGCGGCTGTAGAACTTTTTAAGGATCTGGGGAACCATGCCAAATCTTTTCAGTGTCCTGAAAATAAATAAATGCGTATGTTACTAGCTTATGTACACAAATAATCAACAACAACAACAAAGCAAAAAAATCTAGAAATGTCAGAACGAATCCAATTAACAACCCAAATAGCACTGCAAGAGTAATGTAATCTATACATATATACACTGGATGAATTTACACATGAAATACTAACAATGATACTGTATGCAGTAGATATATCTTTCCAAGGTGGCATAGCAGTCAGACGTCCTTTGTCCTCCTCTTGTCGTGTCCCGTGTATATATATATTTACATATTTTCTTCGTATATCTTTTTATATTTTTTTTCTAAAAACTCAACCTCAAAACACTCTCCTGCAACCTGCATCACCAATTTAAAAAAAAAGTATTATTTATCTCAAATCTGAAATCCACAACAGAAGCTAGCCAGAGGTTAGCCAGTTCACTGGCTAACGTTGGAGTTCAGCTAGCCACGGTTGGCGGTCATCAGCTATCCGTTACCTCGAAAAACTGTCGCCAGTTTTGTACAGCGCGACTCAGACCAGAGCATACCGGACCTATTTTCTCTCCATATCCCCGGATTTCTACCACAGGCTCTGGACATTTACACATGGATCTTGCAGCTAGCTAGCTGCTACCCGAGTGACTATTGGCTAACGTCGGTCCCGGAGCTAACATCAATTATTCTGGAGCTAGCCAGCTGAAGAGTTCCATCAGCCACTCCTGGGCTACAATCACCTATCCGGACCCGTTTTACTGCCAATGCGGAGCCCCATCTGGCCTTCACGACTGGACTACCAACGTTATCTGCCCGAGGGAGTTATCCAACTGGCCCCTCCGTCGCGACGTAACCTGAACGCCCATCTGCGGCCCGCTAATCGTTAGCTGTCTTATCGGCTGCTATCTGAATAGGTCTATCGGACAATTTTCTTGGGCCACTATAACTATAACTATTTTGCCAATTGGACTGGTCCCCCCTACCACATGGAACCCCACTAATCTACAGACGGAAACGCACGAGGTGGCTAAAAACAGACCTCCCTCCAACTTCTGCCAGCTTGCTACCTATGGCCTGGCTAGCTGTCTGAATCTCACTGGACCCTTATGATCACTCGGCTAAGCATGCATCTCCTTAATGTCAATATACCTTGTCCATTGCTGTTCTGGTTAGTGTTTATTGGCTTATTTCACTGTAGAGCCTCTAGCCCTGCTCATTATACCTTATCCAACCTTTCAGTTCCATCACCCACGACATCTTCTGGTTTCAATGATGTTTCTAGAGACAATATCTCTCTCATCATCACTCAATGCCTAGGTTTACCTCCACTGTATTCACATCTTACCATACCTTTGTCTGTACATTACACCTTGAAGCTATTTTATCACCCCCAGAAACCTGCTCCTTTTACTCTCTATTCCGGACGTCATAGACGACCAATTCTCATAGCTTTTAGCCGTACCCTTATCCTACTCCTTCTCTGTTCCTCTGGCGATGTAGAGGTGAATCCAGGCACTGCAGTGCCTAGTTCCACTCCTATTCCCCAGGCGCTCTCTTTTGATGACTTCTGTAACCGTAATAGCCTTGGTTTCATGCATGTTAACATTAGAAGCCTCCTCCTTAAGTTTGTTTTATTCACTGCTTTAGCCCACTCTGCCAACCCGGATGTCCTAGCCGTGTCTGAATCCTGGCTTAGGAAGTCCACCAAAAACTCTGAAATCTTCATCCCTAACTACAACATATTCAGACAAGATAGAACGGCCAAAGGGGGCGGTGTTGCCATCTACTACAGAGATAGCCTGCAGAGTTCTGTCCTACTATCCAGGTCTGTACCCAAACAATTTGAACTTCTACTTTTAAAAATCCATCTTTCTAAAAACAAGTCTCTCACCTTTGCTATAGACCACCCTCTGCCCCCAGCTGTGCTCTGAACACCATATGTGAACTGATTGCCCCCCATCTATCTTCAGAGCTCGTGCTGCTAGGTGACCTAAACTGGGACATGCCTAACCCCCCAGCCATCCTACAATCTAATCTTGATGCCCTCAATCTCACACAAATTATCAATGAACCTATCGGTACCACCCCAAAGCCGTAAACACGGGCACCCTCATAGATATCATCCTAACCAACTTGCCCTCTAAATAAACCTCTGCTGTTTTCAACCAAGATCTCAGCAATCACTGCCTCATTGCCTGCATCCGTAATGGGTCAGCGGTCAAACGACCTCCACTCATCACTGTCAAACGCTCCCTGAAATATTTCAGCGAGCAAGCCTTTCTAATGGACCTGGCCCGGGTATCCTGGAAGGATATTGACCTCATCCCGTCAGTAGAGGATGCATGGTTATTCTTTTTAAATGCCTTCCTCACCATCTTAAATAAGCATGTCCCATTCATGAAATTTAGAACCAGGAACAGATATAGCCCTTGGTTCTCTCCAGACCTGACTGCCCTTAACCAACACAAAAACATCCTGTGGCGTTCTGCATTAGCATCGAACAGCCCCCGTGATATGCAACTTTTCAGGGAAGTTAGAAACCAATATACACAGGCAGTTAGAAAAGCCAAGGCTAGCTTTTTCAAGCAGAAATTCGCTTCCTGCAACACAAACTCCAAAAGGTTCTGGGACACTGTAAAGTCCATGGAGAATAAGAACACCTCCTCCCAGCTGCCCACTGCACTGAGGATAGGAAACTCTGTCACCACCGATAAATCCACTATAATTGAACATTTCAATAAGCATTTTTCTACGGCTGGCCATGCTTTCCACCTGGCTACCCCTACCGCGGTCAACAGCACTGCACCCCCCACAGCTACTCGCCCAAGCCTTCCCCATTTCTCCTTCTCCCAAATCCAGTCAGCTGATGTTCTGAAAGAGCTGCAAAATCTGGACCCCTACAAATCAGCCGGGTTAGAAAATGATCTGCCGAAATTGTTGCAACCCCTATTACTAGCCTGTTCAACCTCTCTTTCGTGTCGTCTGAGATTCCCAAAGATTGGAAAGCAGCTGCTGTCATCCCCCTCTTCAAAGGAGGGGACACTCTTGACCCAAACTGCTACAAAACCTATATCTATCCTACCCTGCCTTTCTAAGGTATTCGAAAGCCAAGTCAACAAACAGATTACCGACCATTTCGAATCCGACCGCAGCTTCTCCGCTATGCAATCTGGTTTCAGAGCTGGTCATGGGTGCACCTCAGTCACGCTCAAGGTCCTAAACGATATCGTAACCGCCATCGATAAGAAACAATACTGTGCTGCCGTATTCATTGACCTGGCCAAGACTCTGTCAATCATCACATCCTCATCGGCAGACTCAATAGTCTTGGTTTCTCAAATGATTGCCTCGCCTGGTTCACCAACTACTTCTATATTTATTGACATGTGTCAATAAAACCCAAAACACAGCTAAATGAAGCACTAACCTTTGACGATCTTCATCAGATGACACTCCTAGGACATTATGTTACACAATACATGTATGTTTTGTTCGATAAAGTTCATATTTATATCCAAAAACAGCATTTTACATTGGCGCGTGATGTTCAGAAAATGTATTCCCACCAAAACTTCCGGTGAATGTGCACATCAATTTACAAAAATACTCATCATGAACGTTGATAAAATATACAACAATTATTTTAAGAATTATAGATAGACTACTCCTGGATGCAACCACTGTGTCAGATTTTAAAATAGCTTTACGGAAAAAGCACATTTTTCAATATTCTGAGTACATAGCTCAGCCATCACGGTGAGCTATTCAGACACCCGCCAAGTTCGGGGCAACCTAAACTCAGAATTAGTATTAGAAATATTCTCTTACCTTTGCTGATCTTCGTCAGAATGCACTCCCAGGACTGCTACTTCCACAATAAACTTTGTTTTTCTTCGAAATAATCCATATTTATGTACAAATATCTCCGTTTTGTTTGTGCGTACAGATCACTTATCCAAAGGCATAACGTGCGAGCATGGAACGAGAGACGAAAAGTCAAAATGTTCCATTACCGTACTTAGAATCTATCTTTATGGTATTTTTTACGTAAAATTGCGATAATATTCCAACCGGACAATAGCATATTCATTCAAGAAGAAAAAGAAGGAACGGCGTGCTCGCGTGACCGCGCATATCCAATCCCTTTGTTGCCAGGCAGACTACTTAGTAACTGAGATCCTATACTCTGCCCAGTGACAGGAAAATGCTCAAACCACTTTCTGAAGGCTTTAGACAGCCAATGGAAGCCTTAGGACGTGCAACGTCACCCCACAGACACTGTAGCTTCGATAGAGAATCAAAAGAAGAACTACAATTCTCAGACTTTTCACTTCCTACTTGGATTTTTCTCAGGTTTTTGTCTGCCTTATGAGTTCTGTTATACTCACAGACACCATTCAAACAGTTTTAGAAACTTCATAGTGTTTTCTATCCAAATCTACTAATCATATGCATATTCTAGTTTCTGGGCCAGAGTAGTAACCTGTTTAATTTGGGTATGTTTTTCATCCGTCCGTAAAAATACTGCCCCTAGCCCAGACAGGTTAACAACCCTCCAGACCAGCTTCAATGCCATACAACTCTCCTTCTGTGGCCTCCAACTGCTGTTATATACAAGTAAAACTAAATGCATGCTCTTCAACCGATCGCTGCCTGCACCTGCCCGCCCGTCCAGCATTACTACTCTGGACGATTCTGACTTATGTGGACAACTACAAATACCTAGGTGTCTGGTTATACTGTAAACTCTCCTTCCAGACTCACATCAAACATCTCCAATCCAAAGTTAAATCTAGAATTGGCTTCCTATTTCGCAACAAAGCATCCTGCACTCATGCTGCCAAACATATCCTCGTAAAACTGACCATCCTACCGATCCTCGACTTCGGCGATGTCATTTACAAAATAACCTCGAATACCCTACTCAATAAACTGGATGCAGTCTATCACAGTGCCATCCGTTTTGTCACCAAAGCCCCATATACTACCCACCACTGCGACCTGTACGCTCTCGTTGGTTGGCCCTCGCTTCATACTCGTCGCCAAACCCACTGGCTCCAGGTCATCTACAAGACCCTGCTAGGTAAAGTCCCCCCTTATCTCCGCTCACTGGTCACCATAGCAGTACCTACCTGTTGCACGCGCTCCAGCAGGTATATCTCTCTGGTCACCCCCAAAGCCAATTCCTCCTTTGGCCGTCTCAGATTCCAGTTCTCTGCTGCCAATGACTGGAATGAACTACAAAAATCTCTGAAACTGGAAACACTTATCTCCCTCACTAGCTTTAACCTCTTACATCTAGACGTTCCGCTAGCAGAACACCTGCTCCAATATCCAATGATAGGCGTGGCGCGAATTACAAATTCCTCAAAAATACAAAAACTTCAATTTTTCAAACATATGACTATTTCACAGCATTTTAAAGACAAGACTCTCCTTTATCTAACCACACTGTCCGATTTCAAAAAGGCTTTACAGCTAAAGCAAAACATTAGATTATGTCAGCAGAGTACCAAGCCAGAAATAATCAGACACCCATTTTTCAAGCTAGCATATAATGTCACAAAAACCCAGAAGACAGCTAAATGCAGCACTAACCTTTGATGATCTTCATCAGATGACACACCTAGGACATTATGTTATACAATACATGCATGTTTTGTTCAATCAAGTTCATATTTATATCAAAAAACAGCTTTTTACATTAGCATGTGACGTTCAGAACTAGCATACCCCCCGCAAACTTCCGGAGGAATTTGCTAAGAATTTACTAAATTACTCACGATAAACGTTCACAAAAAGCATAACAATTATTTTAAGAATTATAGATACAGAACTCCTCTATGCACTCGATATGTCCGATTTTAAAATAGCTTTTTGGTGAAAGCACATTTTGCAATATTCTAAGTACATAGCCCAGGCATCACGGGCTAGCTATTTAGACACCCGGCAGGTTTAGCCTTCACCAAAATCAGATTTACTATTATAAAAGTTTGATTACCTTTTGTTGTCTTCGTCAGAATGCACTCCCAGGACTGCTACTTCAATAACAAATGTTGGTTTGGTCCAAAATAATCCATCGTTATATCCAAATTGCGGCATTTTGTTCGTGCGTTCCAGACACTATCTGAAAGGGTAAATAAGGGTCCCGCGCATGGCGCAATTCGTGACAAAAAAAATCTAAATATTCCATTACCGTACTTCGAAGCATGTCAACCGCTGTTTAAAATCAATTTTTATGCCATTTTTCTCGTAAAAAAGCGATAATATTCCGACCGGGAATGTCCATTTAGCTAAACAGAGGAAAGTAAACAAAGCTTTCGGTCGACGCGGGCACGAGCCTGAGTCTCACAGTACTGTAACCAGCCACTACCCAAACGCGCTACTTTGTTTCAGCCAGAGCCTGCAAAGCCACGATTCAGCTTTCTACCGCCTTCTGAGACCCTATGGCAGCCGTAGGAAGTGTCACGGGACAGCTAAGATCCTCACTCTTCAATAAACAGAGACAAGAAGAATGACACCTTGTCAGACAGGCCACTTCCTGAATGAAACCTTCTCAGATTTTGGCCTGCCATATGAGTTCTGTTATACTCACAGACACCATTCAAACAGTTTTAGAAACTTTAGGGTGTTTCTATCCATATGTAATAAGTATATGCATATTCTAGTTACTGGGTAGGAGTGGTAACCAGATTAAATCGGGTACGTTTTTTATCCAGCCGTGAAAATACTGCCCCCTAGCCATAACAGGTTAAGCACCAGCTGTCAGGGCAGCTCACAGATTACTGCACCTGTACATAGCCCATATATAATTTAGCCCAAACAACTACCTCTTCCCCTACTGTATTTATTTATTTATTTATTTATTTATTTATTTAAGTAGTAGAAACATTAGAATGAGCTATGTTGAGAATACGGCTATGATGTATCTGTACCTTCTCTTTTAGACAGTATCTGAATGAACTGACCGTGGCTCGAGTTACTGAGGTCCTTAATGATCTACTTGGCCTTCCACATGCCTCTGTGAGCGTGCCTCTGTGAGCGTGCCTCTGTCTGTCTGTCTGTCTGTGTGCGTGCGTGCGTGCGTGTGTGAGAGTCAGGTCTTCTGTACCAGTGAAGCGTGAGAGGACAGTGTTGGTAGATAGCTCCATTTAAAAGGAGTCCCGGTGATAATAGAAGTGCTCTGTCACACTCTCCAGCCTTTAACTGCCCCTGGTCTTACTGTTTTAATGATCTCCAACCACAACAACCTCCTCCATTCTACTAGAGCCTCATACTGGGTGGGATTTCGGTCAACCTTTAGGGGTGTGGCATATAGTGAGTGGATCATAGGATGGAACCTTTTTTTCCCCATATAGAATCATTTTTCTAACAGTGTGTAGTCATACTGAAATAACTTACATATAGCAACAATACATCTAGGATTATACAATCAATGTAGATTTCATTGAAACTAAATTGAGAGGGTCTAGTGAGTTTTATGGCCAGACATTTGGGACCATTAACAAGTTCCATGTGGTGTTGGTTAGAGGTTGATTAGATGGAGCTGTTTAGGGATGGTGTTGTGATGTTTCATTTGCGTAATCATTATGAGTGTGACATCAGGAGATTTTTTTTTACATTGAATACATTTCATACATTTTTTTTCCGTAATGGTCCCCCGTGGGGTTCGAACCCACAACCCCTAGTGTTGCAAACACCATGCTCTACCAACTGAGCCACACACAGAGACCAGATATGTCCCTGGTACACACACGCACGCACACACGCACGCGCACGCGCACGCGCACGCACACACACACACACACACACACACACACACACACACACACACACACACACACACACACACACACACACACACACCACACACACACACACACACACCACACACACACACACACACACACTATATACATACATGTACACCAACACACCTGTGGGCCATTATCTAAGCTAGCTATGATTGAATGGTGGCAAATGATGCTCCTCCCTGCCCGCCTACACAGCAGTACCTCTGCCAACACATTTTACCTCTGTCTCTCTATCTCTCTCTTTCTCTTTCTCTCTCTCACTCTCATCTCTCTTTCTCTCTCTCTCGCGCTCTCTCTCTCACTCTTTCTCTTTCTTTCTCGCTCTCTCTTTCTCTCCCTCTTTTTCTCTCTCTCATTCTCTCTCTAGTTCTCTCTCTCTCACTGGCTTTCTCTCTCTCTCGTACTTGTTGTTTTCAGGTGTTTCTATCCCTCTAAAATAACAGATAAACACCTTGGCAAAGCACAGCAGAGGAATCATAGCATAACTAATGATTACTCGTTAACTGTCATGAGAATTTTGAATCCCAATGATGATAACTAACAATTATTTTAAGCTTTGACCAATCCCCAAGGTTTGTAAGACCCTGGGTTTAATAATAATTAGGCTAAGACTCAGCTTATGCAAAAGGTCCGTACAGTTTATTCAGAGAACGTTCTGAAGTCCATTATTCAAAGACATCCATTTTATAATTCACACCCTACTTACGCACATACCTCCACACAAACAGTAGATATCCTACGCACATACATACACACGAACAGTAGGTGAGTTGTATCCACTGTTTATCACTACCAAGCCGACAGTTCCATTCCCCCGAGATTAGAGGAACCTTGAAAGGACTCCCTGTCCTATCGTAAGTTTCTCAGAGTTCTAGCCAGGTCGGGTCATGCATAGTTCAATGGTTCTCGGTCTCTCCTTAGTCACACTGAAGTTTACCATTCTAATTCATTATACATGTTACATCAACTAATAATCACTAATGGTTACATTTCAGGGTGGAATTCTTTAATCATTACCTTTAAGCATATAGATTCCCTTATCATTAACATGTTAATTACAGTAACTACAAACTCTGTATTGTTGTCTTTCATTACTCATGCTGATACAAATCAAATCAAATCGTATTAGTCACATGCGCCGAATACAGTGAAATGCTGAATACAAGAGGTGTAGACCTTACAGTGAAATGTTAGTTGAGGAAATTTAGGTAATATATACATGTAGGTAGAGTTATTAAAGTGACTATGTATAGATAATAACAGAGAGTAGCAGAAGCGTGAAAGGGGGGGGGGGGGGCAATGCACATAGTCTGGGTGTCATGCTTCAGGTAAGACCCACATGCAGACTGTGTCGAAGTAACAATGTTTATAACAGCAACAGGGGCAGGCAAATGACAGGTCAAGGCAGGCAGGGGTCGATAATCCAGAGTAGTGGCAAATGCACAGGATGGCAGGCAGGCTCAGGGTCAGGTCAGGTAGAGGTCGGTAATCCAGAGTAAGGGCAAAGGCATAGGACGGTAAGCAGGCAGGCTCAGGGTCAGGGGCAGAGGCAGGCAAAGAGGTCAGGCAGGCGGGCTCAGAGTCAGGACAGGCAATGGTCCAAACCAGGAGAGTGAGGAAAAGAGAGACTGGGGAAACCAGGAGCTGAGGCAAAACGCTGGTTGACTTGACAAACAAGATGAACTGGCACAGACAGAAAACACAGGTATAAATACCCAGAGGATAAGTGGAGAAGCACAGAAAAGGTAGGAAAAATATGGCAGTTACGGGGCAACAGAGGACGAAACAGCAGAGACGCTAATGATCTTGGAGTGGGGCGAAGGTCTCGGCTTCCGGGGGTGTAGCCATGACACTAAAGCGGCGTGCCAACGCCTCAGGCTTGACCTTCTTGGATACCGGTCGGTGCTGCGGAAGTGAAGTGGCCCGGGCCATACTGAACCCTTCCCAGAGATCCTGGTACTCTGTGGAGCTTGCGGAGAGTTCCGGGGCAATTTCCAAGCCCCCAGGAAGACGTCCCAGGGCAGGCAGAGCTGACTTCAAGCAATGAGTGAGGCAGGACGGGCTCCAGCCCACGATGGCACCAGTAACCCAGTCAATGGAGGGATTGTGTCGCTGGAGCCAAGAGAATCCCAATACCACAGTAACCTGCGCCGACTCAACCAGCAGGAATTGGATCGTCTCGCTGTGGTTCCCCAACACTCGTAGGTTGATGGTGGTGGTCTGGTGGGTGACCCGGCCTATAGAGCGCCCGTTCAGCGCTCTAATACCCATGGGAATGGAGAGAGGTTGAGTGGGGATACCCAGCTCAGATGCCTATGTAACGTCCATGAGACTCACATCGGCAGTACGCACTACCCTCTGTAGCACCTTACGGTCGGATGCCAAGCAGTTGCCATACCAAGCAGTGATGCAGCTAGTCAAGATGCTCTCAATGGTGCAGATGTAGAACTTTCTGAGGATCTGAAGGCCCAAGACAAATATTTTCAGGCTCTTGAGAGGGAAGAGGTATTGTCGTGCCCTCTTCATGACTGTGTTGGTGTGTATGGACCATGATAGGTCCTTAGTGAAGTGAACACCGAGGAACTTCAAGCTCTCGACCAGCTCCACTACAGCTCCATCA
Source organism: Salmo salar (assembly GCF_965601325.2). Classification (NCBI taxonomy): domain Eukaryota; kingdom Metazoa; phylum Chordata; class Actinopteri; order Salmoniformes; family Salmonidae; genus Salmo; species Salmo salar. The sequence goes on along the minus strand of NC_138303.1, from coordinate 18,544,191 downwards.
ATGTGAATGGGGGGGTTCTGGGCCCTCCGTGTCCTATAGTTCACGATCAGCTCCTTTGTCCTGCTGATGTTGAGGGAGAGGTTGTTGTTCTGGCATCACACTGCCAGGTTTCTGACCTCCGTATAGGCTGTCTCATCGTCATCTGTGATCAGGCCTACCACCGTTGTTTCGTCTGCAAACTTAACCTCTCTAGGGTCGGCGGGATGAAATCGTCCCACCTACGTAACAGCCAGTGGAATCCTGTGGCGCGTTATTCAAATACATTAGAAATGCTATTACTTCCATTTCTCAAACATATGACTATATTACACCATTTTAAAGACAAGACTCTCGTTAATCTAACCACACTATCCGATTTAAAAAAGGCTTTACAACGAAAGCAAAACATTAGATTATGTCAGCAGAGTACCCAGCCAGAAATAATCAGACACCCATTTTTCAAGCTAGCATATAATGTCACATAAACCCAGAAGACAGCTAAATGCAGCACTAACCTTTGATGATCTTCATCAGATGACAACCCTAGGACATTATGTTATACAATACCTGCATGTTTTGTTCAATCAAGTTCATATTTATATCAAAAACCAGCTTTTTACATTAGCATGTGACGTTCAGAACTAGCATACCCCCCGCAAACTTCCGGTGAATTTACTAAACATTTACTAAATTACTCACGATAAACGTTCACAAAAAGCACAACAATTATTTTAAGAATTATAGATACAGAACTCCTCTATGCACTCGATATGTCCGATTTTAAAATAGCTTTTCGGTGAAAGCACATTTTGCAATATTCTCAGTAGATAGCCCGGCATCACAGGGCTAGCTATTTAGACACCCAGCAAGTTTAGCACTCACCAAAGTCCGATTTACTATAAGAAAAATGTTATTACCTTTGGTGTTCTTCATCAGAATGCACTCCCAGGACTTCTACTTCAATAACAAATGTTGGTTTGGTTCAAAATAATCCATAGTTATGTTCAAATATCCTCTGTTTTGTTCGTGCGTTCAAGACACTATCCGAATGGTAAAGAAGGGTGATGAGCACGACGCATTTCGTGACAAAAAAATTCAAAATATTCCATTACCGTACTTCGAAGCATGTCAACCGCTGTTTAAAATCAATTTTTATGCCATTTTTCTCGCAAAAAAGCGATAATATTCTGACCGGGAATCTGCGTTTAGGGAAAAAGACGAAAGAAAATAAAGCATGGGGTCGACTCATGCACGCGCCTAAGCCCATTGTCCTCTGATCGGCCACTTGCCAAAGGCGATAATGTCTTTCAGCCTGGGGCTGCCTCAATATCATTCAGCTTTTTCCCGGGTTCTGAGAGCCTATGGGAGCCGTAGGAAGTGTCACATTACAGCAAAGATCCTCAGTCTTCAATAAAAAGAGCCAAGATGAACAAGAACTTGTCAGACAGGCCACTTCCTGTTCAGAATCTTCTCAGGTTTTTGCCTGCCATATGAGTTCTGTTATACTCACAGACACCATTCAAACAGTTTTAGAAACTTTAGGGTGTTTTCTATCCAAAGCCAATAATTATATGCATATTCTAGTTTCTGGGCAGTAGTAATAACCAGATTAAATCGGGTACGTTTTTTATCCGGCCGTGTAAATACTGCCCCCTACCCCCAACAGGTTTAATGATGGTTTTGGAGTCATGCGCGGCCATGCAGTCGTGGTTGAACAGGAAGTACAGGAGGGGACTAAGTACACACCCCTGAGGGGCCCTCGTGTTGAGGGTCAGCAAGAACTTTGTCTAACAAGAACTCTTGTTCATCAAGAACTCTGTCTAGTGTCGTGGATGAATCAGAATTAGTTGGGTAACATATATAATTAAGATGTTTTATTAGTATAATATGCTTATGTGAGATACTTGTCATTAGAAATTGTCCTTTGGACTCTGGTATGTTTCAGTTGCACATTTCCCTTAGCTGGGGCTCAGACACTTGGGGCCCAGAGAGGGGAGAGTTCAGACTTGTTTTTTACATGTCTCTGTTGCTATGCAGAATATCAGCAAGAGAGGAGGACAGAATGATATTGTCTTCATGTGAATGTGTCTTTACCTATTCTTAAACCATGTGAAGGGATGGCGTGATTAACCTCTCTAGGGGAGGTGGGACGAAATCGTCCCACAATATTCAACAGCCAGTGACAAATCAGAGCGCCAAATTTAAAACCCCAAAATGTCATAATTCAAAGTTCTCAAACATACGACTATTTTACACCATTTTATAGATACACTTCTCCTGAATCGAACCACGTTGTCCGATTTCCAAAAGCCTTTATAGCGAAAGCAAAACATTAGATTATGTTAGGAGAGTACATAGACACAAAAAAACCACACAGCCATTTCCAAGCAACTAGCATGCATCACAAATACCCAAAACACAGCTAAATGCAGCACTAACCTTTGATGATCTTCATCAGCTGACACTCCTAGGACATTATGTTATACAATACATGCATGTTTTGTTCAATCAAGTTCATATTTATATCAAACAACAGCTTTTTACATTAGCATGTGATGTTCAGAACTAGCATACCCACCAAAAACTTCCGGTGAATTTACTAAATTACTCACGATAAACGTTGACAAAATACATAACAATTATTTTAAGAATTATAGATACAGAACTCCTTTATGCAATCGCTATGTCCGATTTTAAAATAGCTTTTCGGCAAAAGCACATTTTGCAATATTCTGAGTACATAGCTCGGCCATCACGGCTAGCTAATTTGACACCCACCAAGTTTGGGACAACCTAAACTCAGAATTACAATTAGAAAAATTTGATTACCTTTGCTGTTCTTCGTCAGAATGCACTCCCTGGACTTCTACTTCAACAACAAATGTTGTTTTGGTTCCTAATAATCCAAAGTTATATTCAAATAGCTCCGTTTTGTTCGTGCGTTCAGGTCACTATCCGAAGGGTGACGCGCGAGCGCATTTCGTGACAAAAGAATTCAAAATATTCCATTACCGTACTTAGAAGCATGTCAAACGCTGTTTAAAATCAATTTGTATGCGATTTTTCTCATAAAATAGCGATAATATTACAACCGGGCAACGTTGTAGTCATTCAAAGGCTGAAAGAAAAAAATGGAGTAGTCTCGTGAACGTGCATCTCAGTCTCACTGTCCCCAGGCTGACCACTTACAAACAGAGCTGTTGTACTTTGCCCAGAGACAGCAGACACCCCATTCCACTTTCTGACGGCTTTAGAGAGCCAATGGGAGCCTTAGAAAATGTCACATTACAGCACAGATGCTGTATTTTTGATAGAGATGCAACAGAAGGACATCAAATTGTCAGACAGGGCACTTCCTGTATGGAATCTTCTCAGGTTGTGGCCTGCCATGAGGATGGAGACCTAGCAACTGACAGGGAAGGTGGGCAGAGTTCGTAAAAGAAAATATTAAAAGGTTGAGTTATTCTGTTGCTCTAACTGGAGAAACATTTTCACCCAGGCAGAACTTTTTCCATTGTTCCTCTCAAATACAATCTGCATCTCTATATCAGACATGGATACATGGCTGAGCACCCTAAAGCACAGAGCCATACAGTCCCTGTATTTTATACTCACAGACACCATTCAAACAGTTTTAGAAACTTTACAGTGTTTTCTATCCAAATCTACTAATTATGTGCATATTCTAGTTTCTGGACAGGAGTAGTAACCAGATTAAATCGGGTACGTTTTTTATCCGGCCGTGAAAATACTGCCCCCTATGCCACAACAGGTTAATGGGGAACCAATTATTTGTCTCCACAATGTCTGTGCGCAGGTCACTCCCCCCAGTGAGCTTGTCCAGGAGTGGCAACAAGAGGTGTTTTACTGAGGATGGGCCACTATGAGATAGCACTGACAAAGGAGATTTATGATGTATTTTGATAAGAACGCCTAAAAAGCATTCCAGAGGACATGAGCTAATGGTTCTGTTCAATACCGTACCAGGGAGAGACAGTTCTAAGGGGACCAGATACTGGTCTATATAATGAACCCTGTTGACATAGCAGTTACTGTCTGCTGTGTTTTATGGATATCTGTCATATAAAACTTAACCTTTGTGAACTGTTACTAAGATCTGTTGTTTGTCAATGTATGTTGAAGGGGGTGTTTCTTTGCTATAAAATATCTCTGTAGCCATTGTGTAATCACCTTCCTGGTTCATTCGAGAGAGTGCATTATTGAAGGTCAAAGAGGCTTTTACAAAAGTATCTTAAGTATTAAAGTTGTTGTTAACTCGGACTGGTGTGTTTAACTCTCCTCATTTGGTAATGCAGAAATTAGCCACCACACTAGTAAGAACTGTATAACAATATCTCTGTGTAGCAAGAAGAGTCTAACAAGAACTCTGTCTAACAAGAACTCTAACAAGAACTCTGTCTAACAAGAACTCTAACAAAAACTCTGTCTAACAAGAACTCTGTCTAACAAGAACTCTAACAAAAACTCTTTCTAACAAGAACTCTGTCTAACAAGAACTCTGTCTAACAAGAACTCTGTCTAACAAGAACTCTGTCTAACAAGATCTCTGTCTAACAAGAACTGTCTAACAAGAACTCTGTCTAACAAGAACTCTGTCTAACAAGAACTCAAATAGATTCCTTAAAAAAAGAAAAGATTTAAAGGCAAAAAGTTAAAGAAAAGCGTTAAAATGAATGAGGTATTTTAAAGGTGAGTGTGTGTGTGTAAAGGTAAGGAATCTCTCTGTAATAGTTCAGTCTGGAGCTCTGGTCTGTGTGTAGGAAGTGGTGCTGACTATCTGTGGCTCAGAGATGGTGTAAACGACATGGCTGCTGAAAGGAGGAGGATGTTTAAAGTTTAATTCATTTCATTCTCAAATGGGCCACAGGCCCGCTGGGATTCCTGCTCAATTAGACTATTGTTAACCTAATTTAATTAATCTTCATTCTCCACTCAGAGAGTCTCACAGAATGTAAGCCTTCTCCTCTCAAAGAGAGTCTCACAGAATGTAGACCTCCTCTCAAAGACAGTCTTACAGAATGCAGACCTTCTCTCTATGTATATATTTATCTTTCTCTCTCTCGCTCACACCACCTTTTTCTCTCTTTCGCTCTCTTTTTCTCTCCCTCTTTCTCCTTGCTGATACAGGAAGGGCACAGAGAACTGAGGAAATGTGATGAGATAGTGAGGAATTAGGTCTAACTGTAAAACTACTTGACTACTGACAATATACAGTATCAGTCAAAGATTTGGACACACCTTCTCATTCAAGGGTTTTTCTTTATTTTTACTATGTTCTACATTGTAGAATAATAGTGAAGACATCAAAGCTATGAAATAAAACATGGAATCATGTAGTATCAAAAAAAGTGTTAAACAAATCAAAATCTCACATATTCTAGGTTCTGACCTAGAGTATGTGGACAACAACAAATGCCTTGGTGTCTGGTTGGACTGTAGACTCTCCTTCCAGACTCACATTAACCTCTATGGGCTAGGTGGGACGCTTGTGTCCCACCTACTCAACAGCCAGTGTAATCCTGTGGCGCGATATTCAAATACCTTAGAAATGCTATTACTTCAATTTCTCAAACATATGACTATTTTACACCATTTTAAAGACAAGACTCTCGTTAATCTAACCACACTGTCCGATTTCAAAAAGGCTTTACAACGAAAGCAAAACATTAGATTATGTCAGCAGAGTACCCAGCCAGAAATAATCAGACACCCATTTTTCAAGCTAGCATATAATGTCACATAAACCCAAACCACAGCTAAATGCAGCACTAACCTTTGATGATCTTCATCAGATGACACACCTAGGACATTATGTTATACAATACATGCATGTTTTGTTCAGTCAAGTTCATATTTATATCAAAAACCAGCTTTTTACATTAGCATGTGACTAGCATGTGACTAGCATTCCCACCGAACACTGCCGGTGAATTTACTAAATTACTCACGATAAACGTTCACAAAAAACATAACAAATATTTTAAGAATTATAGATACAGAACTCCTATATGCACTCGCTATGTCCGATTTTAAAATAGCTTTTTGGTGAAAGCACATTTTGCAATATTCTGAGTAGATAGCCCGGCATCACAGGGCTAGCTATTTAGACACCCAGCAAGTTTAGCACTCACCAAAGTCAGATTTACTATAAGAAAAATGTTATTACCTTTGGTGTTCTTCGTCAGAATGCACTCCCAGGACTTCTACTTCAATAACAAATGTTGGTTTGGTCCCAAATAATCCATAGTTATATCCAAATAGCGGCGTTTTGTTCGTGCGTTCAAGACACTATCCGAAAGGGTAAATAAGGGTCACGAGCCCGACGCGTTTCGTGACAAAAATATTCTAAATATTCCATTACCGTACTTCGAAGCATGTCAACCGCTGTTTAAAATCAATTTTTATGCCATTTTTCTCGTAAAAAAGCGATAATATTCCGACCGGGAGTGGTGGTTTTCGTTCAAAAAGAGAGAAAGTAAACATTGAGTCGACTCGGGCACGCGCGCCCCGTCCCATTGTTCTCTGATCGGCCACTTACAAAATGCGATAATGTTTTTCAGCCATGTGCTGCAAAGCCACGATTCAGCTTTCTGGCGCCTTCTGAGAGCCTATGGGAGCGTTAGAAAATGTCACGTCATGCCAGAGATTCCCTGTTTTTGTTAGAGATGATCAATAAGGCCATGAAATGGTCAGAGAGAGCGCTTCCTGTTTGGAATCTTCTCAGGTTTTGGCCTGCCAAATGAGTTCTGTTATACTCACAGACACCATTCAAACAGTTTTAGAAACTTTAGGGTGTTTTCTATCCAAATCAAACAATTATATGCATATTCTAGTTACTGGGCAGGAGTAGTAACCAGATTAAATCGGGTACGTTTTTTATCCGGCCGTGCAAATACTGCCCCCTATCTTAAGCATCTCCAATCCAAAACTGAATCTGGAGTCGGCTTCCTGTTTTGCAACAAAGCCTCCTTCACTCATGCCGCCAAACATACACTCTTAAAACTGACTATCCTACCGATCCTTGACTTCAGCGATGTCATTTACAGAATGGCCCCTGGCACTCTGCTCAGCAGACTGGATGCAGTCTATCACAGAGCCATCCGTTTTATTACCAAAGCCCCATATACTACCCACCACTGCGACCTGTATGCTCTCGTTGGCTAGCCCTCGCTGCATATCCGCCGCCGAGCCCAATGGCTCCAGGTCATCTATTGGTCTTTGCTAGGTGGGGCCCCGTCTTGTCTCGGCTCGCTGGTCACCATGGCAACACCCACCCGTGGCACGCGCTCCAGCGGGTATGTTGCACTGGTCGTCCCCAAAGCCAGCACTTCCCTTGGCCGCCTTTCCTTCCAGTTCTCTGCTGCCAATGACTGGAACAAATTGCAGACATCTCTGAAGCTGGAGTCTTATATCTCCCTCTCTAACTTTAAGCATTAGCTGTCAGAGCAGCTTACCAATCACTGTACCTGTACACAGCCAATCTGTAAATAGCACACCCAACTACCTCATCCCCATATTATTACTTACTCTCTTGTTCTTTTGCACCCCAGTATCTCTACTTGAACATCATCATCTGCACATTTATCACACACAAATGCTACATTTGAATTATTTTCACCTCTATGGCCTATTTATTGCCTACCTCCCTACTCTTCTACATTTGCACACACTGTACATAGATTTTTCTATTTTTCTTTTCTTTGTGTTATTGACTGTACGTTTGTTTATGTGTAACTCAGTGTTGTTGTTTTTGTCGCACTGCTTTGCTTTATCTTGGCCAGGTTGCAGATGTAAATGAGAACTTGTTCTCAACTGGCCTACCTGGTTAAATAAAGGTAAAATAAAAAATATATAATAATAAAAAAATATATACATTTTATATTTTAGATTCTTCAAAGTAGCCACCCTTTGCCTTGATGACAGCTTTGCAAGCTCTTGGCATTCTCTCAACTAGCTTCATGAGGTAGTCACCTGGAATGCATTTCCAAAATAATTCCAAAAGCAAGGATATGCCATTTGAAAGGAAACACTTTGACGTTTGTGGAAATGTGAAATTAATGTAGAAGAATATAACACATTAGATCTGGTAAAAGATAATACAAAGAACATAACCTGCATTTTCAAAAACAAAAATGTTTGTTCCATCATCTTTGAAATGCAAGAGAAATGCCATACATTGAGATAGGGTCCTACAGTGAGGGAAAAAAGTATTTGATCCCCTGCTGATTTTGTGCGTTTGCCCACTGACAAAGAAATTATCAGTCTATAATTTTAATGGTAGGGTTATTTGAACAGTGAGAGACAGAATAACAACAAAAAAATCAAGAAAAACGCCCTTTACGTACAAAATCAGCAGGGGATCAAATACTTTTTTCCCTCACTGTAGGTGTAATTGAGCTTTTGTTCAAAAGATGGCAGCAGTGTGTGTGCGAAGTTTCAGACTTATCCAGTGAAGAATTACCTCACTACACAATTTTTTGTATAAAGTCTGCCAGGAGTTTGCCCAAATGTGCTGAATTGGACAATTTATACATTTTCAAGTACAGAACTATAGAGAACATACAAAAAAGCTATGGTAATAAAATATGTAAGTTTACACACTCCCAGGAATGTCATACATGATGGATCATTAGCTTCCCTACAGAAAAGACACTGACCTTCACACATCTAGATGGCCGGGTGGGGTGGGTGTGGAGCCAGGGACAGCAGTGGGGTCAAACTGTAGAACCCAGTTCCTACATTTTAATATAAAAATATATTTTTTTCAAGCAAAACTACACTACATTTTATCTCTGGGACACTCAGGATGACACATCAGAGCAAGATTACCGAATGTAAGTACATTATTTACCTTCAGAGGTGAATGTGTCGAACCAGTTGCCATGATAAAAGTATTTTGTTGTTGTGCACTATCCTCAAACACTAGTATGGTATTTTTTTCTGTAATTGGACACTGCAGTTAGATTAACAATAATTTAAGCTTTCTGCCTATATAAGACATGTTGATATCCCGGAAAGTTGGCTGTGTAATGCTTGGGCGTAGTGGAGGAGGAATCAGACGCAGGAAGCAGCGATACGGGTGATGGCTTTTAATGAGCGACACAGCAAAACACCAGCCACCCCAAATAGCGAACTGAGCGCACACAAAAATCTAAGTGCCCCAAACACAGGGGACAAAACACAGTAAGCGCAAAACCACGCACTAGCGCTAAAACATACAGCCCGTAACAAAGCAACCAACAGAGAAACAATCCCGCACAAAGAGCAGGCGGGCCAACTAACTAATATAGCCCCGCTAATCAACCCAACTAAGGACAGGTGCAAACAATAACAGAAAGGGGGAAAACAAAAGGAATCAGTGGCAGCTAGTAGGCCGGTGACGACGACCACCAAGCGCCACCCGAGCAGGAGGGGGCGCCACTTTCGGTGGGAGTCGTGACAGGCTGTTGTTTACAACGTTTTCTAGTCATATTATCGCATATTCAGCAACAACTTTCCCGGTTTATGGACACCGATCCCATAGAGGTTAAACTTACAGACCTTAAGTATTGCATAAACTACACAATCCCTACAATTCTCTACGTAGAAACTACTGCACGAATAGGACCTGGAAGTGCAGTTGTTACTATGTATTTGTATTGTATTTACTATGGATCCACATTAGCTGCTGTTAGGCAGTCCAGCAAAATTAAGGCAGTAATACAATTTAAAAACATTACTATACATTCATTACAGAATTCACAACACACTAAGTGTGTGCCCTCAGGCTGAGGGGAGGACGGCTCAAAATAATGGCTGGAACGGAGTAAATGGACTGGCATCAAACGCATGGAAACCATGTGTTTGATGTGTTTGATACCGTTCTACAAAATCCACTCCAGCTATTACCACTAGCCAGTTCTCCCCAATTAAGGTGCCACCATCCTCCTGTGGAAAGGCTTTGTGTAGTAATTCAGTTGTACTTTTTCATGAGGGTTGTTAAACAGTGGGTGTCCACACACCTTTCAACATTTGGTTACAAGCACGAGTGGTAGGTACCCGTATTTCAAGGGGGACACACCAGCCCAAAAACACACACACACACACACACACACACACACCCTTCCTCCCATACAGAGAATAATGAAGCACGGAGGACCCATCTGGTTGTATGTGTGTGTGTGTGTGTGTGTGTGTGTGTGTGTGTGTGTGTGTGTGTGTGTGTGTGTGTGTGTGTGTGTGTGTGTGTGTGTGTGAGCGATGGCTTTGAGGACAGTGAGTGACAGTGTAGGATTAAGCTTTAATCAGTGTAATTACTTTTATTACAGCTGCATAACTCTCCTATGCGACACACACACACACACACACACACACACACACACACACACACACACACACACACACACACACACACACACACACACACACACACACACACACACACACACACACACACGACACAGACACAGACACAGACACAGACACACACAGCCACAGTGTGAGTGTGTTTGCCTTTCTGCAGCACAATAAGAGTGCTATTCTCTTCAGATTCTTGGATACAAGCTTTGACTGAATAGGTTTCAGTTTAGGTCAACAGTTTATTTAGCACTTGACTAGGGTTGTCACGGTGACCGTATTGTCAACACACTGCCACACCGGCAGTCATGTGTCATGACCGCAGTCAAATTCCACGTGACAATGGAGTCATGGTGACTAGGCTTCTCCAAAACGGTGTTCTGATGCTTCTGATGGTCATTAGTAGCCTACCAAATAGCTTAAGACCAGTCACTGATGGCCTGGAACTTAGTACTCTATTGTCCCTCTAATCACTCTGACATAAATGCAAATGATATCAAAATCAAACACTTCATGAGAGCCCTGGCATTCAGAGTTTGAGGGGAATAGGGTCACCTGTTGCAGAGCGAGAGCCAGCTCCTCATAGCTGTTTGATGCATGGAATGAGACATTTCTATTGGCTATGCTATGCAATTCCGTGAGAAAACAGAGTTTTAATGACCTCTGTTAAAAAGAGGACGATCCCATCAGCTTTCTGTAGGCTAGGCCTACTATATTTATTTCTCAACGTACCTAATATTAAGCACATTGCTTTGCTTTACAACCAGAGTAGCCAACCTGTCTGGCATGAAAGTGAAGCGGGGGAAAAGAGTCCTCCATTTCCCTATTCAAGTGCATAAAGATGACATGTCTTTTATCTCCTGTTCTGACAATAACCCTAAGCGTAGCCTATAGGCCTAGGAACCCTGGAACAGGGTTGGAGAGAGGATACCCTACAGAGCCTAGTGAAATGTGTTCTTATAAGCCCAGCCATTGCATAATCACGTGTGAAAACAATGTTTTGACTGGCCACTGTTGAACCTTTTACTGCAGTGGGGGAAATCAGGGTCACTCAGAGCATTTCTTAGTAGCCTTTAAACAAATGTACTTTGAAACAAATGTATACACCTCACCCACATGGTTATGGCTTGAAAAAAGAAGGCATCTTGTCAGAAATGTCAGAAAAACAGTTGATATGGTTCACATTTGGAGTTTGCATCCCAATATTTCACTTTACATACTGTACATCACAGAAGACTGAAATGTAACCAAACGGGATTTTCAGCGGGTTTCAAAAAAATGATGCTTAGTAATTATGAAATTATAAAAATATGAATAACATTCCAACCCATGAGGCCACTAGAAGGCGGTTTGGTCATTTGACTGCAGGAAAAGGCAACAAGAGGATCCCAGCTATCTCCTGCAGCTATATTCTTAATATAAAACACAGTCATCCGCTTTAGAAATGGAGTAGCCTACCTGGCATATTAAAAACGTAGCAGCAGGACGCGCTTCCTCCATTCACTATTCGAGTGCAGGCTACAGAGAACATGTCTTTTTTTGTGGGCCATTCTAAATCTAACATTATTCCACACGTATATTAGTAGGCTATGCAGTACCAGTCAAAAGTTTTCGAACACCTACTCATTCAAGGGTTTTTCTTTATTTTTACTATTTTCTACATTGTATAATAATAGTGAAGACATCAAAACTATGAAATAACACATATGGAATCATGTAGTAACCAAAGAAGTGTTAAACAAATCACAATATATTTTATATTTGAGATTCTTCAAATAGCCACCCTTTGCCTTGATGACAGCTTTACACACTCTTGGTATTCTCTCAATTAACATTCAATTAACAGGTGTGCCTTCTTAAAAGTTCATTTGTGGAATTTCTTTCCTTCTTCATGCGTTTCAGCCAGTCAGTTGTGTTGTGACAAGGTAGGGGGACTACAGATAAGATAGCCCTATTTGGTAAAAGACCAAGTCCATATTATGGCAAGAGCAGCTCAAAAAAGCAAAGAGAAATGACAGTCCGTCATTACGTCAAGACATGAAAGTCAGTCAATACGGAACATTTCAAGAAATTTGAAAGTCTCTTCAAGTGCAGGGGCAAAAACCATCAAGCTCTATGATAATGGCTCTCATGAGGACCACCACAGGAATGAAAGACCCACAGTTATCTCTGCTGTAGAGGATAAGTTCATTAGAGTTACCAGCATCAGAAATTGGAGGCCAAATAAATGCTTCACAGAATTCAAGTAACAGACACATCTCAACATCAACTGTTTAGAGGAGACTGTGTGAACCAGGCCTTCATGGTTGAATTGCTGCAAAGAAACCACTACTAAAGGACACCAATAAGAAGACGTGACTTGCTTGGGCCAACAAACACAAGCAATGGAAATTAGACCGGTGGAAATTTGTCCTTTGGTCTGGAGTCCAAATTGGAGATTTTTGGTTCCAACCACCGTGTCTTTGTGAGACGCGGTGTGGGTGAACGGATGATCTCCACATGTGTATTTCCCAACATGGAGGAGGAGGTGTTATGGTGTGGGGGTGCTTTGCTGGTGACACTGTCTGTGATTTATTTAGAAATCATGGCACACTTAACCAGCACGGCTACCACAGCATTATGCAGCAATAATCCATCCCATCTGGATTTGAGCTTAGTGGGACAATCATTTGTTTTTCATCAGGACAATGACCCTGCAGGCTGTGTAAGGGCTATTTTACCAAGAAGGAGAGTGATGGAGTGCTGCATCAGATGACCTGGCCTCCACAGTTCCCCGACAGTCCCACAGTCCCCCTGGTTTGGGATAAGTCGGACCGCAGATTGAAGGAAAAGCAGCCAACAAGTGCTTAGCATATGTGGGAACTCATTCAAGACTATTGGAAAAGCATTACAGGTGAAGCTGGTTGAGAGAATGCTAAGAGTGTGCAAAGCTGTCATCAAGGCAAAGGGTGCCTACCTTCAAGAATCTTTTACATAAAATATATTTTGATTTGTTTAACACTTTTTTTTGTTACTACATGATTCCATATGTGTTATTTGATTGTTTTGATGTCTTCTCTATTATTCTACAATTTAGAAAATAGTAAAAATATAGAAAAACCCTTGAATGAGTAGTTGTTCTAAAACTTTTGACTGGTACTGTATAAGTACAATAATTTTAGGGATAGTTAAACGGTTTCTGTTTAAACATAAACGCGGTGGTGGAAAATGTACTCAATTGTCATACTTGAGTAAAAGTAAAGATACCTTAAAACCTGTTGAGGCTAGCGGAACGCCTAGCCAATATCCAATGGAACAGCGTGGCGCGAAATACAAAAACCTAAAAAATGCAATAATTTACATTTTTCAAACATACGACTATTTTACACCATTTTAAAGATAAGACTCTCGTTAATCTAACCACATTGTCCGATTTCAAAAAGACTTTACAGCGAAAGCAAAACATTACATTATGTTAGGAGAGTACATAGACCAAAATAATCACACAGCCATTTTCCAAGCAAGCATATATGTCACAAAAACCCAAAACACAGCTAAATGAAGCACTAACCTTTGATGATCTTCATCAGATGACACTCCTAGGACATTATGTTATACAATACATGCATGTTTTGTTCAATCAAGTTCATATTTATATCAAAAAACTGCTTTTTACATTGGCGTGTGATGTTCAGAACATGCATTCCCACCGAAAACTTCCGGAGGAATTTACTAAATTACTCATCATAAACGTCGACAAAATACATAACAATTATTTTAAGAATTATAGATACCGAACTCCTTTATGCAATCGCTATGTCAGATTTTAAAATAGCTTTTTGGCGAAAGCACATTTTTCAATATTCTGAGTACATAGCTCAGCCATCATGGCTAGCTATTTTGACACCCGCCAAGTTTGGGGCACAATAAATTCAGAATTACTATTATAAATATTGTATTACCTTTGCTGATCAGTTATGTCCAAATACCTCAGTTTTGTTCGTGCGTTCAGGTCACCATCCAAAGGGTAACGCGCGAGCGCATTTCGAGACAAAAAAATTCAAAATGTTCCATTACCGTACTTAGAAGCATGTCAAACGCTGTTTAAAATCCATTTTTATGGTATTGTTTCGTCAAATAGCGATAATATTCCAACCGGACAATAGTGTATTCATTCAAAGAGGAGAGAAAAAACAGCGTGCTTGCGTGAACGCGCATATCCAATCTCTTTGTCACCAGGCAGACCACTGAGAAACTGAGCTACTATACTCTGCCCAGAGACAGAATACGCCTCAATCCGCTTTCTGAAGGCTTTAGAGAACCAATGGAAGCCTTAGAAAGTGCAACGTAACGCCACAGATACTGTAGTTTCGATAGAGAATCAAAAGAAGAACTACAAATTCTCTGACAGGCCACTTCCTGCTTGGAATTTTATCCGTTTTTTGCCTGCCATATTAGTTCTGTTATACTCACAGACACCATTCAAACAGTTTTAGAAACTTCAGAGTGTCTTCTATCCAAATCTACTAATAATATGCATATTCTCGTTTCTGGGCAAGAATAGTAACCAGTTTAAATCGGGTATGTCTTTTCATCCGGCCATGAAAATACTGCCCCCTAGCCCAGACAGGTTTTAATAGAAAATGACTAAAGTAAAAGTGAAAGTCACCCAGTAAAATACTACTTGAGTAAAAGTCTAAAAGTATTTGGTTTAAATATAATTAAGTATCAAAAGTAAATGGAATTGCTAAAATGTACTTAAGTATCACAAGTAAAAGTAAAAATATAAACCATTTCAAATTCCTTATCATAAGCAAACCAGATGGCACAATTTTCTTGTTTTTTTATTGACAGATAGCCAGGGGCACACTCCAACACATAATTTACAGACAAGCATTTGTGTTTAGTGAGTACTTCAGATCAGAGGCAGTTGGGATGACCAGGAATGTTCTCTTGATAAGTGTGTGAATTGGACCATTTTCCTGTCAAAATGTAACAAGTACTTTTGGGTGTCAGGGAAAATGTATGGAGTAAAACTTTAATTATTTTCTTTATGAATGTAGTGAAAATATGAAATATAAATAGTAAAGTACAGATACCCCAAAAAATGAATGAAGTAGTACGTTAAATTATTTTTTCTTAAGAACGTTACACCACTGCTTAAACGACTAAAGCCAGATAGAAGGCATGTAGAAAAACATTTGGAACATATATATTTTTTAAATAAGAAATATCTTTGAGAACTAACAATCGCCCAAATAAAAACTAGATTGTAAGGGAGAATCTAACATTCCAAAAATGTCATAGCATGGGGCCCCCATTGATTTTGTTATAACATTTGGGTCACTCAGATAACATAAGAACACAGCATAATGCATACCTGTTAATTGAAATGCATTCCAGGTGACTACCTCATAAAGCTGGTTGAGAGAATGCCAAATGTGTGCAAAGCTGTCATCAAGGCAAAGGCTGGCTACTTTAAAGAATCTCAAATATAAATTATATTTTGAATTGTTTACACTTTTGTGGTTACTACTTGATTATATATATGTTATTTCATAGTTTTGATGTCTTCACTATTATTCAACAATAGTTTAAAATTAAGAAAAACCCTGGAATGAGTAGGTGTGTCCAAACCTTTGACTGGTACTGTATTTATTATTATTTTTGACTAGTGGCGACAATGCTTATTGTAAATTAATATAGGGGAAACACTGAGTTAGAGTTAGCTGCCTCAGCACCATAACTCACAAACTAGGTTAGTTGTTTGGTTGTGTGGGGTGTGTATGTGCGTGTGCGTGTATGTGCATACCTGTGAGAGTGTTAACCGCAGGTCATTGCGGCTGAACAGAGCTGTGTAGTTGCAGTGCAGTGGGGTGTGTGAGAGATTGCATGTCGTAGCATACAGTAGCTAAAGGAAGAGTAGAAACTAAGTGGACCAGAAAACACTGTATTTAACTCAGCTGTAGATCTGATTCATGTTTAATACACCACTGCAGCGTTGGTCCCGGTCTGGGCTTTGGACATGCAGTACTCACACATACGTACACACACACACACACACACACACACACACACACACACACACACACACACACACACACACACACACACACACACACACACACACACACACACACACCTGCCAACAGGACCTGCCAGAGCTAACTGGGCTCATATGGGTACTGGCTCTGTTTGGCAGAGTGTAGCTACATGTGAAGGATCTGAACAGAGTAACATATACTATTTACTTGGAACATTTCTTAATAGACTAATATGTTTTTGTTGCTTATTTATTTTTAATTGTCAAACAGATGTATGAAATCTAGAATTGACTAAACATGCTGTTCATCCATTTGTGAATGTTCTGAAGTGAATAATGTGACAGTCTTGACATCTTCCACTGGCGTATTATCTGCCCTATTAACAGGCTTAAGACCAAGCTAATCAATCACTGATAACGGACACAATTCTCTGTATGGTCTGACACTGTTGTCTCCTCGTGTGTGTGTGTGTTTGTGTGTGTCTGTGTGTGTTTTCGTGTCTGTGTGTGTGTGTGTGTGTGTGTGTGTGTGTGTGTGTGTGTGTGTGTGTGTGTGTGTGTGTGTGTGTGTGTGTGTGTGTGTGTGTGTGTGTGTGCGCATGTGTGTGTGTGTGTGTGTTTGTGGTGTGAGTCTGGCTATGTGATTATATTGACTGACGTGAGTTATCTGTCTCCTCTTCACAGGTTCGGATATTCCCCTACCTGATTGGTCGAGAGTCAGCCTTTGCAGATAACCTGAAATGGATGGCCTGCGCCAATAAAGGTATCACGTCATGCCCCTGGCTCAATATCTGATCCTAGATGTTCTGTAATATTGTGTTGTGTCTCTCTGGACATGGAGCTTTGCAGAGCTTGGGGGGGGGGGGGGGTGATGGCAGACAACTGGCTGCCATAGCACGGACGGGTCACGTCACATCGTATCTCACACATGGATGCTGGTCACGGCTTGCACAGCACTTTACTGCTGGGGTGTATGTGTGTGCATGTGTGTGTGTGGTCACGGCTGTCTTGGTGGATAGAGGACTTTCCGGCTGGTTCTAAAATTAGAGTTAGCCGAGCGACGCGCGGATGGGTGGGAGGGGTCTGACTCTGCCTCCTTCGCTGGATAGACACAAGACAGGCAGGGGGTCATTCAATGCATGGTGTGTGTCCTACGATAAGTGTGTGTGTGTGTGTGTGTATGTGTGTGTGTGTGTTTGTATATCTGTGTGTGTATGTGTGTGTGTTTGTATTTCTGTGTGTGTGTGTGTGTGTGTGTGTGTGTGTGTGTGTGTGTGTGTGTGTGTGTGTGTGTGTGTGTGTGTGTGTGTGTGTGTGTGTGTGGTGTGTGTTTGTGTTTGTGTTTGTTTCAGAGAGGATGATGAAAGTCTCGCAGCGAAGTGACACAGTCCAGCCAGAGTCATGCAGGGTAGACGGTAGACTCTATGGATGGCCTCTATTTCTGTACTACAGTATTGAACAGAGCTGTATTATTGAACAGAGCTGTACTATTTAACAGAGATGTATTTTTGAACAGAGCTGTACTATTGAACAGAGCTGTACTATTGAACAGACGTATATTATTGAACAGAGCTGTATTATTGAACAGAGCTCTACTATTGAACAGAGCTGTACTATTGAACAGGGCGGTATTACATTATTGAACAGAGCTGTACTATTGAACAGAGCTGTATTATTGAACAGGGCTGTATTATTGAACGGAGATGTATTATTGAACAGAGCAGTACTACTGAACAGAGCTGTATTATTGAACAGAGCTGTATTATTGAACAGGGCTGTATTATTGAACAGGGCTGTATTATTGAACGGAGATGTATTATTGAACAGAGGTGTACTACTGAACAGAGCTGTATTATTAAACAGAGCTGCCATATTGAATGGAGCTGTACTACTGAACAGAGCTGTATTATTGAACAGAACTGCCATATTGAACGGAGCTGTTTTATTGAACAGAGCTGTACTATTAAACAGAGCTGTATTATTGAACAGAGTTGTATTATTGAACAGAGCTGTACTACTGAACAGAGCTGTACTACTGAACAGAGCTGTACTACTGAACAGAGCTGTACTTCTGAACAGAGCTGTTTTATTGAACAGAGCTGCCGTATTGAATGGAGGTGTACTACTGAACAGAGCTGTATTATTGAACAGAACTGCCATATTGAACGGAGCTGTTTTATTGAACAGAGCTGTACTATTAAACAGAGCTGTATTATTGAACAGAGGTGTACTACTGAACAGAGCTGTATTATTAAACAGAGCTGCCATATTGAATGGAGCTGTACTACTGAACAGAGCTGTATTATTGAACAGAACTGCCATATTGAACGGAGCTGTTTTATTGAACAGAGCTGTACTATTAAACAGAGCTGTATTATTGAACAGAGTTGTATTATTGAACAGAGCTGTACTACTGAACAGAGCTGTACTACTGAACAGAGCTGTACTACTGAACAGAGCTGTACTACTGAACAGAGCTGTATTATTGAACAGAGCGGCCGTATTGAATGGAGCTGTACTACTGAACAGAGCTGTATTA
Source organism: Salmo salar (assembly GCF_965601325.2). NCBI lineage: Eukaryota > Metazoa > Chordata > Actinopteri > Salmoniformes > Salmonidae > Salmo > Salmo salar. The sequence goes on along the minus strand of NC_138303.1, from coordinate 18,525,295 downwards.
TTGAACAGAACTGCCATATTGAACGGAGCTGTTTTATTGAACAGAGCTGTACTATTAAACAGAGCTGTATTATTTAACAGAGCTGTACTATTGAACAGAGCTGTACTATTGAACAGAGCTGAATTGCTGAACAGAGCTGTATTATTGAACAGAGCTGTACTATTGAACAGAGCTGTATTATTGAACAGAGCTGTACTATTGAACGGAGCTGTATAATTGAACAGTGCTGTACTATTGAACAGAGTTGTATTATTGAACAGAGCTGTACTATTGAACAGAGCTGTACTATTGAACGGAGCTGTATTATTGAACAGAGCTGTATTATTGAACAGAGCTGTACTATTGAACTGAGCTGTATTATTGAACAGAGATGTACTATTGAACGGAGCTGTATTATTGAACAGAGCTGTACTATTGAACGGACCTGTATTATTGAACAGAGCTACATCAGTTTTTAACAAGCTCTCACAGTCTCATTGCAGAATTAAACATTCAGCAACGTTCTCCAAACATCAACTTTTAAAGTTAAGGGTTATCTTTAGGGACTCATTCTGAATGGTTAAGTTAAGGGTTAAGGTTTGGGATAGGGTTAAAACATTACGTTTAGGGACTCATTCTGAATGGTTAAGGTAAGGGTTAAGGTTTGGGATAGTATATTAAAACATTAAGTTTAGGGACCCATTCTGAATGGTTAAGGTAAGGGTTAAGGTTTGGGATAGTATATTAAAACATTAAGTTTAGGGACTCATTCTGAATGGTTAAGGTAAGGGTTAAGGTTTGGGATAGTACATTAAAACATTAAGTTTAGGGACTCATTCTGAATGGTTAAGGTAAGGGTTAAGGTTTGGGATAGGGTTAAAACATTAAGTTTAGGGGCTCATTCTGAATGGTTAAGGTAAGGGTTAAGGTTTGGGATAGTATATTAAAACATTAAGTTTAGGGACTCATTCTGAATGGTTAAGGTAAGGGTTAAGGTTTGGGATAGGGTTAAAACATTAAGTTTAGGGACTCATTCTGAATGGTTAAGGTAAGGGTTAAGGTTTGGGATAGGGTTAAAACATTACGTTTAGGGACCCATTCTGAATGGTTAAGGTAAGGGTTGAAGGTTTGGGATAGTACATTAAAACATTAAGTTTAGGGACTCATTCTGAATGGCTAAGGTAAGGGTTAAGGTTTGGGATAGGGTTAAAACATTAAGTTTAGGGGCTCATTCTGAATGGTTAAGGTAAGGGTTAAGGTTTGGGATAGGGTTAAAACAAAGTGTCCATGACTGGGATTGAACACACAACCTTCTGATTCAGAGTCACCACCCCCATCTACAACATCTTAGCAAAACCCAAGCTTTTTTGATGGTAGTAGCACTCATTGTTGCCCCTTGTGGAAGGTTTTGAAGTAATTTCCTGACTTCCTCAGGACATGAATAGACGTGCAATTTCGACGTCAGTCTTGAACGATCTCCCTGTTTAACAGTAGCATAAGGTTACAACATCTGTTCTGACAGGATGTATATTCTGAATAATTTTGGGATATTATAGTTTTTCTCTTTCTCCCCCTTATCTCTCTTTCTCTCTCCCCTTGCCTCTCTCTTTCCCTTTACTCCCCCCTCCTCTCTCTCTCTCTCTCTCTCTCTCTCTCTCTCTCTCTCTCTCTCTCTGTCATCTCTCTCTCTGTCTCTCTCTTTGTCTCTCTCTCCCCCAGGTTACTTCACTCAGATTTCCACTCTGGCTGATGTACAGGAGAATGTGATGGAGTATTTGCATGTGCTCAGTCGACCCAAAGTCATTGCCCAAGAGCACGACACGGTGTGGACCGAGGCCTACATTGACAGCACCGTGAGTGGACACCGCTCCCCCATCTCTCACATGGTACTGTCCAATAGTAGTCACCCCACACAAAACAATAATTCTGTATGTCCCAGTGTCAAAGTCTGCTCCCTCTCCCTCTCCCTCTCTCTCTCTCTCTCTCTCTCTCTCTCTCTCTCTCTCTCTCTCTCTCTCTCTCTCTCTATCTCTCTCTCTCTCTCTCTCTCTCTCTCTCTCTCTCTCTCTCAATTCAATTCAAGGGGCTTTATTGGCATGGGAAACATATGTTAACATTGCCAAAAGCTCTGCCTCTCTCTCTCTCTGTTTCTCTCTCTCTCTCTGTTTTGACCTGTTATTTGCATCCCTTTATAGCTAAAGTTTGAGGTGTCTGTACTTTTAATATTTGTTTCTTACTTTTCAGTCAATGTGTTCAGGGATAAAGCCCCTGAAACAGAGGGTGTTCAACAATATAATGCTGTATGCTATTTTAATCAAGGGTTGAAGGTTTGAAATACCACTGGGTCATCACTCAAAAGGACACTTTTCTGCTTCCCACAACTATACAGTTGAAGTTGGAAGTTTACATACACCTTAGCCAACTAAATTTAAACTCAGTTTTTCACAATTCCTGACATTTAATCCTAGTAAAAATTCCCTGTTTTAGGTCAGTTAGGATCACCACTTTTTTTTAAGAATGTAAAATGTCAGAATAATCGTAGAGAGAATGATTTATTACAGCTTTTATTTCTTTCATCACATTCCCAGTGGTTAGAAGTTTACATACACTCAATTAGTACTTGCTAGCATTGCCTTTAAATAGTTTAACTTGGGTCAAACGTTTTGGGTAGCCTTCCACAAGGTTCCCACAATAATACCACCCCCGTGCTTCACGGTTGTGATGGTGTTCTTCGGCTTGCAGGCCTCCCCCTTTTTCCTCCAAACATAACTATGGTCATTATGGCCAAACAGTTCAATTTTTGTTTTATCAGACCAGAGGACATTGCTCCAAAAAGTACGATCTTTGCAAGCAATGGCTTCTTCCTTGCTGAGCGGCCTTTCAGGTTATGTCGATATAGGACTTGTTTTACTGTGGCTATAGATACTTTTCTACCTGTTTCCTCCAGCATTTTCACAATATCCTTTGCTGTGGTTCTGGGATTGATTTGCACTTTTCGCACCAAAGTACGTTCATCTCTAGGAGACAGAACGCGTCTGCTTCCTGAGCGGTATGATGGCTGCGCGGTCCCATGGTGTTTATACTTGCCTACTATTATTTGTACAGGTGAACGTGGTACCTTCAGGCATTTGAAAATTGCTCCCAAGGATGAACCAGACTTGTGGAAGTCTACCATTTTTTTTCTGAGGTCTTGGCTGATTTCTTTAGATTTTCCCATGATGCCAAGCAAGGAGGCACTGCGTTTGAAGGTAGGCCTTGAAATACATCCACAGGTACACCTCCAATTGACTCCAATGATGTCAAATAGCCTATCAGAAGCTTCTAAAGGCATGATATAATTTTCTGGAATTTTCCAAGCTGTTTAAAGGCACAGTCAACTTGGTGTATGTAAACTTCTGACCCACTGGAATTGTGATATAGTGAATTATAAGTGAAATAATCTGTCCGTAAACAATTGTTGGAAAAAATACTTGTGTCATGCACAAAGTAGATGTCCTAACCGACTTGCCAAAACTATAGTTTGTTAACAAGAAATTCGTGGAGTGGTTGAAAAACGATTTTTAATGACTCCAACGTAAGTGTATGTAAACTTCCGACTTCAACTGTAGGTATTATATGCTAAATCTAGGTGAGGTAATATTTAAGGTTTTATATGATATCATGTATGTGTACAGTATATATTTCACCAGTGATGAAAGACAACGCAAACATTTAAGGATTTAAGTTAGTCCATGATCAGGAAAACTTGATGTTGTTGAAATACAGTGAATCAGTGAATCGTTGTGTGTGTATTCAGAATAACAAAGACTACTTTGGACGTGTGTGTGTGTGTGTGTGCAAATTTGTGTTTGTAAGTGTGTGTGTGTGTGTCCCAACAGATGGAATCATTAAGTGAATGAGCCCTGTGTGCTTGTTTGGAAGCTGTGTAGCAGGCATGTGAAACACACTGTGACAGAATACTGCGTTAGTCCTCAGGTTATTCCCCAACCTGGCACATTCTACCCCCCTCTGTACCTCGGGTCTCATTCTCTCAGCCAATCACACACACACACACACACACACACACACACACACACACACACACACACACACACACACACACACACACACACACACACACACACACACACACACACACACACACACACACACACACACACACACACACACACAGGGTTACTTCCTGTGCTTAAAGCATTGTGTTTGGTTGTGCATTACGGAGAGTGAAGCGTGTGAGCAGTAGTCATTTGTACGCTCACTAGATAAAACGAGTGGCTGAGGAAATGGAGGGAGACAGAAGCAGGTTTCTCTCTCTGTAGCAGTACCGCCCGCTGTCACAGAAACAACGACTCTTTCTACCTCTTTCTCCATCTCTCTTACTCCCCAAACTCACTGTGTCTCTCTCAGCCCCCCTTTCAGACAAAAGGAAAGGGTGTTTTTCCTCATCCTCTTGTATGACCAAATATATGTGCTGTATTGTTGAAAAAATGTCCACCTTTTTGTATCACCTTGTAGTCCACTGATATTTGCTAGCTTGTGGGTTTGTGGTGTGGTCGTACCAGTGACCTGAACACAACCACAGAACCCAATGACAGCTCAGATGTATTTAGAACCACAAAGAGAACCAGCCACAGGTTTTGTCCCAATTCAGTCAATACCAGTCTAGTACACAGTCTCTGTGTCACGGGTCCTACCTCTATAAGTCCCCTTTAGGAAAACCCCTTTCAGGGGAGAAGATGGATGTTTATATAACATCCCTTTATCCCACCACAGATGGTTGTTGACACTAAAATGCTTTCTGCTTTCTGCCACAACTCTACAAAGCTATTGATTATTTGTGTCTGTTTTCTTCTCGTTTAAATCTCCTCTCTGTAGCTCCCTCAGGCTCAAAAGGTAAACAGTCTGACTGGAGGTCTCTCTCTCTCCCGCTCGCCACCGTGTCTCCGTATGTGTGTGTTTGGATTTGTTCACCTGTGTTTGCAGCGTGGCGTGTGTCCATGCGTGTTTGAGCACCTGTCTCCGGTGTGGAATGGTCACATCCGTGTTGGAGCTCACATTTTAAGACACAGCGTAGATAAGAGATCTCCCATGGCTTTGACGTGTGATATGGTGTGTGTTGCTTTATTTGGTCATAATGCTGTTTGGAATGATTCAACCACCTGGATTCCAATGCCGGCTAATGCATTTCTGTCATTGGTGGTACTGTTTCATTGCATAGTCACCTGCACTTCAGATCACAGACACACACACACACACACACACACACACACACACACACACACACACACACACACACACACACACACACACACACACACACACACACACACACACACACACACACACACACACACACACACACACACACACACACACACACACACACACACAGACACACACACACACACACATAAATTAACTCACTCACACATTACCACTTTTTCATTCATCATTGGTGTTGCTTTGCTGATATGTCCATGTACATGGGTACGTGTGGGAAAGCTTGTGAGTCTGTGTGTGTGTGTGTGTCAGTGTAAAAATGCACTCACTGTTACTAGCCAGAGAGTAGAAAAGGTAATTGCCTATAATGGCTGTTGTGATGATTTTTTGTGATGATTCTTCTCTTCATAGTTGGTGCTTTGTGATGAATATGTCGTGGTGGAGCAGAACTTCTGCTGAGTGCCTCCATAAGCAGAACGATAATGATCCTGAAGCAGAGAGGGTTTATGGAGGAGCGCAGCAACGGACAATTCAGAACAACGCAGAAAATAGCACTCCCACCACTGCACTGCCATATGTCTGCCATACCACCATACCACACACACACAGTCTGACAGCGCGTTGGAGAAGCACATGAGTGCCTCACAATCATCCACGTAACACCTGCCTAACCTTACCCACCCAACGAAATACACACATAGGGTAGAGGTAGTGGTGGCTATTCAGCATGATATTCTGTCAGGATTCAGTTTTATTATCCAATTGTTTTCATTATAGATTCAGGTTTTAGGCTGATATGTGATTGTTAGATGCAACGGCAGCACAATACTGAGATTCAGGGCTGATTCCTGTCTGATTGGTAGATTCAGGGCTGTTTCCTTTCTGATTGGTAGATTCAGGGCTGATCCCTGTCTGATTGGTAGATTCCTGGATGTGTCCTGTCTGATTGGTGTATGCAGGGTCTAAGTTCTGTCTCATTTGTAGATTCAGCTCTGATTTCTGTCAGAATTTTAGATGCAGGTCTAATTCCTGTCTGATTGGTAGATTCCTGTCTGATTCCTGTCTGATTGGTAGATTTAAGGCTGATTCCAGTCTGAATGGTAGATTCAGGGCTGATTCCTGTCTGATTGGTAAAATCATGGCTAATTCCATTCTGATTGGTAGATTCAGGGCTCTGTCCTGTCTGATTTGTAGATTCAGGGCTGCGTCCTGTCTGATTTGTAGATTCAGGGCTGCGTCCTGTCTGATTTGTAGATTCAGGGCTGATTCCTGTCTGATTTGTAGATTCAGGGCTGATTCCTGTATTTTGATTTGTAGGTTGATGGCTGAAGACAAAGTAACATATTGATTTCTTGCAGATTTGTATCTCTCCCTGAACTCCTGTGAGTTCAGCCTGTCCTTCCCCTCCTTCTCTTTACTCCACCCCTCCCACTACTTTCCTCTCCCTTGGCTCAGCAGTTCCATCCATCTTTCTCTCCTTCCCTCTCCTCCTCTCCCTCTGCTTCTTTACCTCCTCTCATTCCCCTCCTCGCCCTCTTCCTCTCCTCCTCTGGGCCCACTAGTTTCATCCATCATTCTGCGGATCATTTGGCTTTGTCCCCAACCACCTGAAAAACTGACAGGGGAGTGAGGCGGAGAAGCTGAGGGGAGGGAGAGAGAGGGAGAGGGGGAGAGGAGTTTTGAAGGAGGGTGAGGATCACTGGGAATTGGTTATGTCATGTGTTACAGTACGTTTTGTGTAGTGTACGCAGTCTGGGTGGAGGTGGGGTGTGTGTGTGTGTGTGTGTGTGTGTGTGTGTGTGTGTGTGTGTGTGTGTGTGTGTGTGTGTGTGTGTGTGTGTGTGTGTGTGTGTGTGATGTAGAGTTGTATATTTATCCCCCAGGAGGGACCTATAGAGGGCCTTACAGTCAGCCCTCACAGTCCAATCATCATTAAGCCTGATCGCCATGGGAACAAAGGTTGCCACAGTCACCGGTATGCCATTTGTCACTTCAACCCAGATTCCAGGGTGTCCAGAAACAATGAAAGGCTGGCACGGTCCCCTTGTACCACAGTCCCAGGTGGGGTGTCAGTAGTAAGCAATAAGCATATCTGTGTGTGTGTGTGTGTGTGTGTGTGGACGCTGTAAGAATCTGACCTGTATCTTTATGAAGGACTCGTATGCCCCATTTATTAACACTGACACCATGAGCCCAAGAGACACACACACACACACACACACACACACACACATACATTTTTTCCCACTCATGACATGGCACCATCTTTATGAATGAATAGAAAGGTTTCTAGCTACGGTATAAAAAAACAGATAACTAACTGATGAGCCACTTCCTTGCGAAGTGGCTTGGTACATAAGCTCTGATTAATGGCCACTATGAATAACCTTGTTTCTTGGTGCCAATAGCCAAAACATTGAAGTAAAAATAAGGAAAATGTCTTCACGCTCTAATGAATGACTATGGTGGTGGAACTGAGAGATATTTGGGCAGGTTTACCTCCAATAGATGGAGGAAATGACTGCCTTCTCCCATGATGCCTCTGTAATCACCCACTAATTATGTCATTTCCTGGAGCAGCTGTGCAGGTCTGAGCATCACCTGGATTCTCTGAGTGAGATCATCCATGCACACACACACACACACACACACACACACACACACACACACACACACACACACACACACACACACACACACACACACACACACACACACACACACACACACACACACACACACACACACACACACACACACGACACATAGAGGAATTCATAGTTTTCAAATCAGAGCTCATTCACCCAGAGACACACAGGGAATCAGGCTCTGTAACACACATAATCACCCCTAAACTGCAACATCTACCAACCACTCGCTACTTCACCTGCCATACACTGGGGACTTGCCAACATTACTGTTTCATATTCTAGAGCATTCTCAAAATATAAAAGATATCTGAGTCCATTGTTCAGATCTGCACAGTTCCTGCCAGAAGGCTCTGCTGATGTACTGAGAAGCTCCACCTGTTCATTTATAGATCAATGTCATATGATCTGACAGAGACACTCAGTCTGGAGATAGAGTTTGTATTTTTAGACAAGGTCCCGTCTCTTTGTCCCTGTCCTTTGATCGATTTACCAGCGTCCAGCCAGCAGTGTAATTTGTTGTTGGTGTTGGCAGTGGGTGCTGTATTTATGTATTGTTGTCATCCAATCCCATTTTATCCCATCCTATCCCATACCATCCCATACAATCCCATTCTATCCTATCGCATCCTATCAGAGCCTATTCCATCCTATCCCAGCCTAACCCATCCTATCCCATCCTATCCTATCCCATGCTATCCCATCCAATCCTCTCCTATTTCATGCTATCCTATCCCATCCAATCCTATCCAATTCTATCCCATCCATTCTATCCAATCCGATCCCATCCCATCCGATCCTAACCTATTATATCCCATCCCTTCCTGTCCTATCCCATCATATTCCATCCTATCCTATCCCATCCTATCCCATCCTGTCCCATCCTGTCCTATCCTATCCTATCCTATCATATCCCACCTTGTCCTATCCCATCCAATACCATCCAATCTTATCCTATCCAATCCCATCCTGTCCTATCCCATCCAATCATATCCCATCCTATCCTATACTATCCAATCATATCCTATCCTATCCCATCCTGTCCCATCCTATCCCATCCTATCCCACCCTATCCTGTACTATACAATCGCATCCTATACTACCCCATCCTTTCCTATCCCATCCCATCCTATCATAACCTATCCTATCCCCCATCCTATCATATCCCATCCCATCCCATCCTAAACCATTCCATATTATCCTATCCTATCCAATCCTATCCGATCCCATTCTATACCATCCCATTTTAACCCATCCGATCCTATCCCATCCTATCCTGTCCCATCCTATCCCATCCTATTCCATCCCATCCTATCCTATTATATCCCATCCTTCCGATCCCATCCTATCAAATCCCATCCTATCCTATCCAATCCCACCCCACCATATCCCATCCTATCCTTTACTATCCCATCATATCCTATCCTTTCCTATCCCATCCTGTCCTATCCTATCCCATCCTATCCCATTCTATCCTATTATATCCTATCCCATCCTATCCCATCCTATCCCACCTATTTTCATCCTATTCCATCCTATCCCACCCTATCCTGTACTATACAATCCCATCCTATACTACCCCATCCTTTCCTATACCATCCCATCCTATCATAACATATCATATCCCATCCTATCATATCCCATCCCATCTTATCCCATTCCATCCTATCCCATCCTATCCCATCCTATCCTATCCCATCCCATCCAATTCTCTCCCATCCCATCCTATCCTATCCAATCCCTTCCTTTCCCATCCTATCCCATCCTATCCTATCCCATCCTATCCCACCTATTCCCATCCTATACTACCCCATCCTTTCCTATCCCATCCCTTCCTATCCCAACTCATCCAATACCATCCCATCCTATCCTATACTATCCTATCCTATCCTATCCTATCCTATCCTATCCTATCCCATTCTATCCCATCATATCCTATCCTTTCCTTTCCCATCCTGTCCCATCCTATCCCATCCTATCCCACCTATTCCCATCCTATTCCATCCTATCCCACCTTATCCTGTACTATACAATCCCATCCGATACTACCCCATCCTTTCCTATCCCATCCTTTCCTATCCCATCCCTTCATCCCAAGTCATCCAATACCATCCCATCCTATCCCATCCCATCCCATCCCATCCTATCATATCCCATCCCATACTATCCTATCCCATCCTATCCTATTCCATCATATCCCATCCTATTCCATCCTATCCTATCATATCTCATCCTTTCCTTTCCTATCCCATCCTGTCAAGTCCCATCCTATCCTATCCAATCCCTCCCCACCATATCCCATCCTATCCTTTACTATCCCATCATATCCTATCCTTTCCTTTCCCATCCTGTCCCATCCTATCCCATCCTATCCCATCCTAACCCATCCTATCCTATCCTATCCCATCCTATCCCATCCTGTCCCATCCTATCCCACCTATTCCCATCCTATTCCATCCTATCCCATCCTATCCTATCCTATCTTATCCTATCCTATCCCATCCCATCCCATCCCATTCTATCCCATCCTATCCTATACTATCCTATCCCATCCTATCCCATCTTATTCCATTTCATCCTATCCTGTCCTATCTCATTCTATCCACCCCTATCCCCTCCTATCCTATCCCATCCTATCCCATTCTCTCCTATCCCATCCCATCCCATCCTATCCTATGTTATTCCATCACATTCCATTCTATCCCTTCCTATGCTATTCCAACCTACCCCATCCTATCCCATCCTATCCCATCCCAACCTACCCCATCCTATCCCATCCCAACCTACCCCATCCTATCCCATCCCATCCTATTCCATCCTATCCCATCCTATCATATCCCACCCTATCCCATCCTTCCTATCCCATCCTATCCCATTCTATCCTATCCCATCCCATTCTATCCCATCCCATCCTATCCCATCCTACCCCATTCTATGCAATCCCATTCTATCCCATCCTATCCTATCCTTTCCTTTCCCTTCCTATCCCATCCAATTCTCTCCCATCCCATTTTATCCCATCCTATCCTATCCCATCTTTTCCCATCCTATCCCACCTATTCCCATCCTATTCCATCCTATCCCATCCTAACCTATCCTATTCATCCCATTCCATTCTATCCCTTCCTATGCTATCTCAACCTACCCCATCCCATCCTATCCCATCCTATCCAAGTTATCCCTTCCCATCCTTTCCCATCCTATCCCCTCCTATCCTTTCCTTTCCTATCCCATCCTATCCTATCCTATCCCATCCCATCCAATTCTCTCCCATCCCATTCTATCCCATCCTATCCTATCCTATCCCTTCCTTTCCCATCCCATCCTATCCCATTCTATCCCATCCCATCCCATCCCATCCTATCCCATCCCATTCTATCCCATTCTATCCTATCCCATCCTATCCCGTCCTATCTCATCCCATCCTATCCTGTCCTATCCCATCCATTCTATCCCATCCCATCGCATTCTATCCCATCCTATCCCATCCCATCCCATCCTATCCCATCTTATCTCATCCCATCCTATCCTATCCCATCCCATTCTATCCTATCCCATCCCATTCTATCACATCCCATTCTATCCCATCCCATCCCAACCTTCCCATCCCATTCTATCCCATCCTATCCCATCCCATCCCATCCTATCCCATCCCATCCTATTCTATCTCATCCCATCCTATCCTATCCCATCCCCTATCCTATCCTATCCTATCCTATCCTATCCTATCCCATCCCATTCTATCCTATCCCATCCCATTCTATTACATCCCATTCTATCCCATCCCATCCCATCCCAACCTTCCCATCCCATTCTATCCCAGCCCATCTTATCCCATCCTCTCCTATCCTTTCCCATCCTATTCTATCCCATCCCATTCTATCCCATCCTATCCCATCCTATCCTATCCCATCCCATCCCATCCCATTGTATCCTATCCCATGCTATTCCATTCTTTTCCAGCCTATCCTATCCTATCCTATCCTATCCTATCCTATCCTATCCCATCCTATCCCATCCTATTCCATTCTATCCCTGGGACATCCATCAGTAAGAGATGGACTGTGTGGAGGCTGACAACACATTACACATCGTTAGACATTTTCTTACCTCAAAAGTGGTCCGAAGTCATTTTTTCCAAAGTTAATAATGTTCCTTTCCTTGTTGTTCTAAAGGTCTTTCATATGTCATCTTTTACCCATAAACTTTAGTGCCACTAGTTGGCTGTGGTGTGACATTCATATTAGTGAATATGTGTGAAAGTACTGTTGTTTCTAAGATGAGGTCTGTAAGGTGGTGGAGAGGTTTGGGGGAGGTTTTTGTGACCCCAGGCCTGCACAATGATAATCCTACTCTATGCCCTTGAACAGAGTACTTAACCTTGCCTGCATCTATTTTTAATACTATCAACTTGATATCTGTAAATAGACACTATCTATTTCCAGATTCGGGGAGCCTTTGGTAAAAAGATAATATCCTAATTATTCCCACAGTCTTTTGGGAGAGATAACCATCCTGTACTTAAACAGTGCCTGTGGCTGAGATTGACTCCGCTCATGATCAAAGACAGACCATGATTAAACACATTTAAAGACACATAATAAACATTATTATACATGTGACTAAAGGTTTAAGGCCTTGCTCGCTGTGGGTGTAGTGGGAAGGGTTCACAGGGTTGGTATAATTGTATATTTACATAAGAAAATAAGAGAATGTTGCGCTGAACTGCAGTTAGGCAACTATTCTGATCTTCAACTGTTTGAAACTCTACTAGTATCACAATATGTGAGATCACACAGTGCTTGTTTGATTTCCAGTTGAGGGTTCACATACCCAGGCACTAACTGTCACTTACAGGACACAGGTAAACGGTAACTGGTTCTGTTGAAGGATTGTATTTATTAGTGCACACCATAGCAAGCAGTATAAAAATGTTTTGCAATGGGAAATGAGTATATCTTATTGGATAAGTTCAGGTTAGTCCCTCCCCGTTTCGGCCGTTTGCTTCCGCTTAGTTCCTAGTGGATAAACCCCAGCTGTGACAACAGCAGAATGGCACTCGGTTCTGACGACATCCACTGTATTCCATAATGTGCCTGTTCTTTTTTCAGAACAGAATTCAAAAGTTATTGATGAACAATTAGGGTCTTATGTATCTTCTTTGTTTCCTTCTTTGTTTCCTTCTTTCTTTCCTTCTTTCAGTTGGAGGATGGTCAGGGTCCTATTTTGATGACCACTGTGGCCATGCCTGTGTTCAGCACCAAGAACGAGACGGTGAGTACACATACGCACACATACGCAGACACACACAGACACACAGACACAGATGCACACATACACACGCACGCACACACACACAGACACACGCGCACACACACACACACATGCATATACCACACACGCTTGACCAACAACTTTTCTTGATGTTATCCAAACGTTGTGTTGATCCTTCCTGTTTGTTGTGTGCATGTTTCCAGAGGAATAGAGGCATCCTGTTAGGCGTGGTTGGTACTGATGTTCCTGTCTCTGAGCTCCTCAAAACCATCCCAAAATATAAGGTACTGACCCTCCCCCAAATTCAGTCTTCACTGAAAACATCAGAAAATTACAATGAGCTTACACATAGCACTGTTGATACTTTCACTGGATGATCAGAATGAGCTAACACATAGCACTGTTGATACTTTCACTGGATGATCAGAATGAGCTAACACATAGCACTGTTGATACTTTCACTGGATGATCAGAATGAGCTAACACATAGCACTGTTGATACTTTCACTGGATGATCAGAATGAGCTAACACATAGCACTGTTGATACTTTCACTGGATGATCAGAATGAGCTAACACATAGCACTGTTGATACTTTCATGAGCTAACACATAGCACTGTTGATACTTTCATGAGCTAACACATAGCACTGTTGATACTTTCATGAGCTAACACATAGCACTGTTGATACTTTCACAGGATGATCAGAATGAGCTAACACATAGCACTGTTGATACTTTCATGAGCTAACACATAGCACTGTTGATACTTTCACTGGATGATCAGAATGAGCTAACACATAGCACTGTTGATACTTTCATGAGCTAACACATAGCACTGTTGATTCTTTCACTGGATGATCAGAATGAGCTAACACATAGCACTGTTGATACTTTCACTGGATGATCAGAATGAGCTAACACATAGCACTGTTGATACTTTCATGAGCTAACACATAGCACTGTCGATACTTTCATGAGCTAACACATAGCACTGTTGATACTTTCACTGGATGATCAGAATGAGCTAACACATAGCACTGTTGATACTTTCACTGGATGATCAGAATGAGCTAACACATAGCACTGTTGATACTTTCACTGGATGATCAGAATGAGCTAACACATAGCACTGTTGATACTTTCATGAGCTAACACATAGCACCGTTGATACTTTCACTGGATGATCAGAATGAGCTAACACATAGCACTGTTGATACTTTCATGAGCTAACACATAGCACTGTTGATACTTTCACAGGATGATCAGAATGAGCTAACACATAGCACTGTTGATACTTTCACTGGATGATCAGAATGAGCTAACACATAGCACTGTTGATACTTTCACTGGATGATCAGAATGAGCTAACACATAGCACTGTTGATACTTTCATGAGCTAACACATAGCACTGTTGATACTTTCACTGGATGATCAGAATGAGCTAACACATAGCACTGTTGATACTTTCATGAGCTAACACATAGCACTGTCGATACTTTCACTGGATGATCAGAATGAGCTAACACATAGCACTGTTGATACTTTCACTGGATGATCAGAATGAGCTAACACATAGCACTGTTGATACTTTCACTGGATGATCAGAATGAGCTAACACATAGCACTTTTGATACTTTCATGAGCTAACACATAGCACTGTCGATACTTTCATGAGCTAACACATAGCACTGTTGATACTTTCACTGGATGATCAGAATGAGCTAAAACACATAGCACTGTTGATACTTTCATGAGCTAACACATAGCACTGTCGATACTTTCACAGGGTGATCAGAATGAGCTAACACATAGCACTGTTGATACTTTCACTGGATGATCAGAATGAGCTAACACATAGCACTGTTGATACTTTCACTGGATGATCAGAATGAGCTAACACATAGCACTGTTGATACTTTCACTGGATGATCAGAATGAGCTAACACATAGTACTGTTGATACTTTCATGAGCTAACACATAGCACTGTCGATACTTTCATGAGCTAACACATAGCACTGTCGATACTTTCACAGGGTGATCAGAATGAGCTAACACATAGCACTGTTGATACTTTCACTGAATGATCAGAATTAGTTAACAGATAACACTGTTGATACTTTCACTGAATGGAACTGTGACAGAGCACTCAAGAACAGAAAGCACAAGTATTCTAATCAGAGATATTGTTCAAAGTTTTTAGAGAGATTGTTTGAACCTCCAGCCTCATACCTTATAATAGCATGTAATTGTAGCGTCTGTAGACTACTGGCTTTTTTATCTGGACTTCCGCTGGAGGATGGAGAAGTTGATTATTACTCTATAGGAGGGATGAGAGATTTAGATGTGGGATGTGTTTTGACATTTAAAAGCATGTTATTTAGTTCAGACCACATTCACCGACAGGGTTGCGTCTGGAATCAGTGAAACCCACGCACACACACACACACACACACACACACACACACACACACACACACACACACACACACACACACACACACACACACACACACACACACATTGAAAGCGACCACCACCTTGTTTTGTAGAAATGTAAATGAGTCACTGTGGAAATGCGACGATTCTGGCTCCAAAACATACAAAGAGCTTGATTACGCTCTTCATCACTTTTCATATTCATATTACAGTTTCTGTGTGTGCGTGTGTGTATGCCTGGATTTTGGCATAGTTCCAAAACTGTTAGTTTCTCTCTCCACCACTGTATGTATAATTTTGTGTGTGTGTGTGCGTGTGCGTGTGCGTGTGCGTGTGTGTGTGTGTATGTGTGCGTGCTCGTATATGCATCTGTTGCAGCTGGGCATCCATGGTTACGCGTTTGCCATAACTAACAACGGGTACATTCTGACCCATCCTGACCTCAGACCATTGGTGAGTATCACATTACATCTAATATCAACTAACCCTAACCCTTAGAACAACAGAGAGAGGAGCAGAACCTAGCATACACCAAATCACTGTCTAAACACACCTTTCAGCTGTGTGTGTGGAGGGGAGGGGGGTATGTAGATGAGCAGACAGTGTTCCAGACAGTACTGGGCTGTGAATACAGCTACTGTATAACTGTGATTAACTATATCTTCAGAGAACAGGTGAAGAGAGAGGAAGGAGAGAGAGAGGGGGAGAACGGGCAAAGAGAGAGGAAGGAGATAGCGAGGGGGAGATTAGGTGAAGAGAAAGGAAGGAGAGAGAGAGGGGGAGAACGGGTGAAGAGAGAGGAAGGAGAAAGAGAGGGGGAGATTGGATGATGAGAGAGGGAGGGGGAGAACGGGTGAAGAGAGAGGAAGGAGAGAGAGAGGGGGAGATTGGATGATGAGGAGAGGGGATTGGGTAAAGGAAGAGATTGACAGGGCAGGAGGAGAGAGGAAGGTTAGAGGGGAAGAGATGTATACAAGGTAGGAGGAAAGAGGAAGGGGAGAGAGATATTGGAGGATGAGAGAGAAAGGAGAGGGAGGACAGGAGAGGGCTGGAGCGGAGGACAGGCAGACAGGGAGAGTAGTTAATAGATGTCTAATTAGAGACTGTAATGAACAGTGTTTAAGAGCTAATGAGGGGTAGGAGGCTGTCCTTTCACTGACAGATGAATGGAGCAGGATGATACACACGCACACACACACACACAGACCGACACATACACAGTGTGTTATAGAAAGTGGACTAAAGACATTTGTCTGGCCAGAGGCCCTCTTCACTCACACAGAGGTGAACTGCTGTCATGTATTTTTAATGGCTTATATCAAACAGGCTCACTGTAACCCAGGAGAGGTGAGGAGGAGAGGTGAGGAGGAGAGGAGAGGAGGAGAGGAGAGGAAGAGAGGAGAGGAGGAGAGGAGGAGAGGTGAGGAGGAGAGGTGAGGAAGAGAGGAGAGGAGGAGAGGTGAGGAAGAGAGGAGAGGAGGAGAGGAGAGGAGGAGAGGAAGAGAGGTGAGGAGGAGAGGAGTGAAAGAGAAGAGAGGAGGAGAAGGGAGGGGGAGAGGAAGAGAGGTGAGGAGGAGAGTAGTGGAAGAGAGGAGGAGAAGGGAGGAGAAGAGGAAGAGAGGTGAGGAGGAGAGGAGTGGAAGAGAGGAGAGGAGGAGGAGAGGAAGAGAGGTGAGGAGGAGAGGAGTGGAAGAGAGGAGGAGAAGGGAGGAGGAGAGGAAGAGAGGTGAGGAGGAGAGGAGTGGAAGAGAGGAGAGGAGGAAAAGGGAGGATGAGAGGAGTGGAAGAGAAGAGAGGAGAGGAGGAGAGGTGAGGAAGAGAGGTAAGGAGGAGAGGAAGAAAGGAGAAGTGAGGAGGAGAGGATAGGAGAGGTGAGTAAGAGAGGAGAGGTGAGGAGGAGAGGAAAGGAGTGGAAGAGAGGTTAGGAGGAGAGGAAGCAAGGTGAGGAGAGGAGAGGAAGAGAGGAGTGGTGAGGAAGAGAGGAGAGGAGGAGAGGAAGAGAGGATGCGGAAGAGAGGAGAGGAAGAGAGGAGGAGAGGAGGAGAGGAAGAGGAAGAGGGTAAGGAAGAGAGGAGGAGAGGTGAGGAAGCGAGGAGAGGAGGATAGGAAGAGAGGAGAGGAGGAGAGGAGATGAAGAGAGGTGAGGAGGAGAGGAAGAGAGGTGAAAAGGAGACGTGAGGAGAGGAGAAGAGGTGAAGAGTAGAGGAGAGAATGAGAGGTGAGGAGGAGAAATGAGGAGGAGAGGAGAGGAGGAGAGGAGTTGAAGAGAGGTGAGGAGGAGAGGAAGAGAGGTGAAAAGGAGAGGTGAGGAGAGGAGAAGAGGTGAAGAGTAGAGGAGAGAATGAGAGGTGAGGAGGAGAAATGAGGAGGAGAGGAGAGGAGGAGAGGAGTTGAAGAGAGGTGAGGAGGAGAGGAAGAGAGGTGAAAAGGAGAGGTGAGGAGAGGAGAAGAGGTGAAGAGTAGAGGAGAGAATGAGAGGTGAGGAGGAGAGGGTGAGGAGGAGAGGAGAGAATGAGAGGTGAGGAGGAGAAATGAGGAGGAGAGGAGAGGAGGAGAAGAGGAATCAGGGTGATTTGTTGACTTAATGTCAACATTATGAAAGGGTCATGTCCACACCACTCTCCTGATGCTACTAATGATAATATCAATGTCAGTTCATACACACACATCCAAGTTAACCCTGCCTTCATACACATGTTTGATTCTATTCTATTCTGTTCTATTCTGTTTGATTCTATTCTATTCTGTTCTATTCTGTTTGATTCTATTCTATTCTATTCTATTCTGTTTGATTCTATTCTATTCTGTTATATGCTGTTTGATTATATCCTATTCTATTCTATTCTGTTTGATTCTATTCTATTCTGTTCTATTCTGTTTGATTCTATTCTATTCTGTTCTATTCTGTTTGATTCTATTCTATTCTGTTCTATTCTGTTTGATTCTATTCTATTCTGTTCTAATCTGTTTGATTCTATTCTATTCTGTTCTATTCTGTTTGATTATATCCTATTCTATTCTGTTCTATTCTGTTTGATTATATCCTATTCTATTCTGCTCTATTCTGTTTGATTATATTCTATTCTATTCTGCTCTATTCTGTTTGATTATATTCTATTCTATTCTGTTATATGCTGTTTGATTGTATTCTGTTCTATTCTGCTCTATTCTGTTTGATTATATTCTATTCTATTCTGTTCTATGCTGTTTGATGATATTCTATTTTGTATTTTGTTCTGTTCTATTCCGTTCTATTCAGTTATTTTCTATTCTGTTCTATTCAGTTATTTTCTATTTTGTTCTATTGTGTTCTATTATATTATATTCTGTTCTATTATATTCTGTTCTATTATGTTACATTATATTATATTGTGTTCTATCCTAGGTGATAAGGAATTGATCCAGGAGGTTCTGTTTGATGCTGTAGTAACAGCTCCACTGGAGGCCTATTGGACCAGCCTGGTACTCAACAAGTCAGAGTATGTACACACACACACACACACACACACACACACACACACACACACACACACACACACACACACACACACACACACACACACACACACACACACACACACACACACACAACCTCTTTCTCCATATCTCCCTCTAGTATGTACCATGGTTTTACACTACTGATGCTCTTAGCTGTTCGGTACTCTCATTCTGTATCTACTGTGTGACGCATTACTGTAGTATTACTGTAGTATTACATGAGTATTATTGCTTGTATATTTTCCAGGAACTCTGATAAGGGCGTGGAGATAGCCTACCCCTGGGCACACGTACTGGCCTCTCCAGAATCAACTTGTTTGTGGTTCCGGACCAGCTGACCAATCAGTAAGTTCATCACACACAGGCTGACCAATCAGTAAGTTCATCACACACAGGCTGACGCTGACAGATGAATGGTCCGCAACACGCTACCCCACAATTCCCTGAAGTTAGTGTTCCTGTAATGACTGTTAATAGTTGGTCCTCTCACGTTGTCTGTCCAGTTTCCAGTTTCCTGTTTCATCACCTCTTTTTTCTGTCTGTTTCAAGAGATTTTCTGACAGCTGAAGATAAAGAAGGGGTGTTCAACGCCGATCACTTTCCCCTGTGGTACAAGAGAGCGGCAGAACAGGTTCCTGGAACCTTTGTCTACTCTCTCCCCTTCAACACAGGTAGG
Source organism: Salmo salar (assembly GCF_965601325.2). Classification (NCBI taxonomy): domain Eukaryota; kingdom Metazoa; phylum Chordata; class Actinopteri; order Salmoniformes; family Salmonidae; genus Salmo; species Salmo salar. The sequence goes on along the minus strand of NC_138303.1, from coordinate 18,505,561 downwards.
TACACCTGTCCTCTATGTGATAACATCACTGAACAGTCCTCCTTTGATAGCCTGAACACACAGTCGAATCTGGTACAACTGCTCCACCCTCTGTCCACTGGAGAAATGACATGAGTGGTTGAAATACACACAGCGAGAGAGAGAAACACACAGTCCTTCCTGTTTAACTCCCCCAGTAGTGAGGTGAGCTGTTTAGAGGGCTGTTTTTAGTGGTTGGTACCATATTGCAGCCAAATGCCTGAGAGGGAACATGAAAATAAGTTGATATGTAAATGGTTACTGCCTAACATAAACCGTTTCCATTACACACATATTTTGCGGAGGATGATTGCATTCAACCAAATCCATTTTTCCCTGACCATTGCTTTTTCTAGTTATTTCTCTCCCTATTTCCATGTTTTCCTTCACCTTCCCCTTTCTCTCCCTCTTTCTCTCCCTCCCTCTTTCTCTCCTCTCTCTCTTCTCTCTCTGTCTCTCTCCTGTCTCTCTTCTCTCTCTCCTCGCTCTATCTCCCTCTCTGTCTCTCCCTCTCTCTTCTCTCTCTCTCTATCACTCTTATTAATTCTGGGCTGTGTTCTTGTGGACAGGGCTGATTGCTATGGGTTGAAATTGGATATGTTATAACGAGCTGCCACACACACACACACACACACACACGCACACACACACACACACACTCAGAGAAACCAGTGCCCTTCCGAAGGTATTATTGAAAGAACATGTTTTGAGTGGCCTGCTGTTGCCTCAGGGAGTCCATTAAACACCACACTCTAATAATACTGCTGATCTTCTAGTTACTTTCTGCGGTGGTCAAAGGATAGTATATAATGTAGATACCCTGCAGGAATGCGTATTGTAGTGATGACAAGGAGACTGATGGTGTGTGTTCTGTATGTGTCCTAGGAAAGGACAATAATAGTGTAGTGTTGGCCAGCACTGCCATTCAGCTACTGGACGAAAGAAAATCCCCCATTGCTGCCGGTGAGTGAATTTAACTCCTCCTAAACACACACATACACACACACACACAGACACAAACACACTGAGATCTGGACACGCACACACTCTGCATTTCTCACACAACACTCTCTCTCACACACACTCTCCTCAATGGTGCCTTCTCCTTCACACTCTCACTCAGACTCTGTTGATCTGGATAGTGGGTCATCTTGCCTGGATAGCGAATGGCTGTCCTCCCCTCTAGCCTCAGGCAAGGTTGAAGGTCAACCTCTGGCCTTCCTTCTGCACACAGCTGGCTATGGAGGAGGACTGTGGTGTGTGTGTGTGTGTGTGTGTGTGTGTGTGTGTCAGGGAAAGTTTACGTTGGGAAGTGTGGCGCCGGACAACGTGACCCAGAAGATTTTAATTTACTGAAAATTTGAGAAATTTACGGGACCCATGTACAGAGCATTCAGAAAGTATTCAGACCCCTTGCCTTTTTCCACATATTGTTACATTACAGCCTTATTCTAAAATGTATTCAATTGTTTTTTTCCCTCATCAATCAACACGCAATACCGCATAATGACAAAGCAAAAACAGGTTTTTAGATTTTTTTAATCAAATGTATTAAAAATTAAAAACGGAAATATCACATTTAAATACAATACCATTCAAAAGTTTGGGGTCACTTAGAAAATACCTTGTTTTTGAAAGAAAAGCACCTTTTTGTCCATTAAAATAACATCAAATTGATCAGAAATACAGTGTAAATATTGTTAATGTTGTAAATGACTATTTTAGCTGGAAACGGCAGATTTTTTATGGAATATCTACATAGGCGTACAGAGGCCAATTTTCAGCAACCATCACTCCTGTGTTCCAATGGCACGTTGTGTTAGCTAATCCAAGTGTATCATTTTAAAAGGCTAATTAGTCATTAGAAAACCATTTTGCAATTATGTTACCACAGCTGGAAAACTGTTTACTATCAAACATGCAAAGCATCAATACAGGATTAAGATTGAATCCTACTACACCGGCTCTGACGCTCGTCGGATGCAGCAGGGCTTGAAAACTATTACGGACAACAAAGGGAAACCCAGACGCGAGCTGCCCAGTGACACGAGCTTACCAGACGAGCTAAATGCCTTTTATGCTCGCTTCGAGGCAAGCAACACTGAAGTATGCACGAGAGCACCAGCTGTTCTGGATGACTGCGATAATGCTCTCGGTAGCTGATGTGAACAAAACCTTTAAACAGGTAAACTTTCACAAAGCCGCTGGGCCAGACGGATTACCAGGACATGTACTCAAAGCATGCGCGGACCAACTGTCAAGTGTCTTCACTGACATTTTCAACCTCTCCCTGACCGAGTCTGTAATACCTACATGTTTCAAGCAGACCACCATAGTCCCTATGCCCAAGGAAGCAAAGGTAACCTGCCTAAATGATTATCGCCCCGTGGCATTCACGTCGGTAGCCATGAAGTGCTTTGAAAGGCTGGTCATGGCTCACATCAACAGCAGCCTCCCGGACACCCTAGGCCCACTCCAATTTGCATACCACCCAACTGATCCACAGATGGCACAATCTCAATTGCACTCCACACTGCCCTTTCTCACCTGGACAAAAGGAACACCTATGTGAGAATGCTGTTCATTGACTACAGCTCAGCGTTCAACACCATAGTGACCACGAAGCTCATCACTAAGCTAAGGACTCTGGGACTAAACACCTCCCTCTGAAACTGGATCCTGGACTTCCTGACGGGCCGCCCCCAGGTCGTAAGAGTAGGCAACGACACGTCTGCCACGCTGATCCTTAACACTGGGGCCCCTCAGGGGTGTGTACTTAGTTCCCTCTTGTTTTCCCTGTTCACCCACGACTGCGTGGCCAAACATAACTCCAACACCATCATTAAGTTTTCTGACGACACAACAGTGGTAGGCCTGATCACCGACAACGATGAGACGGCCTATAGGGAGGAGGTCAAAGAACTGGCAGTGTGGTGCCAGGACAACAACCTCTACCTCAATGTGAGCAAGACAAAGGAGCTGATCGTGGACTACAGGAAAAGGCGGGCCGAACAGGCCCCCATTAACATCGACGGGGCTGTAGTGGAGCGGGTTCAGAGTTTCAAGTTCCTCGGTGTCCACATCACCAACGAACTATCATGGACCAAACTTACCAAGACAGTCGTGAAGAGGGCACGACAAAACCTTTTCCCCCTCAGGAGACTGAAAAGATTTGGCATGGGTCCCCAGATCCTCAAGGTTCTACAGCTGCACAATCGAGAGCATCCTGACCGGTTGCATCACCGCCTGGTATGGCAACTGCTCGGCATCTGACCGTAGGACGCTACAGAGGGTAGTGCGAACGGCCCAATACATCACTGGGGCCAAGCTTCCTGCCATCCAGAACCTATATAATAGGCGGTGTCAGAGGAAAGCCCATAAAATTGTCAGAGACTCCATTCACCCAAGTTATAGACTGTTTTCTCTGCTACCGCACGGCAAGCGGTACTGGAACACCACGACTGGGACCAAAAGGCTCCTCAACAGCTTCTACCCCCAAGCCATTAGACTGCTGAACAGTTCATAAAATCGCCACCAGACAATTTATATTGACCCCCCCCCCCCCTCCCTTTTGTACACTCTGTGCTTGTTTGTTACCTATGCATAGTCACTTCGCCCCCACCTACATGTACAGATTACCTCAACTAACCTGTACCCCTGCACACTGACTCGGTACCTGTGCCCCCTGTATATAACCTCATTATTGTTATTCTTATTGTGTTACTTTTATTATTACTTTTTATTTTAGTCTACTTGCTAAATATTTTCTTCTTCTTGAACTGCACTGTTGGTTAAGGGCTTGTCAGTAAGCATTTCGTGGTAAAGTCTACACTTGTTGTATTCAGCGCATGTGACAATAAAACATTTGATTTGATTTGTCCTGATTAAAGAAGCAATAAAACTGGCCATCTTTAGACTAATTGAGTATCTGGAGCATCAGCATTTGTGGGTTCGATTACAGGCTCAAAATAGGCTGAAACATATAACTTTCTTCTGAAACTCGTCAGTCTATTCTTGTTCTGAGAAATGAAGGTTATTCGATTCGAGAAATTGCCAAGAAACTGAAGATCTCGTACAACGCTGTATACAACACCCTTCACAGAACGGCGCAAACTGGCTGTAACCAGAATAGAAAGAGGAGTGGGAGGCCCTGGTGCACAACTGAGCAAGAGGACAAGTACGTACATTAGAGTGTCTAGTTTGAGAAACAGACGCCTCACAAGTCCTCAACTGGCAGCTTCATAAAATAGTACCCGCAAAACACCAGTCTCAATGTCAACAGTGAAAAGGTGACTCCAGGATGCTGGCCTTCTAGGCAGAGTTGTAAAGAAAAAGCCAAATCTCAGACTGTCCAATGAAAATAAAAGATTGATATGGGCAAAAGAACACAGACACTGGACAGAGGAACTCTGCCTAGAAGGCCAGGAGCCTGGAATCGTGTCTTCATCCAAGTAATAGACTGTTCTCTCTGCTACTGCACAGCAAGCGGTACCGATGCACCAAGTCTGGAACCAACAGGACCCTGAACAGCTTCTACCCTCAAGCCATAAGACTGCTAAATAGTTAACCAAATAGTTACCCGGATTATCTGCATTGACCCTTTTTGCACTAACTCGTTTGACTCATCAAGCTGCTACTCCTGTTTATTATCTATCCTGTTGTCTAGTCACTTTACCCCTACCTACAGTATACTGCTGTTACTGTCTATTATCTATCCTTTACCCCTACCTACAGTATAGTGCTGCTACTGTCTATTATCTATCCTTTACCCCTAGCTACAGTATACTGATGTTACTGTCTATTATCTATCCTTTACCCCTACCTACAGTATAGTGCTGCTACTGTCTATTATCTATCCTTTACCCCTACCTACAGTATACTGATGTCACTGTCTATTATCTATCCTTTACCCCTACCTACAGTATACTGATGTCACTGTCTATTATCTATCCTTTACCCCTACCTACAGTATAGTGCTGCTACTGTCTATTATCTATCCTTTACCCCTAGCTACAGTATACTGATGTTACTGTCTATTATCTATCCTTTACCCCTACCTACAGTATAGTGCTGCTACTGTCTATTATCTATCCTTTACCCCTACCTACAGTATACTGATGTCACTGTCTATTATCTATCCTTTACCCCTACCTACAGTATACTGATGTCACTGTCTATTATCTATCCTGTTGTCTAGTCACTTTACCCCTACCTACAGTATACTGCTGTTACTGTCTATTATCTATCCTTTACCCCTACCTACAGTATACTGCTGTTACTGTCTATTATCTATCCTCTCTCTACCCCTACCTACAGTATACTGCTGTTACTGTCTATTATCTATCCTTTACCCCTACCTACAGTATACTGCTGTTACTGTCTATTATCTATCCTTTACCCCTACCTACAGTATACTGCTGTTACTGTCTATTATCTATCCTTTACCCCTACCTACAGTATACTGCTGTTACTGTCTATTATCTATCCTTTACCCCTACCTACAGTATACTGCTGTTACTGTCTATTATCTATCCTGTTGTCTAGTCACTTTACCCCTACCTACAGTTCCTTCAGAAAGTATTCACACCCCTTGACTTTTTCCACATGTTGTTGTGTTACAGCCTGAATTTAAAATGGATTACATTGAGATGTTATGTCACCGGCCTACACACAATACCCCATAATGTCAGTGGAATTCCATTTTTCGAAAATTTAAAAATTAATTAAAAGCTGAAATGTCTTGCATTAATATGTATTCAATCCCTTTGTTATGGCAGTTACAGAGTTTAATGGCTGTGATAGGAGAAAACTGAGGATGGATCAACAACATTGTAGTTACTCCACAATGCTAACTTAAATGACAGAGTGAAAAGAAGGAAGCCTGTACAGAATAAACATATTCAAAAACATGCACTAAAGTAATACTTCAAAAACATTTGACAAAGCAATGAACTTTTTGTCCTGAAAACAAAGTGTTATGTTTGTGGCAAATCCAACACATCACTGAGTACCACTCTCCATATTTTCAAGGTGTGTTTATATGTTAGGAGAATGTGTGTGTGTTTGTGTTAGGAGAATGTGTGTGTTAATGTGTTAGGGGAGTGTTTGTGTGTTTGGGGAATGTGTGTGTGTTTGTGTGTTAGGGTAATGTGTGTGTTAATGTGTTAGGGTAATGTGTGTCTGTGTGTTAAGGGAATGTGTGTGTTTGTTTTTTAGGGGAATGTGTGTGTGTTTATGTGTTAGGGTAATGTGTGTGTGTTTGTGTGTTAGGGTAATGTGTGTCTGTGTGTTAAGGGAATGTGTGTGTTTGTTTTTTAGGGTAATGTGTGTGTGTTTGTGTGTTAGGGTAATGTGTGTGTGTTTATGTGTGTTAGGGTAATGTGTGTGTGTGTGTGTGTGTGTTAGGGTAATGTGTGTGTGTTTATGTGTTAGGGTTATGTGTGTGTGTTTATGTGTTAGGGTAATGTGTGTGTGTGTGTGTGTGTTAGGGTAATGTGTGTGTGTGTGTTAGGGTAATGTGTGTGTGTGTGTGTGTGTGTGTGTGTGTTAGGGTAATGTGTGTGTGTTTATGTGTTAGGGTAATGTGTGTGTGTTTATGTGTTAGGGTAATGTGTGTGTGTTTATCTGTTAGGGTAATGTGTGTGTGTGTGTGTGTGTTAGGGTAATGTGTGTGTGTTTATGTGTTAGGGTAAGGTGTGTGTGTTTATTTGTTAGGGGAATGTGTGTGTGTGTGTTAGGGTAATGTGTGTGTGTGTGTGTGTTAGGGTAATGTGTGTGTGTGTTAGGGTAATGTGTGTGTGTGTGTGTGTGTGTTAGGGTAATGTGTGTGTTTATGTGTTAGGGTAATGTGTGTGTAGGTGTGTGTTAGGGTAATGTGTGTGTGTTTATGTGTTAGGGTAATGTGTGTGTGTGTGTGTGTGTGTGTGTTAAGGTAATGTGTGTGTGTGTGTGTGTGTGTGTGTGTGTGTGTGTGTGTGTGTGTGTGTGTGTGTGTGTGTGTGTGTGTGTGTGTGTTAAGGTAATGTGTGTGTGTGTGTGTTAGGGTAATGTGTGTGTGTTTATTTGTTAGGGGAATGTGTGTGTGTGTGTGTGTGTGTGTGTGTGTGTGTGTGTGTGTGTGTGTGTGTGTGTGTTAGGGTAATGTGTGTGTGTTTATGTGTTAGGGTAATGTGTGTGTGTGTGTGTGTTAGGGGAATGTGTGTGTGTGTGTTAGGGGAATGTGTGTGTGTTTATGTGTTAGGGTAATGTGTGTGTGCGTGTTAGGGTAATGTGTGTGTGTTTATTTATTAGGGGAATGTGTGTGTGTTAGGGTAATGTGTGTGTGTTTATGTGTTAGGGTTATGTGTGTGTGTTTATGTGTTAGGGGAATGTGTGTGTGTGTGTGTGTTAGGGGAATGTGTGTGTGTTTATGTGTTAGGGTAATGTGTGTGTGTGTGTGTGTGTGTGTGTTTATGTGTTAGGGTAATGTGTGTGTGTTTATGTGTGTTAGGGTAATGTGTGTGTGTGTGTGTTAGGGTAATGTGTGTGTGTTTATGTGTTAGGGTTATGTGTGTGTGTTTATGTGTTAGGGTAATGTGTGTGTGTGTGTGTGTGTGTGTGTGTTAGGGGAATGTGTGTGTGATTATGTGTTAGGGTAATGTGTGTGTGTTTATCTGTTAGGGGAATGTGTGTGTGTGTGTGTGTTAGGGGAATGTGTGTGTGTTTATGTGTTAGGGTAATGTGTGTGTGTGTGTGTGTGTTTATGTGTTAGGGTAATGTGTGTGTGTTTATGTGTGTTAGGGTAATGTGTGTGTGTGTGTGTGTGTGTTAGGGTAATGTGTGTGTGTTTATGTGTTAGGGTTATGTGTGTGTGTTTATGTGTTAGGGTAATGTGTGTGTGTGTGTGTGTGTTAGGGTAATGTGTGTGTGTTTATGTGTTAGGGTAATGTGTGTGTGTGTGTGTGTTAGGGGAATGTGTGTGTGTGTGTTAGGGGAATGTGTGTGTGTTTATGTGTTAGGGTAATGTGTGTGTGCGTGTTAGGGTAATGTGTGTGTGTTTATTTATTAGGGGAATGTGGGTGTGTTAGGGTAATGTGTGTGTGTTTATGTGTTAGGGTTATGTGTGTGTGTTTATGTGTTAGGGTAATGTGTGTGTGTGTGTGTGTGTGTGTTAGGGTAATGTGTGTGTGTGTGTGTGTGTGTGTGTGTTAGGGTAATGTGTGTGTGTGTGTGTTAGGGTAATGTGTGTGTGTTTAGGTGTTAGGGTAATGTGTGTGTGTTTATGTGTTAGGGTAATGTGTGTGTGTTTATCTGTTAGGGGAATGTGTGTGTTTATCTGTTAGGGGAATGTGTGTGTGTTTATGTGTTAGGGTAATGTGTGTGTGTTAATGTGTTAGGGTAATGTGTGTGTGTTTATCTGTTAGTGTAATGTGTGAGTGTGTAGGTGTGTGTGTGTGTGTGTGTGTTAGGGTAATGTGTGTGTGTTTATGTGTTAGGGTAATGTGTGTGTGTTTATGTGTTAGGGTAATGTGTGTGTGTTAGGGTAATGTGCGTGTGTTTATGTGTTAGGGTAATGTGTGTGTGTGTGTGTTAGGGTAATGTGTGTGTGTGTTTTAGGGTAATGTGTGTGTGTGTGTGTTAGGGTAATATGTGTGTTTATGTGTTAGGGTAATGTGTGTGTGTGTTAGGGTAATGTGTGTGTGTTTATGTGTTAGGGTAATGTGTGTGTGTGTGTTAGGGTAATGTGTGTGTGTTTATGTGTTAGGGTAATGTGTGTGTGTGTGTTAGGGGAATGTGTGTGTGTGTGTTAGGGTAATGTGTGTGTGTTTATGTGTTAGGGTTATGTGTGTGTGTTTATCTGTTAGGGGAATGTGTGTGTGTGTGTGTGTTAGGGGAATGCGTGTGTGTTTATTTGTTAGGGGAATGTGTGTGTGTGTGTGTGTGTTAGGGGAATGTGTGTGTGTTTATGTGTTAGGGTAATGTGTGTGTGTTTATCTGTTAGGGGAATGTGTGTGTGTGTGTGTGTTAGGGGAATGTGTGTGTGTTTATGTGTTAGGGTAATGTGTGTGTGTGTGTGTGTGTGTGTGTGTGTGTGTGTGTGTGTGTGTGTGTGTGTGTGTGTGTGTGTGTTTATGTGTTAGGGTAATGTGTGTGTGTTTATGTGTGTTAGGGTAATGTGTGTGTGTGTGTGTGTGTGTGTTAGGGTAATGTGTGTGTGTTTATGTGTTAGGGTTATGTGTGTGTGTTTATGTGTTAGGGTAATGTGTGTGTGTGTGTGTGTGTTAGGGTAATGTGTGTGTGTGTGTTAGGGTAATGTGTGTGTGTGTGTGTGTGTGTGTGTGTGTTAGGGTAATGTGTGTGTGTTTATGTGTTAGGGTAATGTGTGTGTGTTTATGTGTTAGGGTAATGTGTGTGTGTTTATCTGTTAGGGTAATGTGTGTGTGTGTGTGTGTGTGTGTTAGGGTAATGTGTGTGTGTTTATGTGTTAGGGTAAGGTGTGTGTGTTTATTTGTTAGGGGAATGTGTGTGTGTGTGTTAGGGTAATGTGTGTGTGTTTATGTGTTAGGGTAATGTGTGTGTGTGTGTGTGTTAGGGTAATGTGTGTGTGTGTTAGGGTAATGTGTGTGTGTGTGTGTGTGTTAGGGTAATGTGTGTGTTTATGTGTTAGGGTAATGTGTGTGTAGGTGTGTGTTAGGGTAATGTGTGTGTGTTTATGTGTTAGGGTAATGTGTGTGTGTGTGTGTGTGTGTGTTAAGGTAATGTGTGTGTGTGTGTGTGTGTGTGTGTGTGTGTGTGTGTGTGTGTGTGTGTGTGTGTGTGTGTGTAAGGTAATGTGTGTGTGTGTGTGTTAGGGTAATGTGTGTGTGTTTATTTGTTAGGGGAATGTGTGTGTGTGTGTGTGTGTGTGTGTGTGTGTGTGTGTGTGTGTGTGTGTGTGTGTGTGTGTGTGTGTGTGTGTGTGTGTGTGTGTGTGTTAGGGTAATGTGTGTGTGTTTATGTGTTAGGGTAATGTTTGTGTGTGTGTGTGTTAGGGGAATGTGTGTGTGTGTGTTAGGGGAATGTGTGTGTGTTTATGTGTTAGGGTAATGTGTGTGTGCGTGTTAGGGTAATGTGTGTGTGTTTATTTATTAGGGGAATGTGTGTGTGTTAGGGTAATGTGTGTGTGTTTATGTGTTAGGGTTATGTGTGTGTGTTTATGTGTTAGGGGAATGTGTGTGTGTGTGTGTGTTAGGGGAATGTGTGTGTGTTTATGTGTTAGGGTAATGTGTGTGTGTGTGTGTGTGTGTGTTTATGTGTTAGGGTAATGTGTGTGTGTTTATGTGTGTTAGGGTAATGTGTGTGTGTGTGTGTTAGGGTAATGTGTGTGTGTTTATGTGTTAGGGTTATGTGTGTGTGTTTATGTGTTAGGGTAATGTGTGTGTGTGTGTGTGTGTGTGTTAGGGGAATGTGTGTGTGATTATGTGTTAGGGTAATGTGTGTGTGTTTATCTGTTAGGGGAATGTGTGTGTGTGTGTGTGTGTTAGGGGAATGTGTGTGTGTTTATGTGTTAGGGTAATGTGTGTGTGTGTGTGTGTGTGTGTGTGTTTATGTGTTAGGGTAATGTGTGTGTGTTTATGTGTGTTAGGGTAATGTGTGTGTGTGTGTGTGTGTGTTAGGGTAATGTGTGTGTGTTTATGTGTTAGGGTTATGTGTGTGTGTTTATGTGTTAGGGTAATGTGTGTGTGTGTGTGTGTGTTAGGGTAATGTGTGTGTGTTTATGTGTTAGGGTAATGTGTGTGTGTGTGTGTGTGTGTTAGGGGAATGTGTGTGTGTGTGTGTTAGGGGAATGTGTGTGTGTTTATGTGTTAGGGTAATGTGTGTGTGCGTGTTAGGGTAATGTGTGTGTGTTTATTTATTAGGGGAATGTGGGTGTGTTAGGGTAATGTGTGTGTGTTTATGTGTTAGGGTTATGTGTTTGTGTTTATGTGTTAGGGTAATGTGTGTGTGTGTGTGTGTTAGGGTAATGTGTGTGTGTGTGTGTGTGTGTGTGTGTGTGTGTTAGGGTAATGTGTGTGTGTGTGTGTGTGTGTTAGGGTAATGTGTGTGTGTTTAGGTGTTAGGGTAATGTGTGTGTGTTTATGTGTTAGGGTAATGTGTGTGTGTTTATCTGTTAGGGGAATGTGTGTGTTTATCTGTTAGGGGAATGTGTGTGTGTTTATGTGTTAGGGTAATGTGTGTGTGTTAATGTGTTAGGGTAATGTGTGTGTGTTTATCTGTTAGTGTAATGTGTGAGTGTGTAGGTGTGTGTGTGTGTGTGTGTGTTAGGGTAATGTGTGTGTGTTTATGTGTTAGGGTAATGTGTGTGTGTTTATGTGTTAGGGTAATGTGTGTGTGTTAGGGTAATGTGCGTGTGTTTATGTGTTAGGGTAATGTGTGTGTGTGTGTGTTAGGGTAATGTGTGTGTGTGTTTTAGGGTAATGTGTGTGTGTGTGTGTTAGGGTAATATGTGTGTTTATGTGTTAGGGTAATGTGTGTGTGTGTTAGGGTAATGTGTGTGTGTTTATGTGTTAGGGTAATGTGTGTGTGTGTGTTAGGGTAATGTGTGTGTGTTTATGTGTTAGGGTAATGTGTGTGTGTGTGTTAGGGGAATGTGTGTGTGTGTGTTAGGGTAATGTGTGTGTGTTTATGTGTTAGGGTTATGTGTGTGTGTTTATCTGTTAGGGTAATGTGTGTGTGTGTGTGTGTGTTAGGGTAATGTGTGTGTGTTTATGTGTTAGGGTAATGTGTGTGTGTGTGTTAGGGGAATGTGTGTGTGTTTATGTGTTAGGGTAATGTGTGTGTGTGTGTGTTAGGGTAATGTGTGTGTGTTTATTTATTAGGGGAATGTGTGTGTGTGTGTGTGTTAGGGTAATGTGTGTGTGTGTGTGTTAGGGTAATGTGTGTGTGTTTATGTGTTAGGGTTATGTGTGTGTGTTTATGTGTTAGGGTAATGTGTGTGTGTGTGTGTTAGGGTAATGTGTGTGTGTGTGTGTTAGGGTAATGTGTGTGTGTGTGTGTGTGTGTGTTAGGGTAATGTGTAAGTGTTTAGGTGTTAGGGTAATGTGTGTGTGTTTATCTGTTAGGGTAATGTGTGTGTGTGTGTGTGTGTGTGTGTTAGGGTAATGTGTGTGTGTTTATGTGTTAGGGTAATGTGTGTGTGTTTATGTGTTAGGGTAATGTGTGTGTGTTTATCTGTTAGGGTAATGTGTGTGTGTGTGTGTTAGGGTAATGTGTGTGTGTTTATGTGTTAGGGTAATGTGTGTGTGTTTATGTGTTAGGGTAATGTGTGTGTGTTTATCTGTTAGGGTAATGTGTGTGTGTGTGTGTGTGTGTGTTAGGGTAATGTGTGTGTGTTTATGTGTTAGGGTAATGTGTGTGTGTGTGTTAGGGTAATGTGTGTGTGTTTATGTGTTAGGGTAATGTGTGTGTGTGTGTGTGTGTGTGTTAGGGTAATGTGTGTGTGTTTATGCATTAGGGGAATGTGTGTTTGTTAGGGTAATGTGTGTGTTTGTGTGTGTTAGGGTAATGTGTGTGTGTTTATGTGTTAGGCTAATGTGTGTGTGTGTGTGTGTGTGTTAGGGTAATGTGTGTGTGTGTTTTAGGGTAATGTGTGTGTGTGTGTGTGTGTGTGTGTTAGGGTAATATGTGTGTTTATGTGTTAGGGTAATGTGTGTGTGTGTGTTAGGGTAATGTGTGTGTGTGTGTGTGTGTTAGGGTAATGTGTGTGTGTTTATTTGTTAGGGGAACGTGTGTGTGTGTGTTAGGGTAATGTGTGTGTGTTTATGTGTTAGGGTAATGTGTGTGTGTGTGTGTGTTAGGGTAATGTGTGTGTGTTTATTTATTAGGGGAATGTGTGTGTGTGTGTGTGTGTTAGGGTAATGTGTGTGTGTGTGTTAGGGTAATGTGTGTGTGTTTATGTGTTAGGGTTATGTGTGTGTGTTTATGTGTTAGGGTAATGTGTGTGTGTGTGTGTTAGGGTAATGTGTGTGTGTGTGTTAGGGTAATGTGTGTGTGTGTGTGTTAGGGTAATGTGTATGTGTTTAGGTGTTAGGGTAATGTGTGTGTGTTTATGTGTTAGGGTAATGTGTGTGTGTTTATCTGTTAGGGTAATGTGTGTGTGTGTGTGTTAGGGTAATGTGTGTGTGTTTATGTGTTAGGGTAATGTGTGTGTGTTTATGTGTTAGGGTAATGTGTGTGTGTTTATGTGTTAGGGTAATGTGTGTGTGTGTTAGGGGAATGTGTGTGTGTGTGTTAGGGTAATGTGTGTGTGTTTATGTGTTAGGGTTATGTGTGTGTGTTTATCTGTTAGGGTAATGTGTGTGTGTGTGTGTGTTAGGGTAATGTGTGTGTGTTTATGTGTTAGGGTAATGTGTGTGTGTGTGTTAGGGGAATGTGTGTGTGTTTATGTGTTAGGGTAATGTGTGTGTGTGTGTGTTAGGGTAATGTGTGTGTGTTTATTTATTAGGGGAATGTGTGTGTGTGTGTGTGTTAGGGTAATGTGTGTGTGTGTGTGTGTTAGGGTAATGTGTGTGTGTTTATGTGTTAGGGTTATGTGTGTGTGTTTATGTGTTAGGGTAATGTGTGTGTGTGTGTGTGTTAGGGTAATGTGTGTGTGTGTGTTAGGGTAATGTGTGTGTGTGTGTGTGTGTTAGGGTAATGTGTAAGTGTTTAGGTGTTAGGGTAATGTGTGTGTGTTTATCTGTTAGGGTAATGTGTGTGTGTGTGTGTGTGTGTGTGTGTGTGTGTTAGGGTAATGTGTGTGTGTTTATGTGTTAGGGTAATGTGTGTGTGTTTATGTGTTAGGGTAATGTGTGTGTGTTTATCTGTTAGGGTAACGTGTGTGTGTGTGTGTGTTAGGGTAATGTGTGTGTGTTTATGTGTTAGGGTAATGTGTGTGTGTTTATGTGTTAGGGTAATGTGTGTGTTTTTATCTGTTAGGGTAATGTGTGTGTGTGTGTGTTAGGGTAATGTGTGTGTGTTTATGTGTTAGGGTAATGTGTGTGTGTGTGTTAGGGTAATGTGTGTGTGTGTGTGTGTGTGTGTGTGTGTGTGTGTGTGTGTGTGTGTGTGTGTGTGTGTGTGTGTGTGTTAGGGTAATGTGTGTGTGTTTATTCATTAGGGGAATGTGTGTTTGTTAGGGTAATGTGTGTGTGTGTGTGTGTTAGGGTAATGTGTGTGTGTTTATGTGTTAGGCTAATGTGTGTGTGTGTGTGTGTGTTAGGGTAATGTGTGTGTGTGTGTGTGTGTGTGTGTGTGTTAGGGTAATGTGTGTGTGTGTGTGTTAGGGTAATGTGTGTGTGTTTATTTGTTAGGGGAACGTGTGTGTGTGTGTTAGGGTAATGTGTGTGTGTTTATGTGTTAGGGTAATGTTTGTGTGTGTGTGTGTTAGGGTAATGTGTGTGTGTTTATTTATTAGGGGAATGTGTGTGTGTGTGTGTTAGGGTAATGTGTGTGTGTGTGTGTTAGGGTAATGTGTGTGTGTTTATGTGTTAGGGTTATGTGTGTGTGTTTATGTGTTAGGGTAATGTGTGTGTGTGTGTGTTAGGGTAATGTGTGTGTGTGTGTTAGGGTAATGTGTGTGTGTGTGTGTGTGTTAGGGTAATGTGTATGTGTTTAGGTGTTAGGGTAATGTGTGTGTGTTTATGTGTTAGGGTAATGTGTGTTTGTTTATCTGTTAGGGTAATGTGTGTGTGTGTGTGTTTGTTAGGGTAATGTGTGTGTGTTTATGTGTTAGGGTAATGTGTGTGTGTTTATGTGTTAGGGTAATGTGTGTGTGTTTATCTGTTAGGGTAATGTGTGTGTGTGTGTGTGTTAGGGTAATGTGTGTGTGTTTATGTGTTAGGGTAATGTGTGTGTGTGTGTGTGTGTGTGTGTGTGTGTTAGGGTAATGTGTGTGTTTTTATTTATTAGGGGAATGTGTGTGTGTTAGGGTAATGTGTGTGTGTGTGTGTGTGTGTTAGGGTAATGTGTGTGTGTTTATGTGTTAGGCTAATGTGTGTGTGTGTGTGTGTGTGTGTGTGTGTTAGGGTACTGTGTGTGTGTTTATTTGTTAGGGGAATGTGTGTGTGTGTGTGTGTGTGTGTTAGGGTACTGTGTGTGTGTGTTTATGTGTAAGAGGAAGCGAGAGAGAAGGAAAAGGCTGAGCTGTTGTAGGTCTGAGCTTCACCTCCTCCAAGACTCCTTTCAGAGCAACTCTCATACTCTATTTCAACATAATGTGTTCTTCCCTTTGGCATATTAAATGAGGATAAAATATGTCTAATGGAGGATATTTCTATTCCATGACATCATTACCCACCTCTCCCTAAGCAGGAATACACCGGTGTTGTAGAAAGCCCTTCTTTGGGTAATGATATAGAACTGAAGGATGGGCGCGCGAGCACGCACGCACGCACACACAACCTCTTCTGTAATGCTCAGTATGTGCTGTCCTCAGGATTATTCACCTCCTCCCTAACTGCTGTCTGAACGTGGCTGATGTATTCAGTGTCATTGTGTCCTGGGATTATGGGTAATCTTATTCCGTCACAACATGTGCAGCAATTTAGACAATCTTCTCATCACTGGGATGATCCAGCAGGCCCTAGATCAGCTCCACTGTGTTTGAGGGAGAGTTGATTTATAGTGCAACATGTTCTATCTATCTGTGCTTTACCACATACAGTATCAGACACAAGGGGGCGGTATGGAGCTCATCTCTGGGTTTTGAAACAACAGCAGGACACCATTCTTGTCCAGATTAGACTGATGTTCTGAAACAGAAATAGTGATAGTGATTTAAAGATGGTTGCAAGGACATCAAGTGCAAGAAAAAAAAGGTAAGACAAGAAAGAGATCAGAGAGAAAAGAGGGAAGAGGAGGACAATAGAGAGATACTTTATATGATAGAGGATGTGCGGAAAATAGAGATGTGAGTGACAAAGTAGTTAAGACAGGAGACTATACAAAAAGATAGAATGAGAGAAAGATATTGAGATGAGAATAGAGAGAGAGACAGAATGAGAGAAAGATACTGAGAGGAGAATAGAGAGAGACAGAATGAGAGAAAGATACTGAGAGGAGAATAGAGAGACAGAATGAGAGAAAGATACTGAGAGGAGAATAGAGAGACAGAATGAGAGAAAGATACTGAGAGGAGAATAGAGAGAGACAGAATGAGAGAAAGATACTGAGAGGAGAATAGAGAGAGAGACAGAATGAGAAGGAAGATACTGAGAGGAGAATAGAGAGACAGAATGAGAGAAAGATACTGAGAGGAGAATAGAGAGACAGAATGAGAGAAAGATACTGAGAGGAGAATAGAGAGAGAGACAGAATGAGAGAAAGATACTGAGAGGAGAATAGAGAGAGACAGAATGAGAAGGAAGATACTGAGAGGAGAATAGAGAGAGAAACAGAATGAGAGAAAGATACAGAGAGGAGAATAGAGAGAGAGACAGAATGAGAGAAAGATATTGAGAGGAGAAGAGAGAGACAGAATGAGAGAAAGATACTGAGAGGAGAATAGAGAGAGAGACAGAATGAGAGAAAGATACTGAGAGGAGAATAGAGAGAGAGACAGAATGAGAAGGAAGATACTGAGAGGAGAATAGAGAGACAGAATGAGAGAAAGATACTGAGAGGAGAATAGAGAGACAGAATGAGAGAAAGATACTGAGAGGAGAATAGAGAGAGAGACAGAATGAGAGAAAGATACTGAGAGGAGAATAGAGAGAGAGAGAATGAGAAGAAAGATACTGAGAGGAGAATAGAGAGAGAGACAGAATGAGAGAAAGATATTGAGAGGAGAAGAGAGAGAGAGACAGAATGAGAGAAAGATATTGAGAGGAGAATAGAGAGAGAGACAGAATGAGAGAAAGATATTGAGAGGAGAAGAGAGAGAGAGACAGAATGAGAGAAAGATATTGAGAGGAGAAGAGAGAGAGAGACAGAATGAGAGAAAGATATTGAGAGGAGAATAGAGAGAGAGAGACAGAATGAGAAGGAAGAAAAGGGGGCAGAAGGAGAGAAGATGATTTCACGGTGTCTGAATGCGATGACATGCGAGTGGTGCATTGTGGGTAGCGTTGGCCTGGGGGAAACGACAGTGTGCTGGAGCAGAAGGAGAGAGATGGAGCGTCTGTGCAGTGCCACCACGCACACACACACAAACACACACACACACCATTCTATATACAGTAGAACTGTCTTCTCAGTGGAAATAGTATGACCAATAGCAGTGATCGGCTCATCAACAAAAAAATTCAACTCAACAGAAACATATAATGTACAAACACATAGCATTAACACAGTAGTAAGACAGTAGTAACACACTGTGAAAGGGGAGATTATGAGTACTCAGTGTAACAGCGGTGAGGACAGCCTCTATATAGGTAGGTACTGATGAGCAGTAATGATAATTGTGCTGCTCAGATTGAAGAGGGGACGTAATGATGTTTGGACTGGAGATGCAGCCTAATGGTAATTCAGTATAGGCCGGTTAGGGCCAGTTTTCCTCTCTGCTCCAGTTGGCCTGAGCTTCATGAATAGGCTAATATGCTAACTTAACACGACAGCCCAGTGACTTCACACATCCTGGGCACTGCAGACATCTCTGACTCATAGCCTGTGTGTGTGTGTGTGTGTGTGTGTGTGTGTGTGTGTGTGTGTGTGTGTGTGTGTGTGTGTGTGTGTGTGTGTGTGTGTGTGTGTGTGTGTGTGTGTGTGTGTGTGTGTGTGTGTGTGTGTGTGTGTGTGTGTGTGTGCACAGTCTCTGGTTGGAGGGTCTTTACTGTATGGCTAGCTGGATCCTTCAGGTAGCTTCTAGAACATGTACGTGTTTCCTCGTGTGGAACACACACTCACAGGGTCAAATGGACTGATAGCCTCTTAGGGTCCTGTGAGTTTCACAGAAATAGGTTAGAGGTGACTTTGACTGTTTCTCTCTTTCTCTGTCACACGCAAGCATGATCACACACACACACATACACACATTGAAACACATTCCCTTTCCACACACATCCCCCTCCGTCTCCATCACTGTGCAGTGTAATTCATGATGCAGGCCACAATAGCTGCTGGCACAATAGCACAATAGCTCACTGTCCAATTATGTCATCCCCAATGCTGTGTGTGTGTGTGTGTGTGTGTGTGTGTGTGTGTGTGTGTGTGTGTGTGTGTGTGTGTGTGTGTGTGTGTGTGTGTGTGTGTGTGTGTGTGTGTGTGTGTGTGTGTGTGTGTGTGTGTGTGTGAATGAAAAGACTCAACCCATGGTTTCCATGTTATTTTAGTTTTGTTTCATTATTGCTTGTAGAATCATCCATCTTCCACACATTAAGGAAAATATGCCTATTTTCTCCTTCAGCACACACGCACACACACACACACACACACACACACACACACACACACACACACACACACACACACACACACACACACACACACACACACACACAAACCTCTTGGCCAGGTTACCCTCCCAAAAGAGGTTCCTTACCTAAAAGGGTATTTTTCTGGTTAAATAAAGGTTAAATAAAACGTTAAAAAGCACACACACATTATAGCTGCCTACTAAGAATCTGCACTTCAAAATTAGACAGAATCAAAAGATATGAACAATAGTTTACAAAGAAAACCAAACAAAATACAAACTATTAATAATTCAGAAGATAACATTTTACACTATCAACAAACAAAACATTTATCAACATGTTTTTTATCAATTTTTACTACCCTCAGAGGAAATGGAATTGATATGCTGTGATATATTTGGGAGACCCCAGACACAGAGATCTAGAGATTTGTGCCTTGCCCAGTTTATATTCACAGCACCTGATGTACCAAGACTCCGCTCCACAACACAGCACTCTTCACTTTTTATCATCCAGAGAGATACATTACAAAGTGTTCAATCACTGTAAAGTAAAGGAGTGTAGATATGTAAGATAGGTAAATACTGCACAAGACGTTTCTAGCTTCCTTTCTCTCTTTCCCTTCTGAAGTGCTAACTTTGTACTGATTTCAACTCTCAGTAGATATGGTCTGTAGTTCTCTTATTTGCATTTAGTAGTTTTGGATGGGACAACATGGGGGTATGTTGTGTTGGGAAATAACATTACAACTTTCACTATGAGGTGAACTATTGATACCAACAAAACATGTCACAGGCAATGGCTTTCTCCATCAGTGGTTGATATGGGCTGTCCTGTCCTCTTTTTGAGGTGTAGACCAGGTATGAATGATGGGTAAGGTGACAAAGGTTTTGGGTCAGGTCCCAGTTTAGTCCATGGGACTAGAGGTTAAAGTTTAAGCTGAAGTTTTGAGTTTTAAGTCAGGGCACACACACACGCACACACACCTATGACAGTAGTTTCAGGTACAGGGTTCAAAGTTACAGATTCAAAGTTTGTTGGTTAAAGTTCACAGTTCACTCAATCCCATCTCCTAGGCGATAGCGTTCTCCAGTGGTTCCTTCTCGTCTGCGCTGCCATGATCGCCCTTACTCGTCGCCTCACTCTTCTTCAGCTCCCGCTGGTACTTGGCCATGAGGGCGGCGTAGGCACAGCCGTACACCGCTGCAGCCAGCATCATCATCAACACGATGCCACACACCACGCCAGTCACGATCACCGTGGCGATGGCGTGACGCAGGTTCACCGGGCGAGGTCTCTGCTTGGGCTCGCACTCAGGGAGACCACTCCCCCCTCCTCCATACCCCTCCCCCATTCCCAGGGGGGCGTGCGGGTTGCCATTGCCGTGGGTGTGACCCCTGTTGGACCTGTCAGACTCCAGGTGGTGTATGTTGGAGAACAGGTAGTTGTAGCTGGTGGTCATGCAGGAATGGAAGAGCTGGTAGGGAACATTCTGGAGATCTTTGTCCTTCATCTCCTCTGGTTGGGAGCAGGAGACCTCATCCACCACTCCACCTGGAAATGGAGAGAGAGTGAGAGGGTGGTGAGAGGGAGGGAGGTTATTATATCAATAGAAACCCAATGTTCGCTTCATGTCTAAAACCTTTCAGCTATATAAAATACCACTGCTGCAGGTGTTGTCCATGCTATGGTGTGAATGCTAGGGAGTAAACAGGCAGAACAAGTGTGATGACTGACTCTGTCTGTGAGTTGTCACTTGTTGAGAACAGCCATGCAATAACCCCCCCTGTGACACATGCTACATCTGACTTCAGTCTACCTTCCTGTCACAATTACCTTTAATCACAGTAGCTAACACTGACCTGAATAAGGCTACCTGAGATCTGAGATGGTATTTACCAGAGGATCTTCATTTCTTTTTTAGATTTAGGTGGCCAGAGTTAATGAGTGTGTCCTGATTCTGTTAATGACTGAACATTCAAATATGAGGCAGTAAAGAGCATGGTAGACAAGTTAATAGTCAGGACATAACCTTCTTTCTCTTTCTCTCTCTCTCTCCCTCCCTCCCTCCCTCTCTCAGCTCCCTCCCTTCCTTTGTCTTTCACTCTCTCTCTTCCTCCTGCAGCTCCCTCCCTCCCTTCCTCTCTCTCGCCCTCTCTCTCCCTCTCCTTCTCTCTCTCTCTTCCTCCATCC
>NC_138303.1:18465000-18482500 GCF_965601325.2 Salmo salar | reverse complement strand
GTATGGGTACCTGTTGTGGGACAGGTCTAGGTGTGATAGAGATTGTATGGGTACCTGTTGTGGGACAGGTCAAGGTGTGATAGAGATTGTATGGGTACCTGTTGTGGGACAGGTCTAGGTGTGATAGAGATTGTATGGGTACCTGTTGTGGGACAGGTCTAGGTGTGATAGAGATTGTATGGGTACCTGTTGTGGGACAGGTCTAGGTGTGATAGAGATTGTATGGGTACCTGTTGTGGGACAGGTCTAGGTGTGATAGAGATTGTATGGGTACCTGTTGTGGGACAGGTCAAGGTGTGATAGAGATCGTATTGGCCCTAGCAGTCTTCTGTCCAGTTCTCTCAAGGCGTTACTGGCCAGACTGAGACGTTGTAGCCCTCTCAGACCGAGTAGTGTAGAGGGAGACACAGACGTGATGGAGTTATTGGATAGGTCCAAAACACGCAGCAGGGGCGTGTCTCTGAATGCCATGGAACCCAGCCCTCGGATACGGTTGTCTTGGAGATGGAGTTCTAGAGTGTCGGGTTGGAGATGGCGAGGGATGTCATATAAGCCCCGCCCTCGGCAGTCGACGACTTTCGTCCGGCCGTCACAGACACACCCCTTAGGACAGGAGAGGGATAGAGGGAGGAGGAGGGAGAGGAATATAGATACTGCTACTACAGCTGTGGGGAGAGAGAGAGAGAGAGAGGAGAGAGAGAGAGAGAGAGAGAGAGAGAGAGAGAGAGAGAGAGAGAGAGAGAGAGAGAGAGAGAGAGAGAGAGATCAGATACACACCTATTCACACAAACAACTTTACAGTCACACTTTATAGTCAAATATTTAACTCATCTGAAGGTTTCTCTAGTTCAAAGAAGAGATACATATCTTCTTCCCAAGGTGTGACACACACACACACACACACACACACACACACACACACACACACACACCCCAGATATTGGATATCGGATCCTCTGCGGGCCTCATTGAAATAACTTCCTGTGTCTGTTTGGTCTGGGACATAGTGGTATTTATAGTGTCAGGATCTGAGAGGGGATACGGTGGGGAGATGTGATACTCTGAAAGCGGCCTGGTGACACTCCTCATAGACACCAGAGTTGAGTTGTAATAGTATCAGACAAGGTGAAAGGGGAGGTATGAGTGTGATGTCGTGGTCTCTCTCTCCAGCTGGGTAGAGAGCTTGTCAGAGAGGGTCATTATTTGTGAACTTGGAGGAGGGTACCAACCAACGCCTCAGGTAAAGCACAAATGACTCACACGAATGTCATGTACCACATGACTTACCAGTGGTGGAAAAAGTACTCCATTGTCATACTTCAGTAAAATACTACTTGAGTAAAAGTTTAAAGTATCTGGTTTTAAATGCACTTAAGTACAGTGGTGGAAAAAGTACTACATTTTCATACTTAAGTAGAAAGTATGTTATACATCATATTTCTTATATTAAGCAAACCAGATGGTATGGTTTTCTTGTTTTTTAATGTATTTGCGGACAGTCAGGGGCACACTTCAACACTCAGATCATTTACAAACACAGTGTTTGTGTTTAGTGAGTCCGCCAGATCAGAGGCAGAAGGGATGACAACACGTTGTATTTATAGGTGCGTGAATTGGACCATATTGCTGTCCTGCCTGAGCATTCAAAATATGATGAGTACTTTTGGGTGTCAGGGAAAATGTATGGAGTAAAATGTACATGTTTTCATTAAGAATGTAGTGGAGTAAAAAGTAAAAGTTGTTAACATTTTAAATAGTAAAGTACTGAACAAAAAACTACTTCAGTACTACTTCAACATATTTTAACTTAGTTACTTTACGCCACTGTGACTTACTCAACATGCACAAACGTACGCACACACACACACACACACACACACACACACACACACACACACACACACACACACACACACACACACACACACACACACACACATGCACACACACACACACATGCACAAACATGCACACATGCGCACACACGCACAGACACACACAACACACCCAAAGACATAATAAAAATGTGACGATAATATTGCCACTTCATAGTTATTAGACAGAATCTCACTGTTGAGTTATTGAGTTGACAGATTTCCTCTAACAGTAGCCCTGCTGATGCTCCAGTGTTCCTGCTCTCTGTTATCTGTTCCACTGGATCTCTTACCTGTCATATCAGCCTCTTGTCCCCTGGCCAGGTCAGCCGTTCTTGGGTGAGCGGAGAGCGGCAGAGGGGGCTGAAAGCTGGTTACTGATCCTTTAGCAGTCCAGTTAGAGCCTGTTGAGAAGTCCGTGTAGCTTCTGGTTCAGTTCTGGTTAGCTTCCAATTAGCAATCTGTTAGCAATCCATGAGCTGTCCAGTTAGCCTTCTCGCTGAGGTTCGATCCTTAGCCGTCGGATAGCGTGCGTTAGCAGCCACAGCTACGTTGGTAGGTTGTAGGGGATTGGTATGGTAGAGCAATGCCCAGTGGGAGGGAGGAATAGATGGGGTCAGCGACAGAAGCACTCAGTGTCCTCAGGACCCCAAGCCCTGACTCTGTGGGCAGTAAACCCCATCAGAGCAGTGAGATCAGAACAGAACAGAGCAGTAGCCTTCACTGCCAGCTAGCAAGCCTGGGAATAACAGCACTGGACTGACTCTCTCTCTCTCTCTCTTTATACATGTATATCTCTCTCTCTCTCTCTCTCTCTCTCTCTCTCTCTGGATCTATCTCATTGGCCAGCTTGGTTGTTCACTCATATGTCTGGTTATTCTCTCTCTCTCTCTATATATATATCTGTATCTCTTCCTCTCTCTGTCTTCTCTCTTCCTCTCTCACTCACTATCCCTTCTTTAAATACATATCCGTATTATATATTGATTTCTATATCACTCATTACTCTTTCTCAATCTAATACTCTCTCTCTCTCTCTCTCTCTCTCTCTCTCTCTCTCTCCTCTCTCTCTCTCTCTCTCTCTCTCTCTCTCTCTCTCTCTCTCCAGTCAAGCATGTTGTGTTGAGTGTAACGGTGTGTCATCTCACAGTGGACAGCTGTGCCTTTTTTAAAACACTGTACGCTCACACACACACAAACACACACACACACAAACAAACACACACACAAACAAACACACACACAACTACGTACTTATACACGCAGTCATACATGCTTGTTAGTCTGGCTCTGATGACATTACGCTTGAGCCGCAGGCAGAAAGGCTTGCCGAACATGTCCTCAGCCACAACACACACACACACACCACACACACACACACACACACACACACACACACACACACACACACACACACACACACACACACACACACACACACACACACACACACACATACACACATACACACAAGCAAACGTACACACACAGCATGGATGTTAAGCTTTTGTGATATGCGTGTGTAAGATGAGTTTGCATGTAAAAGGATTGTAAAAAGATTGCCTCTCTTGCTCGGAGGAAGCGTAGGAAGACAGGCAGGAGATAGAGAAGGAGAGAGAAAGAGACAGATTGAGCTAAATGAGGAAATCATTTTTAATGATGGACGTTATTAAGCACAAAAGCTGATGACCAACCCTCCAGCCCTCCCTCCCCCATTTCATCCCTCCTCCATCCATCTCTCATCCCTTCATCTTGTAACAGGGTTCACAGCCTTTCTCATGCTGCTCACAAGCTCTTTATATAACAAGCTTATAATTAGTGAATTTATTTCAGCAGATGCTTCACTACAACAGCCAGACGTCGGCTTCGGTGAGGTTATCACACACACACACCCGCATCGCACACACACACATGTACACACATGCACACACACAATGTTGCAATCGTTTATGGATAGCCGCGCAGTGTCCAAATGATATGGATTGAATATGGATAGACACCACAAGAATGTCATTCTCTGGATTTTGAAGTTTAGCAATTACATCTGGTCGTCTGTAGCTCAGTTGGTAGAGCATGACACATGCAATGCCAGGATAGTGGGTTTACTTCCTGGGACCACTCGTAGGTAAAAGATATGCATGCATGACTGTAAGTCGCTTTCAATGAAAGAGTCTGCTAGATTGCATACAGTATATACTGTATGTGTTAGCAATAATATTTCACAGGTCAGATATAGTGGTGGAAATGTTTTAAAATGAAAAAGCCTCATTTGTCAACAACACTTGGATGTGCTGCTGATATGTTCTTACTAGAGCTCTCATTAATCGAATGATATTAGGGCTGTCAGGAAATATTTTCAATTACTGATTAGTGTTGTGTCAACCTGTGTTTTTTTTTCATGGACACATCTTACTATTGGCTTAAATAATTAAACTGCTTCTGGACGACCCCTAATAATTAAATACAGCCCTAGTTACTATAAAGGTGATGATGATGAAGAAGATGGTGGTAAGGAAGATGATGATGAGGAAGATGATGCTGAGGTAGATGATGGAGAGGAAGATTATTATAATTATGATGATGGTAATGATGAAAATGCTGAAGATGACGATGAGGAAGATGATGATGATTTGAGGGGGTGAAAAGCGGATATTTGACTCAAGCATGATCAAGTAAAAAAGTAGGAAAACCCACATTCCCTAAAGCTGTAGTCATTTCTCTGTGAGAGACAGAATCCATACCCGTTCTGACTGCATACTGCATACCCCCTCTGACTGCATACTGCATACGCCCTCTGACTGCATAATGCATACCTCCTCTGACTGCATACCCCCTCTGACTGCATAATGCATACCCCCTCTGACTGCATACCCCCTCTGACTGCATACTGCATACCCCCTCTGACTGCATAATGCATACCCCCTCTGACTGCATACTGCATACCTCCTCTGACTGCATAATGCATACCCCCTCTGACTGCATACTGCATACCTCCTCTGACTGCATAATGCATACCCCCTCTGACTGCATACTGCATACCCCCTCTGACTGCATAATGCATACCCCCTCTGACTGCATACTGAATACCCCCTCTGACTGCATAATGCATACCCCCTCTGACTGCATACTGCATACCCCCTCTGACTGCATAATGCATACCCCCTCTGACTGCATACTGCATACCTCCTCTGACTGCATACTGCATACCTCCTCTGACTGCATAATGCATACCCCCTCTGACTGCATACTGCATACCTCCTCTGACTGCATAATGCATACCTCCTCTGACTGCATACCCCCTCTGACTGCATAATGCATACCCCCTCTGACTGCATACCCCCTCTGACTGCATACTGCATACCCCCTCTGACTGCATACCCCCTCTGACTGCATACTGTATACCCCCTCTGACTGCATACTGCATACCCCCTCTGACTGCATACTGCATACCCCGTCTGACTGCATACTGCATACCCCCTCTGACTGCATACTGCATACCCCCTCTGACTGCACTGCAGGGGAGCTGTTAAAGAGATTAACATTACCTAATCCCTATACACACCTTCCATGACCCACTTACAGCGCACAAACACACACACACATACACTCCGCACACACACACACACACACACACACACACACACACACACACACACACACGCACACACACACACACACACACACACACACACACACACACACACACACACACACACACACACACACACACACACACACACACACACACAGTACATTTTAGAATATTAAAAAAACTGACAGGACTATCATTTTATCACAACCAAATAAAGTTGACTGGCAGCTGATTCAGACCCTCTCAGTGCATGGCAACTCTCAGTAGACTCTAGGAGCTCAGATGCCAAAATGTAATATCCAACGTTTGGAGAGACAAGCTGTCTTCATCAGGGTATAATGACAAACACTGTGGGGTGACTAGTTTATATAGTGTCAAAGGACACACACAGGTGTCTGTAATCATAGCCAAGTGTGGCCTAATATCATTGGTTAATTCTCAAATATGAAAATGGCATACAAAGAACAGCATACAAAAAACAAATTGATAGCATACGATCATAGATTCATTTTAGACTACACAAGCTTACAAACAATTACAATGGCAAAAGTCACAATAATCACAAGAATGGCTTCAGATCAAAGTCTCCGTTGAGACCGAAGGGAGAAAGGGTCTTTAAATTAAAGATCCAGGCAGCCTCTCGTTTTAACAAACTCTCAGTAGACACCATGTACATTAGGAGGCATGGATACTGTGAGACTATTGCCGTCTTTCACCTGAATATCCTCTGTATGTTATTTCACGAGTGATCTTGTGTTTTCTGAACTGATTTCTCATGTGCTGGGTTTGTAGCGAAGATACGCTCTAAGGCAAACTCACCACTTTGCTTTTAAATCACGGCTACTCTCTGACAGCATAGTGTGTGTGTTTGTGTGTTTGCATGTGTGTGTGTGTGTGTGTGTGTATGAGAGAGAGAGAGAGAGAGAGAGAGAGAGAGAGAGAGAGAGCGAGAGCGGGAGAGAGAGGGAGAGCGACATGCAAGGCTTATAAATGCCCCTGTACAATAAACTACATTCATATGACCCAGGCAAGCACATTCTTAGATTTGATAGAGTAATAATTGGGGATTGAAACTGTTTTGAACCAGGTTGTCATGTTCCCGTAGTAGATTAGAACCAGGTTGTCATGCTCCCTGAAGCTGTTTTGAACCAAGTTGTCAAGGTCCTTGTAGATGTTTTGAACCAATTTGTCATGTTCCCTGTCGCAGTTTTGAACCAGATGGTCACGTTCCCTATAGCATTTTTGAACCAGGTTGTCATGCTCCCTGTAGCTGTTTTGATCCAAGTTGTCAAGGTCCTTGTAGATGTTTTGAACCAAGTTGTCATGTTCCCTGTAGCATTTTTGAACCAGGTTGTCATGTTCACTATAGCATTTTTGAACCAGGTTGTCATGCTCACTGTAGCTGTTTTGATCCAAGTTGTCAAGGTCCTTGTAGATGTTTTTAACCAGGTTGTCATGTTCCCTGTTGGTGTTTTGAACCAGGTTGTCAAGTTCCCTGTAGCTGTTTTGAACCAGCTTGTCATGTTCCCTGTAGATGTTTTGAACATGGTTGTCACGTCCCAGGTAGCTGTTTTGAACCAGGTTGTCATGTTCCCTGTAGCATTTTTGAACCAGGTTGTCATGTTCCCTTTAGCATTTTTGAACCAGGTTGTCATGCTCCCTGTAGCTGTTTTGATCCAAGTTCTCAAGGTCCTTGTCGATGTTTTTAACCAGGTTGTCATGTTCCCTGTAGATGTTTTGAACATGGTTGTCATGTCCCAGGTAGCTGTTTTGAACCAGATTGTAGTGTTCCCTGTAGCTGTTTTGAACCAGGTTGTCATGTCTCCTGTAGCTGTTTTTAACCAGGTTGTCATGTTCCCAGTAGCTGTTTTGATCCAGGTCTTGATGTTCACTGTAGATGTTTTGAAACAGGTTGTAATGATCCCTGTAGCAATTTTCAACCAGGTTGTCATGTCCCTTATGGGTGTTTTGAAACAGTATGTCATGTTCCCTGTAGCTGTTTTGAACCAGGTTGTCAAGTTCCCTATAGCTGTTTTGAACCAGCTTGTCATCTTCTCTGTAGCTATTTTGAACCAGGTTGTCATGTTCCCTGTAGCTGTTTTAAACCAGGTTGTCATGTTCCCAGTAGCTGTTTTGATCCAGGTTGTCATGTTCTTTAAAGCTGTTTTGAACCAAGTTGTAAAGTTCCCTGTAGCTGTTTTGAACCAGGTTGTCATGTTCCCAGTAGCTGTTTTGATCCAGGTTTTCATGTTCCTTGCAGCTGTTTTGAACCAGGTTGTCATTTTCCCTGTAGCAGTTTTGAACCAGGTTGTCATGTCTCCTGGAGCTGTTTTGAACCAGGAATACATGTTCCTGGTAGCTGTTTTGATCCAGGTAGTCATGTTCCATGTAGCTGTTTTGAACAAGGTTGTCAAGTCCCCTGTAGCTGTTTTGAACCAGGTTGTCATGTTCCCTGTAGCTGTTTTGAACCAAGTTTTCAAGATCCCTGTAGTTTTGTTGAACCAGCTTGTCATGTTCCCTGTAGCTGTTTTGATCCAGGTAGTCATGTTCCATGTAGCTGTCTTGAACCAGGTTGTCAAGTTCCCTGTAGCTGTTTTGAACCAGGTTGTCATTTTCCCTGTAGCAGTTTTGATCCAGGTAGTGATGTTCCATGTAGCTGTTTTGAACCAGGTTGTCATGTTCCCTGTAGCTGTTTTGAACCAAGTTGTCATGTTCCCTGTAGCAGTTTTGAACAAAGTTCTCAAGTTCCCTGTAGCTTTTTGAACCAGCTTGTCATGTGCCCTGTAGCTGTTAAAACCAGGTTGTCATGTCTCCTGTATCTGTTTAGAACCAGGTTGCCATGTTCCCAGTAGCTGTTTGATCCAGGTAGTGATGTTC
Source organism: Salmo salar (assembly GCF_965601325.2). Lineage (NCBI taxonomy): Eukaryota > Metazoa > Chordata > Actinopteri > Salmoniformes > Salmonidae > Salmo > Salmo salar. The sequence continues at coordinate 18,474,157 of NC_138303.1, read as the reverse complement.
CATGTAGCTGTTTTGAACCAGGTTGTCATTTTCCCTGTAGCAGTTTTCAACCAGGTTGTCATGTCCCTTATAGCTGTTTTGAACCAGTATGTCATTTTCCCTGTAGCTGTTTTGAACCAATTTGTCATGTTCCCTGTAGCTGTTTTGAACCATGTTCTCAAGGTCCTTGTAGATTTTTTTTACCAGGTTGTCATGTTCCCTGTAACGGTATAGAACCAGGTTGTCATGCTCCCTGTAGCTGTTTTGAACCAAGTTGTCAAGGTCCTTGTAGATGTTTTGAAGACGGTTGTCATGTTCCCTGTAGCAGTTTTGAACCAGGTTGTCATGTTCCCTGTAACTGTTTTGAACCAGTTTGTAATATTCCCTGAAGCTTTTTTGATCTAAGTAGTGATGTTCCATGTAGCTGTTTTGAACCAGGTTGTCATTTTCCCTGTAGCATTTTTGAACCAGGTTGTCATGTCCCTTGTAGCTGTTTTGAACCAGGTTGTCATGTTCACAGTAGCTGTTTTGAACCAGGTTTTTATGTTCCCTGTAGCAGTTTTGAACCAGGTTGTCATGTTCCCAGTAGCTGTTTTAACCATGTTGTCATGTTCCCTGTAGCAGTTTTGAACCAGGTTGTCATGTTCCCTAAAGCATTTTTGAACCAGGTTGTCATGCTCCCTGTAGCTGTTTTGATCCAAGTTGTCAAGGTCCATGTAGATGTTTTGAACCAAGTTGTCATGTTCCCTGTAGCAGTTTTGAACCAGGTTGTCATGTTCCCTATAGCATTTTTGAAGCAGCTTGTCATGCTCTCTGTAGCTGTTTTGATCCAAGTTGTCAAGTTCCTTGTAGATGTTTTTAACAAGGTTGTCATGTTCCCTGTTGATGTTTTGATCCAGGTTGTCAAGATGCGTGTAGCTGTTTTGAACCAAGTTGTCAAAGTCCTTGTAGATGTTTTGAAGACGGTTGTCATGTTCCCTGTAGCAGTTTTGAACCAGGTTGTCATTTTCCCTGTAGCAGTTTTGATCCAGGTAGTGATGTTCCATGTAGCTGTTTTGAACCAGGTTGTCATGTTCCCAGTAGCTGTTTTGATCCAGGTTTTCATGTTCCTTGCAGCTGTTTTGAACCAGGTTGTCATTTTCCCTGTAGCAGTTTTGAACCAGGTTGTCATGTCTCCTGGAGCTGTTTTGAACCAGGAATACATGTTCCTGGTAGCTGTTTTGATCCAGGTAGTCATGTTCCATGTAGCTGTTTTGAACAAGGTTGTCAAGTCCCCTGTAGCTGTTTTGAACCAGGTTGTCATGTTCCCTGTAGCTGTTTTGAACCAAGTTTTCAAGATCCCTGTAGTTTTGTTGAACCAGCTTGTCATGTTCCCTGTAGCTGTTTTGATCCAGGTAGTCATGTTCCATGTAGCTGTCTTGAACCAGGTTGTCAAGTTCCCTGTAGCTGTTTTGAACCAGGTTGTCATTTTCCCTGTAGCAGTTTTGATCCAGGTAGTGATGTTCCATGTAGCTGTTTTGAACCAGGTTGTCATGTTCCCTGTAGCTGTTTTGAACCAAGTTGTCATGTTCCCTGTAGCAGTTTTGAACAAAGTTCTCAAGTTCCCTGTAGCTTTTTGAACCAGCTTGTCATGTGCCCTGTAGCTGTTAAAACCAGGTTGTCATGTCTCCTGTATCTGTTTAGAACCAGGTTGCCATGTTCCCAGTAGCTGTTTGATCCAGGTAGTGATGTTCCATGTAGCTGTTTTGAACCAGGTTGTCATTTTCCCTGTAGCAGTTTTCAACCAGGTTGTCATGTCCCTTATAGCTGTTTTGAACCAGTATGTCATTTTCCCTGTAGCTGTTTTGAACCAATTTGTCATGTTCCCTGTAGCTGTTTTGAACCAAGTTGTCATGTTCCCTGTAGCAGTTTTGAACAAAGTTCTCAAGTTCCCTGTAGCTTTTTGAACCAGCTTGTCATGTGCCCTGTAGCTGTTAAAACCAGGTTGTCATGTCTCCTGTATCTGTTTAGAACCAGGTTGCCATGTTCCCAGTAGCTGTTTGATCCAGGTAGTGATGTTCCATGTAGCTGTTTTGAACCAGGTTGTCATTTTCCCTGTAGCAGTTTTCAACCAGGTTGTCATGTCCCTTATAGCTGTTTTGAACCAGTATGTCATTTTCCCTGTAGCTGTTTTGAACCAATTTGTCATGTTCCCTGTAGCTGTTTTGAACCATGTTCTCAAGGTCCTTGTAGATTTTTTTTACCAGGTTGTCATGTTCCCTGTAACGGTATAGAACCAGGTTGTCATGCTCCCTGTAGCTGTTTTGAACCAAGTTGTCAAGGTCCTTGTAGATGTTTTGAAGACGGTTGTCATGTTCCCTGTAGCAGTTTTGAACCAGGTTGTCATGTTCCCTGTAACTGTTTTGAACCAGTTTGTAATATTCCCTGAAGCTTTTTTGATCTAAGTAGTGATGTTCCATGTAGCTGTTTTGAACCAGGTTGTCATTTTCCCTGTAGCATTTTTGAACCAGGTTGTCATGTCCCTTGTAGCTGTTTTGAACCAGGTTGTCATGTTCACAGTAGCTGTTTTGAACCAGGTTTTTATGTTCCCTGTAGCAGTTTTGAACCAGGTTGTCATGTTCCCAGTAGCTGTTTTAACCATGTTGTCATGTTCCCTGTAGCAGTTTTGAACCAGGTTGTCATGTTCCCTAAAGCATTTTTGAACCAGGTTGTCATGCTCCCTGTAGCTGTTTTGATCCAAGTTGTCAAGGTCCATGTAGATGTTTTGAACCAAGTTGTCATGTTCCCTGTAGCAGTTTTGAACCAGGTTGTCATGTTCCCTATAGCATTTTTGAAGCAGCTTGTCATGCTCTCTGTAGCTGTTTTGATCCAAGTTGTCAAGTTCCTTGTAGATGTTTTTAACAAGGTTGTCATGTTCCCTGTTGATGTTTTGATCCAGGTTGTCAAGATGCGTGTAGCTGTTTTGAACCAAGTTGTCAAAGTCCTTGTAGATGTTTTGAAGACGGTTGTCATGTTCCCTGTAGCAGTTTTGAACCAGGTTGTCATGTTCCCTGTAACTGTTTTGAACCAGTTTGTAATATTCCCTGAAGCTTTTTTGAACCAGGTTGTCATGTTCACAGTAGCTGTTTTGAACCAGGTTGTCATGTTCCCTGTAGCAGTTTTGAACCAGGTTGTCATGTTCCCAGTAGCTGTTTTAACCAGGTTGTCATGTTCCCTGTAGCAGTTTTGAACCAGGTTGTCATGTTCCCTAAAGCATTTTTGAACCAGGTTGTCATGCTCCCTGTAGCTGTTTTGATCCAAGTTGTCAAGGTCCATGTAGATGTTTTTTGAACCAAGTTGTCATGTTCCCTGTAGCAGTTTTGAACCAGGTTGTCATGTTCCCTATAGCATTTTTGAAGCAGCTTGTCATGCTCTCTGTAGCTGTTTTGACCCAAGTTGTCAAGTTCCTTGTAGATGTTTTTAACCAGGTTGTCATGTTCCCTGTTGGTGTTTTGAGCCAGGTTGTCAAGTTACCTGTAGCTGTTTTGAACCAGCTTGTCATGTTCCCTGTAGATGTTTTGAACCAGCTTGTCATGTTCCCTGTAGATGTTTTGAACCAGGTTGTCATGTTCCCTGTAGCTGTTTGATCCAGGTTGTCATGTTCCTTGCAGCTGTTTTAAACCAGGTTGTCATTTTCCCTGTAGCAGTTTTGAACCAGGTTGTCATGTCTCCTGTATCTGTTTTGAACCCGGAATCCATGTTCCCGGTAGCTGTTTTGATCCAGGTAGTCATGTTCCATGCAGCTGTTTTGAACAAGGTTGTCATGTTCCCTGCAGCTGTTTTGAACCAGGTTGTCATGTTCCCTGTAGCTGTTTTGAACCAGGTTGTCATGTTCCCTGTAGCTGTTTTGAACCAAGTTTTCAAGATCACTGTAGCTGTTATGAACCAAGTTTTCAAGATCCCTGTAGCTGTTTTGAACCAGCTTGTCATGTTCCCTGTAGCTGTTTTGAAACAGGTTGTCATGTCTCCTGTAGCAGTTTTTAACCAGGTTGCCATGTCCCTAATATGTGTTTTGAAACAGTATGTCATGTTCCCTGTAGCTGTTTTGAACCAGGTTGTCATGTTCCCTGTAGCTGTTTTGAACCAAGTTGTCAAGTTCCCTGTAGCTGTTTTGAACCAGCTTGTCATCTTCTCTGTAGCTGTTTTGAACCAAGTTGTCATGTTCCCTGTAGCTGTTTTGAACCAGGTTGTCATTTTCGCTTTAGCAGGTTTCAACCAGGTTGTCATGTCCCTTGTAGATGTTTTGAACCAGGTTGTCATGTTCCCTGTAGCTGTTTTGAACCAAGTTGTCAGGTTCCCTGTCGCTGTTTTGAACCAGCTTGTCATCTTCTCTGTAGCTGTTTTGAACCAAGTTGTCAGGTTCCCTGTAGCTGTTTTGAACCAGCTTGTCATCTTCTCTGTAGCTGTTTTGAACCAGGTTGTCATGTTCACAGTAGCTGTTTTGAACCAGGTTGTCATTTTCCCTGTAGCTGTTTTGAACCAGGTTGTCATGTTCACAGTAGCTGTTTTCAACCAGGATGTCATGTTCCCTGTAGCAGTTTTGAACCAGGTTGTCATGTTCCCTGTAGCAGTTTTGAACCAGGTTGTCATGTTCCTTGTAGCTGTTTTGAACCAGGTTGTCATGTTCACAGTTGTTGTTTTGAACCAGGTTGTCAAGTTCCCTGTAGCTGTTGTGAACCAGCTTGTCATGTTCCCTGTAGATGTTTTGAACCAGGTTGTCATGTTCCCAGTAGCTGTTTGATCCAGGTTGTCATGGTCCTTGCAGCTGTTTTGAACCAGGTTGTCATTTTCCCTGAAGCAGTTTTGAACCAGGTTGTCATGTCTCCTATATCTGTTTTGAACCAGGTTGTCAAGTTCCCTGTAGCTGTTTTGAACCAGGTTGTCATGTTCCCAGTGGCTGTTTTGATCCAGGTGGTCATGTTCCTTGCAGGTGTTTTGAACCAGGTTGTCATTTTCCCTGTAGCAGTTTTGAACCAGGTTGTCGTGTCTCCTGTATCTGTTTTGAACCAGGAATTCATGTTCCACGTAGCTGTTTTGATCCAGGTAGTAATGCTCCATGTAGCTGTTTTTACCCAGGTTGTCATTTTTGCTTTAGCAGTTTTGAACCAGGTTGTCATGTCCCTTGTAGCTGTTTTGAACCAGCTTGTCATCTTCTCTGTAGCTGTTTTGAACCAGGTTGTCATGTTCCCTGTAGCTGTTTTGAACCAGGTTGTCATGTTCCCTGTAGCTGTTTTTAACCAGGTTGTCATTTTTGCTTTAGCAGTTTTGAACCAGGTTGTCATGTCCCTTGTAGCTGTTTTGAACCAGCTTGTCATCTTCTCTGTACCAGTTTTGAACCAGGTTGTCATGTTCCCTGTAGCTGTTTTGAACCAGGTTGTCATTTTCCCTGCAGCAGTTTTGAACCAGGTTGTCATGTCCCTTATAGCTGATTTGAACCAGGTTGTCATTTTCCCTGTAGCAGTTTTGAACCAGGTTGTCATGTCACTTGTAGCTGTTTTGAACCAGGTTGTCCTGTTCACAGTAGCTGTTTTGAACCAGCTTGTCTTGTACCCTGTAGTTGTTTTGAACCAGCTTGTCATGTTCTCTGTAGCAGTTTTGAACCAAATTGTCACGTTCCCTGTAGCTGTGTTGATCCAGGTAGTGATGTTCCCAGTTGCTGTTTTCATCCAGGAAGTCATGTTCTATGTAGCTGTTTTGAACCAGGTTGTCAAGTTCCCTGTAGCTGTTTTGAACCAGGTTGTCATGTTCCCTGTAGTTGTTTTGAACCATGTTGTCATGTTCCATGTAGCTGTTTTGATCCAGGTTGTCATATTCCCTGCAGGTGTGCACAATACCCAAAAGGGAAACAGGTAATCCATAAAGGGAAAATCACGCACGGGGCGCAGCCCGGCGAGAAATCAAATCCTCCAATAAAAATGATGGAGAAGACACGGCCACAGCGTAAAACCCCGCTGACAAACTAACAATCCCGCACAACACACAACCCCAAAGGAACAAACTAAATACCCCCCCCACTAATGACAGAAACGAAAACAGGTGCGGACCTAGACAGACAAAACACAATGAACACAGAAACACAGATCGGCGGCAGCTAGTAGACCGGCGACGACGACCGCCGAGCGCCGCCCGGCCAAGGAGGGGCACCATTTTCTGTGGATACTGTGACAGTACCCCTCCCCTGACGCGCGGCTCCCGCTGCGCGCCGACGCCGGCCTCGGGGACGACCCGGAGGGCGAGGCGCCAGCCGGTCCAAACGGAGACGATGGAACTCCTGGAGCATAGTGGGATCCAAAATGTCCTCCACCGGAACCCAGCACCTCTCCTCCGGGCCGTAACCCTCCCAGTCCACGAGGTACTGCAGGCCCCCTACCCGACGTCGGGAGTCCAGGATGGCCCGGACTGTGTACGCCGGGGCCCCCCTGATGTCCAGGGGGGGCGGAGGGACCTCCCGCACCTCAGCGTCCTGCAGTGGACCAGCTACCACCGGCCTGAGGAGAGACACATGAAACGAGGGGTTAATGCGGTAATATGAAGGGAGTTGTAACCTATAACACACCTCATTTATTCTCCTCAGGACTTTGAACGGCCCCACAAATCGCGGACCCAGCTTCCGGCAGGGCAGGCGGAGGGGCAGGTTCCGGGTCGAGAGCCAGACTCTATCCCCTGGATTGTACACGGGGGCCTTACTGCGGCGGCGGTCAGCGCTCTCCTTCTGTCGCCCGATAGCCCGCTTCAGGCACTCCTGGACAGCCCTCCAGGTCTCCTGAGAGCGCTGTACCCATTCCTCCACCGCAGGAGCCTCCGTCTGGCTCTGCTGCCAGGGCACCAGGACCGGCTGATAACCTAATACAACTTGAAAAGGTGACAGGTTAGTGGAGGAGTGGCGTTGAGAGTTCTGGGCCATCTCGGCCCATGGCACGAACCTCGACCACTCCCCTGGCCGGTCCTGGCAATATGACCGCAGAAACCTGCCCACATCCTGGTTGATGCGTTCTACCTGCCCATTACTTTCGGGGTGGAAACCCGAGGTCAGGCTGACCGAGACTCCCAGCCTCTCCATAAACGACCTCCACACTCTGGAAGTGAACTGGGGACCCCAATCAGATACAATGTCCTCGGGCACCCCGTAGTGCCGGAAGACATGGGTGAATAGGGCCTCCGCGGTCTGTAGGGCCGTAGGAAGACCGGGCAACGGGAGCAGACGGCAGGACTTCGAGAACCGATCCACAACAACCAGGATCGTCGTGTTCCCCTGAGATGGCGGAAGATCCGTTAGGAAATCCACCGAGAGGTGAGACCAAGGTCGCTGTGGAACGGGGAGGGGCTGTAGCTTCACTCGAGGCAGGTGCCTAGGAGCCTTGCACTGGGCTCACACCGAACAGGAAGAGACATAGTGTCTTACATCCTCAGCCATGGTGGGCCACCAGTACTTCCCCTTCAGGCCTCGCACTGTCCGTTCCACCCCAGGATGACCCGAGGAGGGTAAAGTGTGGGCCCATCGGATCAGGCGATCGCGAACACCAAGCGGAACGAACTTCAGACCCGCGGGACATTGAGGTGGAGTGGGTTCGGACTGAACCGCCCGCTCCATGTCCGCATCCACCTCCCATACCACCGGCGCCACAAGACAGGATGCAGGGAGTATGGGAGTAGGATCGATGGTCCTCTCCTCGGTGTCATAGAGACGCGACAGTGCGTCGGCCTTCCGGTTCCGAGAGCCCGGAATGTATGACAGGGTAAACTGGAACCTAGTAATGAACATAGCCCACCTGGCTTGACGAGGATTCCTTCTCCTCGCTGCCCGGATATACTCCAGGTTACGGTGGTCGGTCCAGATGAGAAAAGGGTGACGTGCCCCCTCAAGCCAATGTCTCCACACTGTCAAAGCCTTGACCACGGCTAACAACTCCCTGTCCCCCACATCGTAGTTGCGCTCCGCCGGGCTCAGCTTCCTAGAAAAGAAAGCGCAGGGGCGGAGCTTCGGAGGAGTGCCCGAACGCTGCGACAGAACTGCTCCTACCCCAGCCTCGGACGCGTCCGCCTCCACCACGAATGGCAAAGAGGGATCCGGATGCGCCAGCACCGGAGCGTCAGTAAACAGAACCTTCAGATGACGGAAGGCCCTGTCCGCATCCGCCGACCACCGCAGCTGCACCGGACCCCCCTTCAGCAGTGAGGTAATGGGAGCTGCCACCTGACCAAAACCCCGGATAAACCTCCGGTAATAATTGGCGAACCCCAAAAACCGCTGCACCTCCTTCACGGTGGTAGGGGTCGGCCAATTACGCACAGCCGTAACGCGGTCACATTCCATCACTACCCCTGTGGTGGAAATGCAATATCCTAGGAAAGAGACGGCTCGTTTGGGGAACTCACATTTGTCAGCCTTGACGTATAGGTTATGCTCCAGCAGCCACCCAAGCACTCTGCACACCAGAGCCACATGCGTAGCGCGTGTGGCGGAGTAGATCAAGATGTCATCGATGTACACCACCACACCCTGTCCGAGCATGTCTTGGAGAACCTCGTCCACAAAGGATTGGAAGACAGCGGGAGCATTCTTTAACCCATACGGCATGACGAGGTACTCATAATGGCCAGATGTGGTACTAAATGCGGTCTTCCACTCGTCTCCCCCTCGGATACGCACCAGATTATACGCGCTCCTGAGGTCTAGTTTGGTGAAGAAGCGCGCCCCGTGGAATGACTCCACTGCCGTAGCAATGAGAGGTAGTGGGTAACTGAACCCCACTGTGATAGAATTTAGACCTCTATAGTCAATGCACGGGCGCAGGCCTCCCTCCTTCTTCTTCACTAAAAAGAAACTCGAGGAGACGGGTGATTTAGATGGCCGAATGTATCCCTGTCTCAAGGACTCAGCGACGTATGTCTCCATAGCCGCTGTCTCCTCCTGAGACAGAGGATACACGTGACTCTTAGGAAGGACCGCGTCAGCTTGGAGGTTTATCGCACAATCCCCCTGTCGATGGGGCGGTAATTGAGTCGCCTTCGTTTTACTGAAGGCGATAGCCAAATCGGCATATTCAGAAGGAATGTGCACGGTAGAGACTTGGTCTGGACTCTCCACCGTAGTTGCACCGATGGAAACTCCTACACACCTACCTGAGCACTCCCTCGA
>NC_138303.1:18445000-18460000 GCF_965601325.2 Salmo salar | reverse complement strand
AGGACTACTCTCTGGTAAGATGTTATATCTCACACTGCACTGTCTCTGTCTGTGTGTCTGTCTGGAGAGATGATGGATCATAGATCATGTGGCTCCTTATCCCATTGTACTGTTGTCTGTATGTCTTAAAGGAAAACTCCACCCAAAAAGGATATTTTGGTGTTTGCTTCATTAGTCTATTGTTGACATAGTCCCAAAATGTTTTGCATGCCAGAAATCAAGTTTTCAAGATATACTGTATAACTTTCGAAATACAGAAATACAGCCGGTATGCTGATTTTCGCATCATATGATGTTACAGTTTTTTACAATCACTTTGGCACTAATTACAGAACCTTGTGGTCATTTTTCAAAACTCTAGACACAAAACTCAAAATAGTCATCACTTGTAACACAGGCTGTCCAATGTTCAAAACATTGCATTGTGCATTCATATGTTTAAAAAACCTTGCAATTTCACGATTCATTGGTTCAAGTGACGAATTTATCATGAAATACCATAGGAACATTCATTTAGATCACCCACACACAAGATACCGAAAGTTTCACTGTGTAGTTGTTCGTACTATCATTAAATATTGTAGTACAAGATAAGTGAAACATTGTTTCATTATGGTACTACACATCACTGTAAAATGACTAGTAGAGAGAATACTACAGACACAGTGGAAACATTGAACAAAATCTGAAATGCATTGATGAAATACAATAAAATCACAACATAGGGTTCTTTAAATCAATGCAAAAAATTATTAGCTACAAAAAGTACAAAAATGACAGTAAAACGTCAACTGCAGTGTTCCTCACCTGGCTTACTGTAAAAAGCAAAACAAAGGAATGATTACTGTACTATATTTCCATCAACCCTGTCTTGCGGATTTGGCCACAGGTTTTCATCCACATCACAATGGATGTTTTCATTAGTCAAATATCTTGGGAAGAATCTTCGGGCATGGTGAATCTAGGCCTGACACTGGTCTGCCGTGATGTCATTGCATCCATGGCATGGAGAAGGGTGTCTTGTTCGTGAGGGCGCCTATCATATACCTTCCACCTCCACGTGGAGAAAAATTCCTCAATCGGGTTAAGGAAAGGAGAGTATGGGGGTAAGTACAGGGTGGTAAATTGTAGATGGGCCTGAAACCATGCTTGCACCATTTTATCATGGTGGAACCTGACATTATCCCACACAATGACATAGGTCACGCCATCAGCTCTACAGACCTGATTTACCTCATCAAGGAAGGTTACAAGGAGAGCTGCATTATATGATCCAATACGAGGTCTGCGTCCCACCACACCATCTTCCGATATAGCTGCACACATGGTGATGTTGGTCCCATGTTGTCCAGGTACTTGGATGGTTGCCCGCTGGCCAATTAAATTCCGACCACTCCTCCTTGTCTTGGCCAGGTTGAAGCCTGCCTCATCCAAAAAGAGGAATTTGTGATGGTTTTCATTAGCATCCAGCTCCAAATTGACCACAGCCCGCTCTTGTTGGTCAGTCAGAATTTTGTCTCTGCCTCCCCTATATTTGGCCGTCTCAATTATGCAGGGAAAATGACAGTAAGAACACATTTAATCACATCACCTACTCTGTGGTTCACATTGGCATGCAGTATACAGTCATTTGACAGTTGAGAGTAGCCTAATGTTTAGTGCATGCTGAAGACTTACCGGTTCTCATTGAGGAAAGTTCTGATGATTGAGGCCACGGTTGATCTTCTGAGGTTTGGTTGAATCATTGTATCTGCCTCAGCCATTGTCATGCCATGATTTACGACATGGTCTACAACTATTGCTCAGATTTCATTGGACACTCTTTGCTGTTGCTGCCGCTGTCTTGGTCCGTGGCCTTGTCCTCTACCATGTTCCCCCACACCTCTCAAACGAGGCCCACGACCACCTCTCAGAAGGGGTGCTTGTCCCCTGTCATTCCTTTGACCACCACGTCGTCCTCGTCTTCCTCCTCCCACTGCTTGACCTCCATTGTGACCTGGATCACCTGCCGGCTCCATGCTATCGCCATGTTGTTGTAGGTGGATACCACTCATTTCACTATATACTCGTACCACAATGTGAAATCAATCATTAGTAACAAGTTGGCAGTATTGGAAAAGCAATTACAAAGGCCTGCATACATACACTCACGGCCACTTTATTAGGTACACATGCGTGTTAACGCAAATAGCCTGCTCCTTCGAACAGCGAATCATGTGGCTGCCTGCAACTCAATATATAGAGTATATAGAGTAGAGAGCTTTAGTTGTTGTTGGACCAAACAGAACAGGCAAGATGCGTAATCTAAGCAACTTTGATCGTGGTATGATTGTTGGTGCCTCACATGGTGGTTCCAGCATCTCAGAAACAGCTGCCCTCCTGGGATTTATACGCTCTACAGCCTCTAGAGTTTAAGGAGAATGGTGCGATAAACAAAACACTTTCAGTTCTGTGGGTAAAAAACCCTTGTTATAATGAGAGAGGTCAGAGGACAATGTCCAGACTCAAGCTAACAGAAAGGCCACAAATGCTCAAATAAGAGCTGTTTAAAACAGGGGTGTGCAGAAGGACATTTCTTAATGTACAACACCGTGAATAATTCAGGCTGTTGTGGAGGCAAAAGGGGGTCCTACCCAGTACTAGATAGGTGTACCTAATAAAGTGAGTTTACAATAATGTCAAATCTGAAAACATGGTCTGGAAAAGTGGTACATGGGACCATAGAAACAGTGCCTGATAAATAATGATGAAATATTACATCCATAGATAATGTAATGTGGGTCGTCTAAAGGGGACCAAGGCGCAGCGTGTATAGTGCTCAAATTTACTTTTAATTAATATACTTTTTAACAAAACAACAAAACGACCGACAACAGTTCCGTCAGGTGACATACACTAAACAGAAAACTACCCACCAAAACCCAGGAAGAAAAACCCCTACTTAAATATGATCTCCAATCAGAGGCAACGCGGATCAGTTGCCTCCAATTGGAGATCAACCCAAACAACCCCAACATAGAAATAGAAAACATAGATCATTGCTGGAGACTCTGGGCTGCAGGCTGCCGCTGGAGGTTCTGGGCTGCAGGCCGCCGCTGGAGGCTCTGGGCTGCAGGCCGCCGCTGGAGGCTCTGGGCTGCAGGCCGCCGCTGGAGACTCTGGGCTGCAGGCCGCCGCTGGAGACTCTGGGCTGCAGGCCGCCGCTGGAGACTCTGGGCTGCAGGCCGCCGCTGGAGACTCTGGGCTGCAGGCCGCCGCTGGAGGCTCTGGGCTGCAGGCCGCCGCTGGAGGCTCTGGGCTGCAGGCCGCCGCTGGAGGCTCTGGGCTGCAGGCCGCCGCTGAAGACTCTGGGCTGCAGGCCGCCGCTGAAGACTCTGGGCTGCAGACCGCCGCTGAAGAGCGTCGCCGGAGGCTCCGGACGGAAAAGCGTCGCCGGAGGCTCCGGACTGGGAGGTGTCATAATAGGTTCTGGACTAGTGACTGTTGTTGCTGGCTCCATGCCATGGATCATCTCTACAGGTTCTGCGCCAAGGATCACTGGAGGCTTCTTATCATGGATTATCTCTACAGGTGCCGGGCCATGGATTGTTCCTACAGGCTTCGTGCCATGGTTTATCCCTACAGGCTCTGGACCATTTATAATCCCTCCAGGCTTCTTGCCAAGGATTATTTCTTCAGGTTCCGGGCCATGGATTACCTCTTCAGGCTTCGTGCCATGGAATATCCCTACAGGCTCCGGGCCATGGATCATCACTAGAGGCTTAGTGCCATGGATCATCTCTACAGGCGTCGAACCATCGATTATCACTGGAGGCGTTGTACGTGGAGCAGGAACCGGTCTCACCGGACTGGGGAGACGCACTGAGGACTGAGAGCTCAAAGCAGGCACCGGCCGTACTGGGTTATGGATGTGCACTGGAGGAAGAGTGCGAAGAACTGGCACAGGACGTACTGGATTCTGAAGGCGCGCTGGAGGGAGAGCACGAGGAGCAGGCACAGGACATACTGTGCTATGGAGACGCACTGGAGAGAGAGTGTGAGAGGCTCACCACAAAAAGCATGGGGAATTGGCTAAGGTCCCAGTCCTGGCCCAGCCAAACTACCCATGTGCCCCCCCAAAAAACATTTTTGGGACTGCCTCTCGTTCTAACCAGGTAGGCTCCGATATCACTCGATTACCTGACCCCAAGTCCCTCCTCTCAATCCACTCCTGATGTGACCAGGTGTCTATTTCTGCCCGGGCACGCCTCTTGATCCAATCATGGTGGGTAGTTCTGTAACGTGGGTCGTCTAAAGGGGACCAAGGCGCAGCGTGTATAGTGCTCATATTTACTTTTAATGAATATACTTTTTAACAAAATGACCGACAACAGTTCCGTCAGGTGACAAACACTAAACAGAAAACAACTACCCACCAAAACCCAGGAAGAAAAACCCCTACTTAAATATGATCTCCAATCAGAGGCAACGAGGATCAGCTGCTTCCAATTGGAGATCAACCCAAACAACCCCAACATAGAAATAGAAATACTAGAACTTAAACATAGAAATAGAAAACATAGAACAACCCAAAACACCCCCTGTCACGCCCTGACCTACTCTACTATAGAAAATGACATCTTACTAGGGTCAGGGCGTGACAGATAATGTAGTCCAATTGGTTCATGTTCCACGGTAATTGGTGTTAATGGATCTCGTTATCCTGAAACTTTCATGATCTAAACATGGAATAGTGTTTGTCAGTTTCCATAAAACTATGCATTAAGAGTAATGCAACAGTTACTTATCATTTTGATCAGTTGTATCAATTGATGGTTAGATCATTGTAATGAAATTTCAGATGTAATGTGTGAATTTCATTTTGAAATGGTAATACTTTGATGTTAAGTTGTGTCATTTTGAACAGGTGATTTTAGTTCAATGAGTAAATTATCTTAGCTTTATGTGTATTGTATCCAAGCAATTGGTAAAAGTGTTTAGAGGTTTTAAAAATGTGCATTTTGATCATCAGTTGTGAGTTTTGTGTCTAGAGTTTTGAGAAATGACATCAAGGTTCTGAAATTAGTGCCAAAGTGATTGTAAAAAACTGTAATCAATAACATAAGGAGCATTCATAATACACAGACCAACCAAGCAACAATATATGCTAATTGATCCACCATGTTTTCTCTCTCTCAGACAGGGATGTTCTTTGGAGAAGCAGAGGGGGCAGTGATGAATAAACTGCTCCTCATGGGTTCCTTTAAGAGGTGAGTAAGCATGTGTGTGTGTGTGTGTGTGTGTGTGTGTGTGAGTGTGTTTGTATACATGCATGTGTGCATGTGTGTTCGCATGCCTGTGGTTGTGCATGTGAGCGTGTGTGCCTGTGTGTGTGCCTGTGGTTGTGTGTTTGTGCCTGTGGTTGTGCGTGTGTGTGTGTGTGTGTGTGTGTGTGTAGGGTTTATGTGTGCGTGTGTGTGTAAGTGTGTGTGAACGTGTGTGTAAACGTGCCTGTGGTTGTGCATGTGTGTGTGTGTGTGTGTCAGAGAGAGGGAGTGCAGTATGAGAGCATGTGTCCCAGAGTGCTGACAGCTCTTAACTCGGCCAATCATGTCAAGCTATTCAGCAGTGCCCTATGACCCCTCGGCTCAGTGAATTTCTCCGTTAGGGGATTAGAACAAATCTTTTCCTGAAAAGAAGGAATTAGGAGGACCGTGATTCAAACAAACACACACACGCACACACACACACATACACACATGCACACACACGCACACACAAAGGCGTACATGCGCACATTCATCCCTTTTGCAGACACATACAGGGCCTTCAGAAAGTATTCACACCTCTTGACTTTTTCCATATTTTGTTGTTACAAAGCGGGATTCAAATGGATTTAATTATATAAACAAAATACTCAAAAATGTTGTTTTATGAATGGAAAATAAAAAACTAATATATTTTGATTATATAAGTATTCAACCCCCTGAGTCAATACATGTTAGAATCACCTTTGGCAGCGATTACAGGTGTGAGTCTTTCTGGGTAAGTCTCTAAGAGCTTTGCAAACCTGGATTGTACAATATTTGCCAAATATTCGGAAAAAAAATATTCAAGCTCTGTCAAGTTGGTTGTTGATCATTGCTAGACAGCCATTTTCAAGTCTTGCCATAGATTTTCAAGGCGATTTAAGTAAAATCTGTAACTAGGCCACTCAGGGACATTCAATGTCATCTTGGTAAGTAACTCCAGTGTAAATTTGATCTTATGTTTAAGGTTATTGTCCTGCTGAAAGGTAGATTTGTCTGTTGGAAAGCAGGTTTTCCTCATAAAGTTTGCCTCTGCTTAACTCTATTCCGTTTTTTTTAATGCCCAAAAAATAAATAATCCTTAGTCCGTGTGGATGACAAGCATACTCACAACATAATGTAGCCACCACCATGCTTGAAAATATGTAGATTGGCACTCAGTGATGTGTTGTTTTGGATTTTCACGAAACAGTGCTTTGTATTCAGGACAAAAATATAATTTCTTTGTCAAATATTCTTCCATTATTACTTTAGTGCCTTATTGCACACAGGATTTTTTATTCTGTACAGGCTTCCTGTCACGCCCTGACACGAGAGAGAGGGTTTGTTTCTCTATGTGGTTAGGTCAGGGTGTGGGGTGGGCATTCTATATTTTGTATTTATTTGTGTTGGGCCGAGTATGGTTCCTAACCAGAGGCAGCTGTCTATCGTTGTCTCTGATTAGGAACCATACTTAGGCAGCCTTTTTTCCACCTGTGTTTGTGGGATCTTGTTTTTGTATTGCTGTGAGTAGCCTGCAAAACTTTTCGGTCGTTGTGTTGTTTCTTGTTTTGGTTTTTGCTGGTTCACCGTTAAATAAAATATGATGAACCCAACCCACGCTGCGCCTTGGTCTACCTTTAACGACGGACGTTACAGAAGATCCCACCACCAAAGGACCAAGCAGCGTGGGCCGATGGACTGGACATGGGAGGACATCCTGGACGGCAAAGGATCCTGGACGTGGGAGGAGATCCAGGCCGGAAGGGATCGCCTCCCATGGGAACAGGTGGAAGCAGCGAGGGAGGTACAGCGACGAGATCAACAGGCAAGGCAACAACGGAGGCCCGAGAGGCAGCGCCCCAAATGTATTTGGGGGGGGCACACGGGTAGATTGGCTAAGGCAGTTTTAAGACCTGAGCCAACTCCCCGTGCTTACCGTGGGGAGCGAGTGACTGAACAAGCACCATGGTATGCGGTGATGCGCACTGTGTCACCCATGCGCACTCACAGCCCGGTGCGCTCGGTACAAGCTCCTCACCGTTGCCGTGCTAGAGTTGGCCGTCAGCCAGGAAAAAGTGCGCCGGCTCAGCGTATCTGGTCTCTAGTGCATCTCTACAGCCCAGGTTATCCTGCGCCTGCTTTCGCACGGTACCCCCCCATTCACCAGCGCAGCACAGTTCATCCTGTACCAGCGCCCCGCCCTTGCTGGGCTACAGTGACCATCCAGCCAGGACGGGGTGTGCCAGCCCTGAGCTCCAGACCTCCGGTGCGCCTCCACGGCCCAGTGTGCCTTGTGCCTGCTCTGTGCACCCAGTCTCCTGTGTGTCTCCCCAGTCTGATGAGACTGGTTCCAGCTCCCCGTAGGAAGCCTCCAGTGATGGTCAATGGTCCGAAGCCTCCAGTGATAATCCATGGCATGAAACCTCCAGTGATGATCCATGGCCCGGAGCCTCCAGTGATGATCCATGGCCCGGAGCCTGTAGTGATAATCCATGGCACGAAGCCTCCAGTGATGATCCATGGCCCGGAGCCTGTAGTGATAATCCATGGCACGAAGCCTCCAGTGATGATCCATGGCCCGGAGCCTGTAGGGATGATCCATGGCCCAGAGCCTCCAGTGATAATCCATGGCACAAAGCCTCCAGTGATGTTCCATGGCCCGTAGCCTGTAGGGATGATCCATGGCCCAGAGCCTCCAGTGATAATCCATGGCACAAAGCCTCCAGTGATGATCCATGGCGTGGAACCAGTAGTGATGATCCATATCACGGAACCTTCCGAGACGCTCTCCAGTCCGGAGCCTCCAGCGACGCTCCTCAGCCCGGAGCCTCCAGCGGCGTTCTGCAGCCCGTATTCTTCAGCGGCGGCCTGCAGCCCGGAGTCTTCAGCGGCGGCCTGCAGCCCAGAGTCTTCAGCGACGGTCTGCAGCCCAGAATCTTCAGCGGCGGTCGGCAGTTCAGAGCCTTCGGCGCTGATCCACGGTCTGGTTCCTCCGGCGACACAGAAGCGGGGGGGGGGGGGGCTACGCCCGGACCCTCCCCTATAGGTTCAGGTTTGCGGCCGGGAGTCAGTGATAATCCATGGCACAAAGCCTCCAGTGATGATCCATGGCATGGAACCAGTAGTGATGATCCATGGCACGGAACCTTCCGAGACGCTCTCCAGTCCGGAGCCTCCAGCGACGCTGCTCAGCCCGGAGCCTCCAGCGGCGGTCTGCAGCCCCGAGTCTTCAGCGGCGTTCTGCAGCCCGTATTCTTCAGCGGCGTTCTGCAGCCCGTATTCTTCAGCGGCGGCCTGCAGCCCGGAGTCTTCAGCGGCGGCCTGCAGCCCGGAGTCTTCAGCGGCGGCCTGCAGCCCGGAGTCTTCAGCGGCGGCCTGCAGTCCGGAGTCTTCAGCGGCGGCCTGCAGCCCGGAGTCTTCAGCGACGGTCTGCAGCCCGGAGTCTTCAGTGGCGGTCGGCAGTTCAGAGCCTTCGGCGCTGATCCACGGTCTGGTTCCTCCAGCGCCCCGAACCAGAGCTGCCGCCAAGTACAGATGCCCACCCGGACCCTCCCCTATAGGTTCAGGTTTGCGGCCGGGAGTCTGCAACTTTGGGGGGGGGGGGGGGGGGTGTTGGGCCGAGTATGGTTCCTAACCAGAGGCAGCTGTCTATCGTTGTCTCTGATTAGGAACCATACTTAGGCAGCCTTTTTTCCGCCTGTGTTTGTGGGATCTTGTTTTTGTATTGCTGTGATCCACGGCCTGCAAAACTTTTCGTTCGTTGTGTTCATTGTTTTGTTTTTTGCTGGTTCACCGTTAAATAAAATATGATGAACCCAACCCACGCTGCGCCTTGGTCTACCTTTAACGACGGACGTTACACTTCCTTCTTTTCATTCTATCATTTAGGTGAGTATTGTGGAGTAACTATCCTCAGTTTTCTCCTATCACATTTAACTATGTAACTGGTTGAAAATCAAATCAAATATTATTTTATTTGTCACGTGGGCAGAATACAACAATACAACAACAATGTAGTTCCAGAGAGTTAATAAAATATTTACTAAATAAACAAATAATCAAAAAAATCTAATGAAAGTAACAAAAGAAAATTACCTAACAATAACGAGGATATATACAGAGTGTTCCGGTACCGAGTCAATGTGCAGCGTTACAGGTTAGTCGAGGTCATTTGTAAAGTGACTATGTATAGATAAACAGCGAGTAGTGGCTGTGTAAAAACAAGGGGTTCAATGTAAATAGGCCATTTGATTGTTCAGCAGTCTTATGACTTGGGGGTAGAAGTTGTTAAGGAGCCTTATGTATGGTCCTAGACTTAGTTCTCCGGTACCGCTTGCCATGCTGTAGCAGAGAGAACAGTCTATGACTTGGGTGACTGAAGTCTTTGACAATTTTTTGGGACCTTCTTCTGACACCGCCTAGTATATAGGTCCTGAATGTCAGGAAGCTTGGCCCCAGTGATGTACTGGGCCATATGCACTAGCCTCTATAGCGCCTTATGGTCAGATGCTGAGCAGTTGCCATACCAGGCGGTGATGCAACCGGTCAGGATGCTCTCGATGGTGCAGCTGTATAACTTTTTGAGGATCTGGACCCATGCCAAATCTTTTCAGTCTCCTGAGGGGGAATATGTGTTGTCGTGCCCTCTTCACTACTGTCTTGGTGTGTTTGTACCATGATAGTTTGTTGGTGCTGTGGACACCAATGAACTTGAAACTCTCAACCCGCTCCACTTCAGCCCCGTCAATGAGAATGGGGGCCTGTTCGGCCCTCCTTTTCCAATTGTCCACGATCAGCTCCTTTGTCTTGCTCACATTGAGGTAGTTGTTGTCCTTGCACCACACTGCCAGGTCTCGGACCTCTTCCCTATAGGCTATCTCATCATTGTCGATGATCAGGCCTACCACTGTTGTGTCGTCAGCAAACTTAATGGTGTTGTTGAAGTCATGCTTGGCCATGCAGTCGTGGGTGAACAGGGAGTACAGGAGGGAACTAAGCACGCCCCCTTGATGCGCCCCAGAGTTGAGGATCAGCGCGGTAGATGTGTTGTTACCTACCCTCACCACCTGGGGGCGGCCCATCAGGAAGTCCAGGATCCAGCTGCAGTGGAAGCTGTTTAGTTCCAAGGTCCTTAGCTTATTGATGAGCTTTGTGGGCACTATGGTGTTGAAAGCTGAGCTGTAGTCAATGAACAACTTTCTCACATAGGTGTTCCTTTTGTCCAGGTGAGAAAGGGCAGTGTAGTGTGTGATTGAGATTACGTCATCTTCTGTATTGAGCGAGTTACTGTTACTTCTTGCTTTAGTTTTCGCTTGTAAGCTGGAATCAGGAGGATATAATTATGGTCAGATTTGCCAAATGGAGGACAAGGGAGAGCTTTGTACGCGTCTCTGTGTGTGGAGTAAAGGTAGTCTAGAGTTTTTTTCCTCTGGTTGCACATGTGACATGCTGGTAGAAATGCGGTGCAACAGATTTAAGTTTTCATGCATTAAAGTCCCTGGACACTAGGTGCGCCACTTCTGGATGAGCATGTTCTAGTTTACTTAAGGCCTTATACAGCTCGATGAGTGTTGTCTTAATGCCATCATCAGTTTGTGGTGGTAAATAGACGGCTACGAATAATATTGATGAAAACTCTCTTGGTAAATAGTGTGGTTTACTGCTTATCATGAGGTACTCTACCTCAGGTGAGCAATACCTCGAGACTTCTTTAATACTAGACATCACGCACCAACAGTTATTGACAAATAGACAGCTGCTCTGTCATGCCGATGCACAGAGAAGCCACAGAGAAGCCAGCCAGCTGTATATTATCCATGTCGTCTTTCAGCCACGTCTCAGTGAAACATAAGATATTCCAGTTTTTAATGTCCCATTGGTAGGATAGTCTTAATCGTAGATTGTCCAGTATGTTTTCCAATGATTGCACGTTGGCCAATAATACGGATAGAAGTGGTGGTTTAGCTACTCGTCTGCAAATTCAGGCACCCTGCCCTCCTCCCCCTTTTCCTCCGTCTTTTCTTCACGCTGATGACAGGATTTGGGCCTAGTCTTGACAAAGCATTATATCCTTTGCGTCAGACTCATTAAAGAAAAAAATTATTGTCCAGTTCAAGGGGAGTTATCGCTGTTCTGATGTCCAGAAGCTCTTTTTGGCCATAAGAAATGTACAAAATGTACAAACAATGCGAAAAAACAAACAACATAGCACAGTTGCTTAGTAGCCTGTAAAACGGCAGCCATCCCATCCAGTGCCATTATTAATCACCATTGGGTTTCCTTCCTCTATGTCAACTGAGTTCGGACGCCTGTACCTTTGTAGCGACTGTGTGTATTGATACACCATCCAAAGTGTAATTATTAACTTCACCATGCTCAAAGGGCTTTTCAGTGTTTGCTTTATTACATTTTTACCCATCTACCAATAGGTGCCATTCTTTGCGAGGCGTTGGAAAACCTCCCTGATCTTTGTCGTTGAATCTGTGCTTGAAATTCACTGCTCGACTGAGGGTGAATTGTATGTGTGGGTTACAGAAATGGGATGGTCATTCAAAAATCATGTTAAACACTATTATTTCACACAGAGTGAGTCCATGCAACTTATTATGTGGCTTGTTCAGCAAATGTTTACTCCTGAACTTATTTAGGCTTGCCATGACAAAAGGGTTGAATACCTGACTCAAGACATTTCAACTTTTCATTATTTATACATAAAAAGAGTAATCTAAATCCATGTTCTATTCAGGCTGTGACACAACAACATTTTGAAAAAGTCAATAGGTGTGAATACTTTCTGAAGTTACTGTAGGGCTTTTGCCTAGTGGTTAAGAGCGTTGTACCAGTATTCGTTGCTGTTTTGAACACCTGAGCCGACAAGTTGAAAAATCTGACGATGTGCCCTTGAGCAAGACCGTTAACCCCAATTTCCTCCAGAGGCGCTGTACTACTATGGCTGACCCTGTAAAACAACACATTTCACTGCACCTATCCGGTGTATGTGACAATGAAACATCTTATTTTCATTTTACTACTCCTACGGGTCCTGGCCTAGCCGGAAAATGCCGGGAGCACTGGGTGGAGACTGGGTTTTCCATGATTAATTTGGAAATGTGACACGGGAGGATGTCATTCCAAAGATTATGTGTGTTATACACGCACGCACACACACACCCGCGCACACACACACCCTTGCACACACCGGCACTTGGGAAAACGTGTAACCCATAATTTATTGTTGCAAACAACACAGAATTGAGAAGATATGTGCTACTGACTGTGTGATAGTGATGTCTGGGTGTATTCGGCTGCTAAGGAATGCTGGCTGTAGTTTCAGCAGTCTTAATCAAACAATGTCAAACAATGGTAAGATGGTAAAATGCACGCCATTGCCACACAAGTAGTAACAGCATTTCATAAACTTGACAGAGTTTCCACTCAGACTCAGACAATACAATAATCATAATAATATGGTAATTTGACATAAAGTACTTCAGTATGTGGCCCGTGTGGGAATCAAAGCCACAACGCAACCCACAAAGCCATGGGAAATATGTTAAGAAGCATACAAGTGATTAGTATCTTTGAAGAATGATAAATTATATTTAATATGGAGGAGGATGTCTGATAAATGACTTATGTGTCATACGGAACCTTAAATAATGAGGAATTGGACAGACAGATCTCACAATAATCAAATCGGCATGATCAGACTTAAGCAGTCCACTATTGTCATCTGACAGGCTTTAGGCTGATTTAGAGTGGAGCCAACACGCACAGACGCACAGACGCACACACACACACGCACACACGCACACACGCACAGACGCACGCACGCACGCACGCACACACACACACACACACACACACACGAGTGAGAGAGCCATTGTGTGTAATGGTGCTAGGCTAACTTAGCGGTCCTGCTAACACCATTAACTCAGTGAGATTAGCGTTAATTGGATCCTGTCGCTGGTATCGGGGCTCAGGGGCGGAATAAGGCCCTGGGCTGTAGACAGAGTGGGCTGAGCATGACACACACACACACACACATACATACACACGGGTACTGGGACTGTGGAGGGAACATGTCCTAGGGCTGTAGACAGAGGCGGCAGAGCGAGGTCAAACTGTGGCAAACTGTGTAAGTGCATGTGTGTGTTTGTGCGTGCTTGCACGTGTTTGTGCGTATGTGTGTGTTTGATAACCCTGTAATGACCCGGCCCAGACAGAACCACATCTCAGCCCCTTATGGTGAGCCAAGGCCCCCATATCACCCCTTACCTCCCCATGTCCCCCCACGTCCCCCCACATCCCAGTATCCCTCCATGTCCCCCCACGCCCCCCCACATCCCCCCATACTCGACCTACTCCAGGGAACCCCTCAGGAAGGGGGATGAGGAAATATTAATCACAAGAAAAAGAAACAGTTGGAGGAGAGAAGGAATGAGTCCCCCTCTCTCTCACCTATGTAATGTCGGGGAGACCCCTCAGGCGTGTAACTATAGGAAGAGAACGAATGGAACATCCACTGCCCTCTATTAAACACTGAGTGTCCAAACATTAAGAACACCTTCCTAATATTGAGTTGCACCCCCTTTTGCCCTCAGAACAGCCTCAATTCGTCGAGGGATGAACTCTACAAGGTGTTGAAAGCGTTCCACAGGGATGCTGGCCCATGTTGACTCCAATGCTTCCCACAGTTGTGTCGAGTTGGCTGGATGTCCTTTGGGTGGTGGACCATTCTTGATACACATGAGAAATTGTTGAACTTGAAAAACCCAGTAGCGTTGCAATTCTTGACACAAATCGTTGCACCTGGCACCTACTACTGTACCGAACCCCATTCAAAGGCACTTCAATATTTTGTCTTGCCTATTCACCCTCTGAATGAAACACATAAACAATCAATCTCCCTCATTTATTTCTACCTTTATCTCTAAATAAATGGCAACATTTTTAGGCCTGTTACTTTGCTACATTTGGACTAGAAGATTTCCTCAAAATGAGGATTGTGTACTAATGTAATGATGGAACGGTTTTGACCGCCCCACCTCTCTTTACCCCTCTCCAGGGTTACTCTGTATGACTACCAGGCGATCTGTAGGATCTTTGCAGAAAGTAGTGACGGTTCCCGTGCACTGCTGGACGTGAGTACCCCATGTTTATAAATGTATCCTTCCAGCAAGCCCTCTCCAATCTCCAATCTGTTCATGTCCAATCCCCAGAAATACTGTTAATATACAGTACGTAGTTAGTGACATTATTTCTCAGTTGTAAATGGTAACTGTTATGTTCCTCTCCTCTCTCCAGCCCTACTTTGCCATCTTTGCCGCAGTGAAGTGGCTCCTTACAGAACTTGTCATGTAAGCTGTGTGTGTGTGTGTGTGTGTGTGTGTGTGTGTGTGTGTGTGTGTGTGTGTGTGTGTGTGTGTGTGTGCGCCTGGATGTGTGTGGGGGTGTGTGTGTGTGGATGTTTGTGTGTGTGTGTGCCTGGATGTTTGTGTGTGTGTGTGTGTGTGTGTGTGTGTGTGCGCCTGGATGTTTGTGTGTGTGCGCCTGGATGTTTGTGTGTGTGCGCCTGGGTGTGTGTGTGTGTGTGTGTGTGTGTGTGTGTGTGTGTGTGTGCCTGGATGTTTGTGTGTGTGTGTGTGTGTGTGTGTGTGTGCCTGGATGTTTGTGTGTGTGTGTGCCTGGATGTTTGTGTGTGTGTGTGTGTGCCTGGATGTTTGTGTGT
>NC_138303.1:18402500-18440000 GCF_965601325.2 Salmo salar | reverse complement strand
GTGTGTGTGTGTGTGTGTGTGTGTGTGTGCACGTGTTCTCTTTGGCTCTCAGGGTCAGGAGTGTAACCACAGCCCTGGGTGCCAGGATTAAATGCAGGTTGGGGTGCAGTCAGACACACACACACACATGCTAACACACACACATGCAGGATATCTGTCACAAGGTATAGCCTGACTAATATTCAAACAGAAGAGAAGTCACCCAGGCAACGAACCATAAAGCTAATCACACGCCACACATATCCACACGAGCCTCTGTGATTGGCTGATCCCAGAGGGCCTTGGCATTTTAGCATTTACAGCCAATGGGTGAGTTGTGTCAGGCCTACATTTGAATAAATATGAATAAATCAAAAGCGATGGATTGAACTCTGAACCCTAACTGAGAATCCGCGATTAATATAATCTTATTACATTTATCAGCGACAGGATCGTAAACACACCCACATACACACACACGTGCGCACACACACAGACACAAACACACGAACACACACATTAAACATCTGATGATGCTTTGAGAAGAGCACATTGTTGTCAGTAGATGAATAGATGAAAGCAGTTTGAGTTGAGCAGGCAGAACTCTCAGTCTAACCCAACTAGTCGGTTCCCTATAAATCCTTTTTAAAGCACAATGAATTTGACAAAGTGAAATGGAGTTTTTATTTTGGTTATATGGAATTTTATAGCTCATATTAGTAATAGGGGATGTTGGTAATAAACATCTGGTTTATGTTAGTCGCTGACTGAGAGATTTTCTCTTATTTTCATTATGTTAGTGGCTGACTGAGAGATTTTCTCTTATTTTCATTGGGACACGTGTGTGTTTTAGCCTGTAGGAAATATATTCTCACAGCTCCACAGCTCTCCTCTACTGAACAACTCTTCAGTGTTTATTTAGTGAACTTTTAGTTTGTTACTTAAGAGCAGATTTGTGTGTGTGTGTGTGTGTGTGTGTGAAGGAAATGTGTTGTGTGTGTGTGCGTGTGCGTGTGCGTGTGCGTGCGTGCGTGTTATATGAAGCAACTATCATCCACCTGCGCTCAGGTTATGAAACAGGAAACAAAGTGGCTGTAGTGGATGATTTAATTCTCAGGTTATGAAACAGGAAACAAAGTGGCTGTAGTGGATGATTTTATTCTCAGGTTATGAAACAGGAAACAAAGTGGCTGTAGTGGATGATTTAATTCTCAGGTTATGAAACAGGAAACAAAGTGGCTGTAGTGGATGATTTTATTCTCAGGTTATGAAACAGGAAACAAAGTGGCTGTAGTGGATGATTTAATTCTCAGGTTATGAAACAGGAAACAAAGTGGCTGTAGTGGATGATTTAGGCTCCAGAAGTGAATAGTTTTATAGCAGCGATACCACGCATCTATTAGCCACAATACACAGGACCATCTATTGTCATCTTCAACTAACTGTCCTCTTTGAGAGACGTGTCCTTACGCAGCACATTCTTGTGTAGTCCATTTAAAACACAAGACTTCAGGATTATCTCTGGTGGCTGTTCCAACTGTACATTGTAAGTCAACATTAATATGTATGTTATCAAGTGCACTACAGTATACATCGTCCATAGTAGACAGGGTTCGTATTTTATACATTTTTACATTTCAATTTTAGTTGTTATCCAGATTGACTTACAATTAGTGCATTCATCTTAGGATAGCTAGATGAGACAATCACATTTCACAGTCGTAGCCAGTGGTGTAAAGTACTTAAGTAAAAATACTTTAAAGTACTACTTGAGGAGTTTTTTGGGGTATCTATACTTTATTTTACTATTTATATTTTTGACAACTTTTATTTTACTTCACTACATTCCTAAAGGAAATAATGTACTTTTAACTACATACATTTTCCTTGACACTGAAAAGTACTCGTTACATTTTGAATGCTTAGAGGGACAGGAAAATAGTCAAATTCACACACTTGTCAAGAGAACATCCCTGGTCATCCCTACTGCCTCTGATCTGGCGGACTCACTAAACACAAATGCTTCATTTGTAAATTATGTCTGACTGTTGGTGTGTACCCCTGGCTTTCCGTAATTTTAAATACAAGAAAATTGTGCCATCTGGTTTGCTTAATATAAGGAATTTGCAATGATTTATACTTTTACTTTTGATACTTAAGTATATTTTAGAAATTAAATTTACTTTTGAAACTTAAATATATTTTAAACCAAATACTTTTAGACTTTTACTCAAGTAAAATTTTACTGGTTGACTTTTACTTTTACTTGAGTCATTTTCTTTTAAGGTATCTTTTCTTTTACTCAAGTATGATAGTTGGGTACCTGTCCCACCACTGGTACATTTTCCCTCGATAAAGTGGTTATCAGTACTAGTCACTGCTAATAGGGTTTACAGTATCAAGCGTGTGGTACATATAATTCATACATGGCCAAGAGTGGTATCTGATAGGGAAGTCATGGTGTTCTTTATACTGCATGGTTAAGGGGTTAGAGCCATGAGAAAGGGCTATCTATTGCTTCTATGACACATTTCTCCTCTGACTCCAACGCTGTGTGTTAGTGTGTGTCAGAAACACACTGTTCTGTGTGTGAGTGTGTGTCAGAAACACACCGTTCTGTGTGTTAGTGTGTGTCAGAAACACACCGTTCTGTGTGTTAGTGTGTGTCAGAAACACACCGTTCTGTGTGTTAGTGTGTGTCAGAAACACACCGTTCTGTGTGTGTCAGAAACACACCGTTCTGTGTGTTAGTGTGTGTCAGAAACACACCGTTCTGTGTGTGAGTGTGTGTCAGAAACACACCGTTCTGTGTGTTAGTGTGTGTCAGAAACACACCGTTCTGTGTGTCAGAAACACACCGTTCTGTGTGTGAGTGTGTGTCAGAAACCCACCGTTCTGTGTGTTAGTGTGTGTCAGAAACACACCGTTCTGTGTGTTAGTGTGTGTCAGAAACACACCGTTCTGTGTGTTAGTCTGTGTCAGAAACACACCATTCTGTGTGTGTCAGAAACACACCGTTCTGTGTGTGAGTGTGTGTCAGAAACACACCGTTCTGTGTGTTAGTGTGTGTCAGAAACACACCGTTCTGTGTGTGTCAGAAACACACCGTTCTGTGTGTGAGTGTGTGTCAGAAACACACCGTTCTTTGTGTTAGTGTGTGTCAGAAACACACCGTTCTGTGTGTTAGTGTGTGTCAGAAACACACCGTTCTTTGTGTTAGTGTGTGTCAGAAACACACCGTTCTGTGTTAGTGTGTGTCAGAAACACACCGTTCTGTGTGTTAGTGTGTGTCAGAAACACACCGTTCTGTGTGTGAGTGTGTCAGAAACACACCGTTCTGTGTGTTAGTGTGTGTCAGAAACACACCGTTCTGTGTGTTAGTGTGTGTCAGAAACACACCGTTCTGTGTGTTAGTGTGTGTCAGAAACACACCGTTCTGTGTGTTAGTGTGTGCAGAGGTGGAAAAGGTACTCAATTGTCGTACTTGAGTAAAAGTAAAGATAACTTAATATAAAATGTCTCAAGTAAAATTGAAGTCATCCATTAAAATACTACTTGAGTAAAAGTCTAAAACTATCTGGTTTTAAATGTACTTAAGTATAGAGGTGGAAAAAGTACTCAATTGTCATACTTAAGTAAAAGTACAAAGTAAAAGTAAATGCTATACATCAAATTCCTTTTATTTAGCAAACCAGATGGCACGATTTCCTTTTTTACTACTGTTTTTGACAGCCAGGGGAACACTCCAACACTCAGACAAACAAAGCATTTGTGTTTAGTGAATCCACCAGATCAGAAGCAGTAGGGATGACCAGGGATGTTCTCTTGATAAGTGTGTTAATTGAACCTTTTTCTTGTCCTGCTAAGCATTCAAATTGTAACTAGTACTTTTGGGTGTCAGGGAAAATGTATAGAGTAAAAAGCACATGATTTTCTTTAGGAATGTAGTGAAGTAAAAGTAGTCAAAAATATAAATAGTAAAGTAAAGCACAGATACCCCAAAAAAACTACTTAAGTAATACTTTAAAGTATTTTTACTTAAGTATTTTACACCACTGAATGTGTGTACACACATACAGTGGGGTCTGAAATGATTGACACCCTTGAAAAAGATGAGCAAAAATGACTGTTTAAAATAAATAATTTAAATGCTGAGCTATATTGTATGCTCTGAAAAATGTGAGATTTTGTAACCTGTTAAACTCTGAGTGGTTGTTTTGGACCTGGTACCTGGTCCGCGGAGCTTAAGAAAGGGACATATCATTCCAAAGCTACAGCCCTTGTCTTTTTACTGCTGGCAATGTCATTTTTACAGGATAACTTAAAATCCCCGATCGCTATGGTCATTTTATGACATAAGGCTTGAAAATCCTTTCAGCCATTTTCGCACAGATCAAACCAGACGCATCTGGTTTCAAGTGGCCAAGTCACGCCATGTGATCTTCTGCTGCGATCTAGTGGACGAACCGGAAATCATACATGAGATCAGATTACATCAGTGAAAGGTTACGACTTCAGCTATCTCCTCATATGTACATTCCTGTAAGACAAAACACGAAGACATGGCACTTTGCACAAGCCCCGCACTTTTAAAATGTCTGTGTTCCTATGGGGATTTATGCATATTTTAGTGTGACTACAAATTTCAGTTAATTATTATAGCTCCCGCCTTGGGCCAATCAGTGTCATTTTGTAAATGCCGGATCTCTATGACAACACGCATCATTCACCCATGTTTCGTCAAAATCGTCCCAGTGCTGTCTGAGATATTGTGTGAGACTAATGAACGTACAAACATACATACGGACGGAGACCGATCCACAGCCCCTTCCCAATTTCAACGCGGGGGACAATAATGACATTAAAATGATTTTAGAGATTTTTTATGTAAGTTAAAAACATTCAATTCCCAAAACACTGAAAATATTCCATTGTCTCTTTAAGATCCACATTGGGTAGACATCAATAGAAAAATAGGAAATTACTATGAAATAATAAAATATTTCAGTTGTGTATATGACTTAGTATTTATTTGATGACTTATTATTTTCATTCCTTAAAGTCATCATCTTATCTCTGATCAGGCAGAAGCAGCAAGCCAGCCAGACAACGTTCTCTCTGTGCTCCAAATACTGTACTGTCTTTAGTCATCCTATTTAGCTAGGCTAGCCTGCCTAAGTATGCAGCAGAGCTGTCTGACGAAATCATTTTACTAGTTCTTCAAAGTAGATAAGGCATACTTTCACGAACTATCTCTATCCCTCTCTCTCCTTGTGTTTGTACATTCCTCTCTCATGCGGTCTGTGTGTATCTAACATAAAGTAGCAGGCGTAAAAGTGTATCCATCTCTGTCTGAGCCAGAAAGAATAGGCGCAATGGATTATTGTAGTCATTGTAGATAAACTAGTTTGAATATTTGCTGACTGAAAACTCCCTTCAGCCCAGCGTCCCACATAGTTCTTGACTTGATTTCTGTCATTAATTATTTGATTTCTGTCTAGAGAAACAGAGCGTTTGGCTCACAAAAAAAATAGAACTAAATGGAATTCAAATGATTAAACCGACATTGGTCAACAACAGAAAAAGAACATATTAGTTAATCACTCAGCGCTAGCATGTTTAGAGCGCCACCATTAGGTAAAAGTCATTCGTTTTTTTTATTATTTGTAATTTTTTTAGGATCATTGGTGACATATTTTATTTCAAACCTAGACTTTCAAATGTCTTATTCCCTAACATGGAGACAATTTGGGACCCAACCCTCCCCCCAAAATAAAGATTTTTTATATATATATATATATATATATATATATATATATATATATATATATATATACAGTGCCTTCAGAAGGTATTCATACCCCTTGACTTATTTTGTTGTGTTACAGCCTGAATTCAAAATGGATGAAATATTGTTTTTTTCTCTCATCCATCCACACACGATACCCTATCATGACAAATTGAAAACATGGTTTTCGAAATGTTTGTAAATTTATTGAAAATTAAATATAGAAATATCTCATTTACATAATTATGAGTCAATACATTTTAGAATCACCTTCGGCAAAAGATTACAGCTGTGAGCATATCTGGTCTTTAAAAGCTTTGCACACTTGGATTGTACAATATTACAATGTCATTTTTTTTTTATTATTCTTCAAGTTCTCTCAAGTTGGTTGTTGATCATTGCTAGACAGCCATTTTCAAGTCTTGCCATAGATTTACAAGCTGATTTAAGTCAAAACTCTAACTAGGCCACTCATTAACATTCAGTGGTAAGCAACTTCAGTGCCTTGTGTTTTAGGTTATTGTCCTGCTGAAATCTGAATTTGTCTCCTAGTGTCTGTTGGGAAGCAGACTGAATGAAGTTTTCATCTAGGATTTTGCCTGTGCTTTGCTCTATTCCATTTATTTTTATCCTGAAAAACTCCCTAGTTCTTGCAGATGTCAAGCATAGCCATAACATGATGCAGCCACCATGCATGAAAATATGAAGAGTGGTGTTCAGTGATGTGTTGTATTGGATTTGCCCCAATCATAACACTTTGAATTCATTTGTAGTTCATTTCTTTGCCCCATCTTTTCCAGCATTACTTTAGTGCCTTATTGCAAACAGGAGGCATGCTTTGGAATATTTTTATTCTGTACAGGCTTCCTTCTTTTCACTCTTTCATTTAGGTTAGTTTTGTGGAGTAACTACTATGTTGTTGATCCATCCTTAGTTTTCTCCTATCACAGCCATTAAACTCTGTAACTGTTTTAAAGTCATCAATTGCCTCATGGTGAAATCCCTGAGTGGCTTCCTTCCTCTCCGGCAACTGAGTTACGAATGATACCTGTATCTTTGTAGGGACTGGGTGCATTGATACACCATCCAAAGTGTAATTATTAACTTCACCATTCTCAAAGTGATACTTAATGTCTGCTTTTTTATTTTTACCCATCTACCAATAGGTGCCCTTCTTTGCGGGGGAATTGGAAAACCTCCCTGGTCTTTGTTGTTGAATCTGTGTTTGAAATTCACTGCTAGACTGAGGGACCATACAGATATTTGAATGTGTGGTGAAGCAGTCATTCAAAAAGAGATGAGGTAGTCATTCAAAAATCATGTTAAACACTATGCACACAGAGTAAATCCATGCAACTTATTATGTGAGTTGTTAAGCAAATGTGAATACGTATTGTGTCAATACATTTCAGCTTTTCATTAGTTATTTTTCTCAAAAAAAAATTCTAAAAACATAATTCCACTTGGACAGTATGGGGTATTGTGAAGGACAGTGACTCAACATCTACATGTATTCCATTTTAAATTCAGGTTGGAACACAACATCTACATTTAATCCATTTTAAATTCAGGCTGGAACACAACATCTACATTTAATCCATTTTAAATTCAGGCTGGAACACAACATCTACATTTAATCCATTTTAAATTCAGGCTGGAACACAACATCTACATGTAATCCATTTTAAATTCAGGTTGGAACACAACATCTACATTTAATCCATTTTAAATTCAGGCTGGAACACAACATCTACATGTAATCCATTTTAAATTCAGGTTGGAACACAACATCTACATTTAATCCATTTTAAATTCAGGCTGGAACACAACATCTACATGTAATCCATTTTAAATTCAGGTTGGAACACAACATCTACATTTAATCCATTTTAAATTCAGGCTGGAACACAACATCTACATTTAATCCATTTTAAATTCAGGCTAGAACACAACATCTACATTTAATCCATTTTAAATTCAGGCTGGAACACAACATCTACATGTAATCCATTTTAAATTCAGGTTGGAACACAACATCTACATTTAATCCATTTTAAATTCAGGCTGGAACACAACATCTACATTTCATCCATTTTGAATTCAGGCTGGAACACAACAAAATGTGCAAAAAGTCAAGGGGTGTGAATACTTTCTGAAGGCTCTGTA
Source organism: Salmo salar (assembly GCF_965601325.2). Classification (NCBI taxonomy): domain Eukaryota; kingdom Metazoa; phylum Chordata; class Actinopteri; order Salmoniformes; family Salmonidae; genus Salmo; species Salmo salar. The sequence continues at coordinate 18,432,067 of NC_138303.1, read as the reverse complement.
TACAGTACAGTGCATTCGGGAAGTATTTAGATACCTTCACTGGGCACCATAAAGGCCTGATTGGTGAAGTGCTGCAGAGATGGTTGTCCTTCTGGAAGGTTCTCCCATCTGCACAGAGGAACTCTAGACCTCTGCCAGAGTGACCATCGGGTTCTTGGGCACCTCCCTGACCATTGCCCTTCTCACCCGATTGCTCAGTTTGGCCGGGCTGCCAGCTCTAGGAAGAGTTTTAGTGGTTCCAAACTTCTTCCATTTAATAATGATGGAGGCCATTGTGCTCTTAAGGACCTTCAATGCTGCATACATTTTTTGATACCCTTCCCCAGATCTGTGCCTCGACACAATCCTGTCTCGGAGTTCTACGGACAATTCCTTCAACCTCATGGCTTGGTTTTTGCTCTAACATGCACTGTCAACTGTGGGACCTTACATAGACAGGTGTGTGCCTTTCCATATCATGTCCAATCAATTGAATTTAACACTGGTGGACTCCAATGAAGTTGTAGAAACATCTCAAGGATGATCAATGTAAACAGGATGCACCTGAGCTCAGTTTCATAATTGCTTATGAAAATAAGGCATTTCTGTTTTTGTTTTCTATACATTTGCAAACAAATTCGCAAAACCTGTTTTCACTTTGTCATTATGGGGTATTGTGTGTAGAATGCTGAGGAAACGTTTTTCTTTAATCCATTTTAGAATAAGGCTGTAACATTACAAAATGTGGAAAAAGTCAAGGTGTCTGAATACTTCCGAAGGCACTGTATATATATATATATGCATGTATTTTTGTGCTTTTCTTTGCATGCTGTTGCTCTGGCTCTGTATTGGAATCCAAAGGTTCCTACCTTTCTAACGGTGGTAAGCATGTGTTTGTAGGACATAGTTTTGAAACAGTTTTGAAACAGGAATGTATCTAATGCTTACAATATGTGTCACTTAGAAAATGCCACCAGAGGGCATCAGTGTTTGACAGGTTTTAACAAGTAATAATGATTTTTTCTCAAAAAGGTAGAGGTCAAAAATATTGACACCCATGTTTTCAATACCTTACAATACCTCACCTTGCGAGGATAACAGCACTGAGCCTCTAAAATGTTTTATGAGTTGAACACATTGGGAGTGATCTTAGACCATTCCTCCATACAGAACCCTTCCAGATCATTGATATCCTTCGTCTACCCTCTCCAATTCAATGGGTTTCTGAGACTGAGATTGCCATTGCAAAATGTTTTTTTTTGTTGCCAATTAACCATTTGTTTGTGGATTTTGATGTGCAGCTTGGCGTTATATTATTATCTTGCTAGAAGATCCACTTGGGGCCAAAGTTTCAGCCTCCTGTCAGAGGCAACAGGTTTTTTGCCAAAACGTCCTGCTACTGGTAAAGTTCGTGATGCCTTTGACCTTAACAAGGGTCCAAGGACCAGTGAAACAGCCCCATAACATCAAAGATACACCACCATATTTACAGTTGTTATGGGATTATTTTCTGCTCATGCGTTCACATTTCGACGACCAAACCCACCACTTGTGCGTGGCCAAAGAACTCTAATTTCATGTAATCCAACAAAGGTAAACGCATCGGCACTTGGATTGGAACCAGTGCTTTGGTCAGATTACATCAAAATAGAGCTCTTGGATACACTGGGCTGAGTTAGAATAGGTTAGGCTGGGCTGGATTAGACTGGGCTGAGTTGGACTGGGCTTGGTTAGACTGTGCTGAGTTAGGTTAGCATGGACAGAGCTTGAATAGACAGTGCTGAGTTAGGTTATGATGGACTGGGCTTGAATAGACAGTGCTGAGTTAGGTTAGGATGGACTGGGCTTGAATAGACAGTGCTGAGTTAGGTTAGGATGGACTGGGCTTGAATAGACAGTGCTGAGTTAGGTTAGGATGGACTGGGCTTGAATAGACAGTGCTGAGTTAGGTTAGCATGGACAGGGCTTGAATAGACAGTGCTGAGTTAGGTTAGGATGGACTGGGCTTGAATAGACAGTGCTGAGTTAGGTTAGGATGGACAGAGCTTGAATAGACTGTGCTGAGTTAGGTTAGGATGGACAGGGCTTGAATAGACAGTGCTGAGTTAGGTTAGGATGGACAGAGCTTGAATAGACAGTGCTGAGTTAGGTTAGGATGGACTGGGCTTGAATAGACAGTGCTGAGTTAGGTTAGGATGGACTGGGCTTGAATAGACTGTGCTGAGTTAGGTTAGGATGGACTGGGCTTGAATAGACAGTGCTGAGTTAGGTTAGGATGGACAGGGCTTGAATAGACTGTGCTGAGTTAGGTTAGGATGGACAGGGCTTGAATAGACAGTGCTGAGTTAGGTTAGGATGGACTGGGCTTGAATAGACAGTGCTGAGTTAGGTTAGGATGGACAGGGCTTGAATAGACAGTGCTGAGTTAGGTTAGGATGGACAGGGCTTGAATAGACAGTGCTGAGTTAGGTTAGGATTGACAGGGCTTGAATAGACAGTGCTGAGTTAGGTTAGGATGGACTGGGCTTGAATAGACAGTGCTGAGTTAGGTTAGGATGGACAGAGCTTGAATAGACTGTGCTGAGTTAGGTTAGGATGGACAGGGCTTGAATAGACAGTGCTGAGTTAGGTTAGGATGGACAGAGCTTGAATAGACAGTGCTGAGTTAGGTTAGGATGGACTGGGCTTGAATAGACAGTGCTGAGTTAGGTTAGGATGGACTGGGCTTGAATAGACTGTGCTGAGTTAGGTTAGGATGGACTGGGCTTGAATAGACAGTGCTGAGTTAGGTTAGGATGGACAGGGCTTGAATAGACTGTGCTGAGTTAGGTTAGGATGGACAGGGCTTGAATAGACAGTGCTGAGTTAGGTTAGGATGGACTGGTCTTGAATAGACAGTGCTGAGTTAGGTTAGGATGGACAGGGCTTGAATAGACAGTGCTGAGTTAGGTTAGGATGGACAGGGCTTGAGTAGACTGTGCTGAGTTAGGTTAGGATGGACAGGGCTTGAATAGACAGTGCTGAGTTAGGTTAGGATGGACAGGGCTTGAATAGACAGTGCTGAGTTAGGTTAGGATGGACAGGGCTTGAATAGACAGTGCTGAGTTAGGTTAGGATGGACAGGGCTTGAATACACTGTGCTGAGAGGTTAGGATGGACAGGGCTTGAATAGACAGTCCTGAGTTAGGTTAGGATGGACAGTGCTTGAATAGACAGTGCTGAGTTAGGTTAGGATGGACAGGGCTTGAATAGACAGTGCTGAGTTAGGTTAGGATGGACAGGGCTTGAATACACTGTGCTGAGAGGTTAGGATGGACTGGGCTTGAATAGACAGTGCTGAGTTAGGTTAGGATGGACAGGGCTTGAATAGACAGTGCTGAGTTAGGTTAGGATGGACAGGGCTTGAATAGACAGTGCTGAGTTAGGTTAGGATGGACTGGGCTTGAATAGACAGTGCTGAGTTAGGTTAGGATGGACAGGGCTTGAATAGACTGTGCTGAGTTAGGTTAGGATGGACTGGTCTTGAATAGACAGTGCTGAGTTAGGTTAGGATGGACAGGGCTTGAATAGACAGTGCTGAGTTAGGTTAGGATGGACAGGGCTTGAATAGACAGTGCTGAGTTAGGTTAGGATGGACAGGGCTTGAATAGACTGTGCTGAGTTAGGTTAGGATGGACAGGGCTTGAATAGACAGTGCTGAGTTAGGTTAGGATGGACAGGGCTTGAATAGACAGTGCTGAGTTAGGTTAGGATGGACAGAGCTTGAATAGACTGTGCTGAGTTAGGTTAGGATGGACAGGGCTTGAATAGACAGTGCTGAGTTAGGTTAGGATGGACAGAGCTTGAATAGACAGTGCTGAGTTAGGTTAGGATGGACTGGGCTTGAATAGACAGTGCTGAGTTAGGTTAGGATGGACTGGGCTTGAATAGACTGTGCTGAGTTAGGTTAGGATGGACTGGGCTTGAATAGACAGTGCTGAGTTAGGTTAGGATGGACAGGGCTTGAATAGACTGTGCTGAGTTAGGTTAGGATGGACAGGGCTTGAATAGACAGTGCTGAGTTAGGTTAGGATGGACTGGGCTTGAATAGACAGTGCTGAGTTAGGTTAGGATGGACAGGGCTTGAATAGACAGTGCTGAGTTAGGTTAGGATGGACAGGGCTTGAATAGACAGTGCTGAGTTAGGTTAGGATTGACAGGGCTTGAATAGACAGTGCTGAGTTAGGTTAGGATGGACTGGGCTTGAATAGACAGTGCTGAGTTAGGTTAGGATGGACAGAGCTTGAATAGACTGTGCTGAGTTAGGTTAGGATGGACAGGGCTTGAATAGACAGTGCTGAGTTAGGTTAGGATGGACAGAGCTTGAATAGACAGTGCTGAGTTAGGTTAGGATGGACTGGGCTTGAATAGACAGTGCTGAGTTAGGTTAGGATGGACTGGGCTTGAATAGACTGTGCTGAGTTAGGTTAGGATGGACTGGGCTTGAATAGACAGTGCTGAGTTAGGTTAGGATGGACAGGGCTTGAATAGACTGTGCTGAGTTAGGTTAGGATGGACAGGGCTTGAATAGACAGTGCTGAGTTAGGTTAGGATGGACTGGTCTTGAATAGACAGTGCTGAGTTAGGTTAGGATGGACAGGGCTTGAATAGACAGTGCTGAGTTAGGTTAGGATGGACAGGGCTTGAGTAGACTGTGCTGAGTTAGGTTAGGATGGACAGGGCTTGAATAGACAGTGCTGAGTTAGGTTAGGATGGACAGGGCTTGAATAGACAGTGCTGAGTTAGGTTAGGATGGACAGGGCTTGAATAGACAGTGCTGAGTTAGGTTAGGATGGACAGGGCTTGAATACACTGTGCTGAGAGGTTAGGATGGACAGGGCTTGAATAGACAGTCCTGAGTTAGGTTAGGATGGACAGTGCTTGAATAGACAGTGCTGAGTTAGGTTAGGATGGACAGGGCTTGAATAGACAGTGCTGAGTTAGGTTAGGATGGACAGGGCTTGAATACACTGTGCTGAGAGGTTAGGATGGACTGGGCTTGAATAGACTGTGCTGAGTCAGGTTAGGATGGACAGTGCTTGAATAGACAGTGCTGAGTTAGGTTAGGATGGACTGGGCTTGAATAGACAGTGCTGAGTTAGGTTAGGATGGACTGGGCTTGAATAGACAGTGCTGAGTTAGGTTAGGATGGACAGGGCTTGAATAGACAGTGCTGAGTTAGGTTAGGATGGACAGGGCTTGAATAGACTGTGCTGAGTTAGGTTAGGATGGACTGGGCTTGAATAGACAGTGCTGAGTTAGGTTAGGATGGACAGAGCTTGAATAGACAGTGCTGAGTTAGGTTAGGATGGACAGGGCTTGAATACACTGTGCTGAGAGGTTAGGATGGACTGGGCTTGAATAGACTGTGCTGAGTCAGGTTAGGATGGACAGGGCTTGAATAGACAGTGCTGAGTTTTGGTTAGGATGGACTGGGCTTGAATAGACAGTGCTGAGTTAGGTTAGGATGGACTGGGCTTGAATAGACAGTGCTGAGTTAGGTTAGGATGGACAGGGCTTGAATAGACAGTGCTGAGTTAGGTTAGGATGGACAGGGCTTGAATAGACAGTGCTGAGTTAGGTTAGGATGGACTGGGCTTGAATAGACAGTGCTGAGTTAGGTTAGGATGGACTGGGCTTGAATAGACAGTGCTGAGTTAGGTTAGGATGGACTGGGCTTGAATAGACAGTGCTGAGTTAGGTTAGGATGGACAGGGCTTGAATAGACAGTGCTGAGTTAGGTTAGGATGGACAGGGCTTGAATAGACAGTGCTGAGTTAGGTTAGGATGGACTGGGCTTGAATAGACAGTGCTGAGTTAGGTTAGGATGGACAGAGCTTGAATAGACAGTGCTGAGTTAGGTTAGGATGGACAGGGCTTGAATACACTGTGTTGAGAGGTTAGGATGGACTGGGCTTGAATAGACTGTGCTGAGTCAGGTTAGGATGGACAGGGCTTGAATAGACAGTGCTGAGTTAGGTTAGGATGGACTGGGCTTGAATAGACAGTGCTGAGTTAGGTTAGGATGGACTGGGCTTGAATAGACAGTGCTGAGTTAGGTTAGGATGGACAGGGCTTGAATAGACAGTGCTGAGTTAGGTTAGGATGGACAGGGCTTGAATAGACAGTGCTGAGTTAGGTTAGGATGGACTGGGCTTGAATAGACAGTGCTGAGTTAGGTTAGGATGGACAGAGCTTGAATAGACTGTGCTGAGTTAGGTTAGGATGGACTGGGCTTGAATAGACAGTGCTGAGTTAGGTTAGGATGGACAGGGCTTGAATAGACAGTGCTGAGTAAGGTTAGGATGGACTGGGCTTGAATAGACAGTGCTGAGTTAGGTTAGGATGGACAGAGCTTGAATAGACAGTGCTGAGTTAGGTTATGATGGACTGGGCTTGAATAGACAGTGCTGAGTTAGGTTAGGATGGACTGGGCTTGAATAGACAGTGCTGAGTTAGGTTAGGATGGACAGGGCTTGAATAGACAGTGCTGAGTAAGGTTAGGATGGACTGGGCTTGAATAGACAGTGCTGAGTTAGGTTAGGATGGACTGGGCTTGAATAGACAGTGCTGAGTTAGGTTAGGATGGACAGGGCTTGAATAGACAGTGCTGAGTTAGGTTAGGATGGACAGGGCTTGAATAGACAGTGCTGAGTTAGGTTAGGATGGACTGGGCTTGAATAGACAGTGCTGAGTTAGGTTAGGATGGACAGAGCTTGAATAGACAGTGCTGAGTTAGGTTAGGATGGACAGGGCTTGAATAGACAGTGCTGAGTTAGGTTAGGATGGACAGGGCTTGAATAGACAGTGCTGAGTTAGGTTAGGATGGACTGGGCTTGAATAGACAGTGCTGAGTTAGGTTAGGATGGACAGAGCTTGAATAGACTGTGCTGAGTTAGGTTAGGATGGACTGGGCTTGAATAGACAGTGCTGAGTTAGGTTAGGATGGACAGGGCTTGAATAGACAGTGCTGAGTAAGGTTAGGATGGACTGGGCTTGAATAGACAGTGCTGAGTTAGGTTAGGATGGACAGAGCTTGAATAGACAGTGCTGAGTTAGGTTATGATGGACTGGGCTTGAATAGACAGTGCTGAGTTAGGTTAGGATGGACTGGGCTTGAATAGACAGTGCTGAGTTAGGTTAGGATGGACAGGGCTTGAATAGACAGTGCTGAGTATGGTTAGGATGGACTGGGCTTGAATAGACAGTGCTGAGTTAGGTTAGGATGGACTGGGCTTGAATAGACAGTGCTGAGTTAGGTTAGGATGGACAGGGCTTGAATAGACAGTGCTGAGTTAGGTTAGGATGGACAGGGCTTGAATAGACAGTGCTGAGTTAGGTTAGGATGGACTGGGCTTGAATAGACAGTGCTGAGTTAGGTTAGGATGGACAGAGCTTGAATAGACTGTGCTGAGTTAGGTTAGGATGGGCAGGGCTTGAATAGACAGTGCTGAGTTAGGTTAGGATGGACAGAGCTTGAATAGACAGTGCTGAGTTAGGTTAGGATGGACTGGGCTTGAATAGACAGTGCTGAGTTAGGTTAGGATGGACTGGGCTTGAATAGACTGTGCTGAGTTAGGTTAGGATGGACTGGGCTTGAATAGACAGTGCTGAGTTAGGTTAGGATGGACAGGGCTTGAATAGACTGTGCTGAGTTAGGTTAGGATGGACAGGGCTTGAATAGACAGTGCTGAGTTAGGTTAGGATGGACAGGGCTTGAATAGACAGTGCTGAGTTAGGTTAGGATGGACAGGGCTTGAATAGACAGTGCTGAGTTAGGTTAGGATGGACAGGGCTTGAATAGACTGTGCTGAGTTAGGTTAGGATGGACAGGGCTTGAATAGACAGTGCTGAGTTAGATTAGGATGGACAGGGCTTGAATAGACAGTGCTGAGTTAGGTTAGGATGAACAGGGCTTGAATAGACAGTGCTGAGTTAGGTTAGGATGGACAGGGCTTGAATACACTGTGCTGAGAGGTTAGGATGGACTGGGCTTGAATAGACTGTGCTGAGAGGTTAGGATGGACTGGGCTTGAATAGACTGTGCTGGACAGGGATTTTTTTTGCAATTGATAAACTTGGGCAGTGTTTTTTTGGGTCACCTAGTCCAAACAGTGTAAACTGTATTTTTTTTATAAATACATTTTCGGGATGGAAAAACGCTTTCAGTGTAAACTTAAACGACTAAAACAAGATGTAAAGTTTGTAGAAAATATAATGGAGCTATATAATATAATCTTTGAGAACTAACAATCACCAAAATAAAATCTAGACAATCAGCGAAAATACCCCAAACAATGAATTTAGCAGTATAGATTTTATTATGTTTGAGCAAAATACATAGAGTTGCAGGATGTTTGCTTTAAAACTGCTCAATTTTACATTAGCTCCATGACATAACATGTACAATCGTAGATAATTTGCTTTAAAACTACAAAAATGTCTCTCAGCTCCATGTAGAAATCTGTAGAATTGCAGGAAATTGGCTTAAAAATTCAAACATTTCTCTGCACAGCTAAGATGGGGGCCTCTAAAACTATTTTTACAATTCAGCCACGCCAACAGGCCGACCGCGCCCCCTGTCACGCCCACCACTTAAGCCCATTTTTTATTTAAAAAAACCCTGGCTGAGCAAGGTTTGGTAGGACTTGGCTTGGATATACTGGGCTGAGTTAGACTGGGCTGAGTTAGGGTAAACTGGGTTGGACTGGGTTAGACTGGGCTGAGTTAGGGTAACTGGGTTGGACTGGGTTAGACTGGGCTGAGTTAGGGTAAACTGGGTTGGACTGGGTTGGTCTGGGCTGAGTTAGGGTAACTGGGTTGGATTGGGTTAGACTGGGCTGAGTTAGGGTAAACTGGGTTGGACTGGGTTAGACTGGGCTGAGTTACGGTAACTGGGTTGGACTGGGTTAGACTGGGCTGAGTTAGGGTATTTGGGTTGGACTGGGTTAGACTGGGCTGAGTTAGGGTAAACTGGGTTGGATTGGGTTAGACTGGGCTGAGTTAGAGTAACTGGGTTGGACTGGGTTAGACTGGGCTGAGTTAGAGTAACTGGGTTGGACTGGGTTAGACTGGGCTGAGTTAGAGTAACTGGGTTGGACTGGGTTAGACTGGGCTGAGTTAGACTAACTGGGTTGGACTGGGTTAGACTGGGCTGAGTTAGAGTAACTGGGTTGGACTGGGTTAGACTGGGCTGAGTTAGAGTAACTGGGTTGGACTGGGTTAGACTGGGCTGAGTTAGAGTAACTGGGTTGGACTGGGTTAGACTGGGGTATGTTAAGCTGGAGAGCCTGTATACTTAGTCAGGCTACTTTCCACTGATGGTTCTTTTGCGGAGATCCTGTATTCGTGCATGCGTGTGTGCAGGCGAGCGTGCGTGCGTGTCTCCTCTCCTTTGAGGAGATCCACTAGTGATAAATGCATTACAGTGAGAGACATAAATCACAGTCGGTGGAAAAGAGAGGGGGTCAGAGAGAAAGACAAAGAGAGAGTGAGAGAGAAAGAAGAGATCATCTTTACGGCCTCTCCTGTTCATAAACCCTATGCTGAGACATAAATCACTAACCAGGAGGCCAGATCAGACAGTGTCTCCTCGGCCAGTTAAACCCAGCCATGGGAAGATCTGGAACTCGAGGAACTGGAGTCTGCTTCCCATTTCTCTCCTTTGGAGTGTTTTATATTCTGCAACACTTCATCGGTGAGGGCCTTGGATGGGCCGTGTGTGTGTGGGGGGGTTAGAATATGTATGTGTGTGTGTGTGTGTGTGTGTGTGTGTGCAGCACACTGAGACAAGGCATATTTTTTGACACATGCCCATTGGAATCTTTTCAAAGTGTCCCCCTGTTACACTGGTACTGTAATTCATATTCATGGTCAATCTGAAGTGTACATCTCGCTCTCTCTCCCCTCCATCACTCTCTCTCTTTCTCCTCCATCTCTCTCTTTCTCCTCCATCTCTCTCTTTCTCCTCCATCTCTCTCTTTCTCCTCCATCTCTCTCTTTCCCCTCTATCTCTCTCTTTCCCCTCCATCTCTCTCTCTCTTTCTCCATCTCTCTCTTTCTCCTCCATCTCTCTCTTTCTCCTCCATCTCTCTCTTTCCCCTCCATCTCTCTCTCGCTCTTTCTCCTCCATCTCTCTCTCTCTTTCTCCTCTCTCGCTCTCTTTCCCCTCCATCTCTCTATTTCTCCTCCATCTCTCTCTCTTTTTCGCCCTTTCCCTTCCTCTGTGTTTTCCTATTGGCAGATCATTTGTGATCCAGCAGATCCCCAGCAGTAATCTCTTCATGGTGGTGGTAGACAACAAGTGTGACTGTTCTGAGGCTGCTCCAATCACCATGGACCCCATCGAGATCATGTATATCCTTATCACAGAGACCGGTGGGAAGGGCTGGACTGGTGGAGTAAAGGGTGAAATAGGGGACAGTGGGGTGTGGATATGTGTAGGGGTGTGGACAGGGGTACAGGGGGAGAGGATGTGGTGTAAGGCATGAGAGCCACAGTACAGAGGTACGGGTAGAATTGATTTCACATCTCTCGAACTCAGGGAGTGAATGTGTTTTTGAGTGTGTGTGTGAGCCAACCGCAAAATGTAGCAAAACCTCCAGGGTTTTCATTAAAGCTTGTCTGACTTCAATATGATCAGTGATCACCTCCCACGGCCCCTTCGGTTGGCTCCACAGCTGCTTATTCAGGGGCTGTCGCACAGTAAAAAGAAAAACAACGCTATTCCCTTCTCATGTATTTTGATACACACAACTTATTTCTCCTTTTTCACCCCATGAATTCCAGTGTCAGCATCATTATGGTCAGTGAGTTATTGTTTTGTATCCTCTGAGAGGAACGATGGGAAAAACAGAGATCGCTTTAATTTGCGGGTGGGTTTGGTGAGAGTTTGTTTGCCCTTTGCTCCGTTAGTTGGATGAAAGAGCTGTGTGTGTGTGTGTGTGTGTGTGTGTGTGTGTGTGTGTGTGTGTGTGTGTGTGTGTGTGTGTGTGCGCGTGCGTGCCTGTGTGTGTGTGTGCCTGTGCGCGTGCATGTTTGGGTATGAGATCTGAGGCTGGAGGGCTGAGGGTTTCAAACAATGCATGGCGCTCTAACAGATGGACTGTTTCACAACGGAGTGTGTGTGTGTGTGTGCGTGTGAGTGAGTGAGTGCGTTCGTGTGTGATGTTTCATAAGGGCCTGGGCCAGTGATGGGGGCCTGATCAATAGCAGACGCTGAGCTACAGTATAGAGAGGCCAGGCAGCAGGCAGCAGGCTGCAGGAAGAACACAGATCCTAGTTACAACCATGGAATTGCAATCAAAAGAAGGGAAATTCCTATCCAAAGCAATATTCACTTTAGCGTTGATCTGTTGTCATATGTTGTCTGGGGTACATTGTTGTAGCAAGTAGGGTGCTTGTGTGAAGTGCTCCTCATATTGTGGCACGCTGCTTTGAATGTGGACCAGTAGTGTGTTCTACTGTGAAGTCTCCCATGAGTTCCTTGACTGCGGCTGCACATAACGAGTCTCTGAAGTGTGAACGACTGAAGTTCCAGAAGGACCGGAGACGACCTGACTCCTGCCACCCCTTCCACCCAGAGGTAACCAAACCCCAACCATACCCCGACCACATCACAACCATAGCCCAACCTAACCTCCTGCCACCCCTTCCACCCAGAGGTAACCAAACCATAACCATTCCCCAACCACACCACAACTACACAATAACTTGACCGTAGCTTCACCATACTGTAACAATGGATTAAACCCTTGCTGGGCCATTAATTAATCTGTCTCTGACTCTCTCTATCACTCTCTCTCTGTCTCTCTTTCTCTCTCTCTCTGTCTGTCTCTTTCTTTCTCTCTCTCTCTCTCTCCATCTCGCTTTCTCTTTCTCTTGCTGCAGGAGAACTCTATGGAGTGTGGAGGAGCTCTCAACCTCTCCCCATCGCTAATGGCAACACTGTTCTGCCTGCTGCTGGCGCTGTTTCCTAGGTGACCAGGGCTGGCCACGCCCCCCAATCCCAGGCTTGGCTGGGATTGGCTCGGCTCGGCATGCAAATGAATCCCTGACTACGCCACAGATACTAAAAAAAATCACAAACCAACCCCTAGCCTTTCCCCTAGCCCTCCCCCTAGCCTTTCCCCTAGCCTTTTCCCTAGCCCTTCCCCTAGCCCTCCCCCTTCCCCTAGCCTTTCCCCTAGCCCTTCCCCTAGCCCTTCCCCTAGCCCTCCCCTGGCCCTAGCCTTTACCCTAGCCTTTACCCTAGCCTTTCCCCTAGCCTTTCCCGTAGCCCTCCCCTAGCCCTTCACCTAGCCTTTCACCTAGCCCTTCCCCTAGACCTTCCCCTAGCCTTTCCCCTAGCCCTTCACCTAGCCCTTCCCCTAGCCCTAGCCTTTCCCCTAGCTCTTCACCTAGCCTTCACCTAGCCTTTCCCCTAGCCCTTCCCCTAGCCTTTCCACTAGCCTTTCCCCTAGCCCTTCCCCTAGCTCTCCCCCTGGCCCTAGCCTTTCCCCTAGCCTTTCCCCCTGCCCTTCCCCTAGCCCTTCCCCTAGCCTTTCCCCCAGCCCTTCCCCAAGCCATTCCCCTAACCTTTTCCCTAGCCCTTCCCCTAGCCCTTCCCCTAGCCTTTTCCCTAGCCCTTCCCCTAGCCCTTCCCCTAGCCTTTCCCCTAGCCCTCCCCCTGGCCATAGCCTTTCACCTAGCATTTCACCTAGCCCTTCCCCTAGCCCTCCCCTAGCCTTAGCCTTTCCCCTAGCCTTTCCCCTAACCTTTTCCCTAGCCCTCCCCTAGCTCTTCACCTAGCCTTTCACCTAGCCCTTCCCCTAGACCTTCCCCTAGCCTTTCCCCTAGCCCTTCACCTAGCCCTTCCCCTAGCCCTAGCCTTTCCCCTAGCTCTTCACCTAGCCTTCACCTAGCCTTTCCCCTAGCCCTCCCCCTAGCCCTTCCCCTAGCCTTTCCCCTTAGCCCTTCCCCTAGCCTTTCCCCTAGCCCTCCCCTAGCCCTAGCCTTTCCCCTAGCCCTTCACCTAGCCCTTCCCCTAGCCCTTCTCCTAGCCCTTTACCTAGCCCTTCACCTAGCCTTTCACCTAGCCTTACCCCTAGCCCTTTCCTTGCCCTCCCCCTAGCCCTTCCCCTAGCCTTTCCCCTAGCCTTTCCCCTAGCCCTTCCCCTAGCTCTCCCCCTGGCCCTAGCCTTTCCCCTAGCCTTCCCCCCAGCCCTTCCCCTAGCCCTTCCCCTAGCCTTTCCCCCAGCCCTTCCCCTAGCCCTTCCCCTAACCTTTTCCCTAGCCCTTCCCCTAGCCCTTCCTCTAGCCTTTCCCCAAGCCCTCCCCCAGGCCCTAGCCTTTCCCCTAGCCCTTCCCCTAGCATTTCCCCAAGCCCTCCCCCAGGCCCTAGCCTTTCCCCTAGCCCTTCACCTAGCCCTTCCCCTAGCCCTCCCCTAGCCTTAGCCTTTCCCCTAGCCTTTCCCCTAGCCTTTCACCTAGCCGTTCCCCTTGCCCTTCCCCTAGCCCTCCCCTAGCCCTCCCCTAGCCTTTCCCCTAGCCCTCCCCTAGCCTTTCCCCTAGCCATCCCCTAGCCTTTCCCCAAGCCCTTCCCCTAGTCTTTCCTCTAGCCCTAGCCTTTCCCCTAGCCTTTCCCCTAGCCCTTCCCCTAGCCCCCCTTCCCCTAGCCTTTCCCCTAGCCTTCCCTTAGCCTTTCCCCTAACCCTAGCCTTTCCCCTAACCTAGTCTTTCCCCTAGCCCTTCCCCTAGCCATCCCCCTAGCCCTTCCCCTAGCCTTTCCCCTTAGCCCTTCCCCTAGCCTTTCCCCTAGCCCTCCCCTAGCCCTACCCTTTCCCCTAGCCCTTCACCTAGCCCTTCGCCTAGCCCTTTACCTAGCCCTTTACCTTGCCCGTCACCTAGCCTTTCACCCAGCCTTTCCCCTAGCCCTTCCCTTGCCCTCCCCCTAGACCTTCCCCTAGCCTTTCCCCTAGCCCTTCCCCTAGCCCTCCCCTAGCCTTTCCGCTAGCCCTTCCCTTGCCCTCCCCCTAGCCCTTCCCCTAGCCTTTCCCCTAGCCCTTCCCCTAGCCCTCCCCTAGCCTTTCCCCTAGCCCTCCCCCTGGCCCTAGCCTTTCCCCTAACCTTTCCCCTAGCCCTTCCCCTAGCCCTTCGTCTAGCCTTTCCCCTAGCCTTTCCCCCAGCCCTCCCCCTGGCCCTAGCCTTTCCCCTAACCTTTCCCCTAGCCGTTCCCCTAGCCCTTCCACTAGCCCTTCCCCTGGCCCTAACCTTTCCCCTAGCCTTTCTCCTAGCCTTTCCCATAGCCCTTCCCCTAGCCCTTCACCTAGCCCTTAACCTAGCCCTTCCCCTAGCCCTTCCCCTAGCCCTCCCCCTAGCCTTTCCCCTAGCCCTTCACCTAGCCTTCACCTAGCCTTTCCCCTAGCCCTTCCCCTAGACTTTCCCCTAGCCCTCCCCAGCCATAGCCTTTCCCCTAGCCCTTCCCCTAGCCTTTCCCCTAGCCTTTCCCCTAGCCCTTCCCTAGCCCTCCCCCTAGCCTTTCCCCTAGCCCCCTCCTAGCCCTTCCCCTAGCCCTTCCCCTAGCCTTACCCCTTGCCTTTTCCCTAGCCCTTCCCCTAGCCCTCCCCCTCGCCCTAGCCTTTCCCGTAACCTTTCCCCTAGCCTTCCCCTAGCCCTTCCCCTAGCCCTCCCCTGGCCCTAGCCTTTCCCCTAGCCTTTCCCCTAGCCTTTCCCCTAGCCCTCCCCTAGCCCTTCACCTAGCCCTTCCCCTAGCCCTTCCCCTAGACTTCCCCCTAGCCCTTCACCTAGCCCTTCCCCTAGCCCTCCCCCTAGCCCTCCCCCTAGCCCTTCCCCTAGCTCTTCACCTAGCCTTTCCCCTAGCCCTTCCCCTAGTCCTTCCCCTAGCCTTTCCCCTAGCCCTCCCTAGCCCTAGCCTTTCCCCTAGCCCTTCCCCTAGCCTTTCCCCTAGCCCTTCCCCTAGCCCTTCCCCTAGTCCTTCCCCTAGCCTTTCCCCTAGCCCTCCCTAGCCCTAGCCTTTCCCCTAGCCCCTCCCCTAGCCTTTCCCCTAGCCCTCCCCCTGGCCCTAGCCTTTCCCCTAACCTTTCCCCTAGCCCTTCCCCTAGCCCTTCGTCTAGCCTTTCCCCTAGCCTTTCCCCCAGCCCTCCCCCTGGCCCTAGCCTTTCCCCTAACCTTTCCCCTAGCCGTTCCCCTAGCCCTTCCACTAGCCCTTCCCCTGGCCCTAACCTTTCCCCTAGCCTTTCTCCTAGCCTTTCCCATAGCCCTTCCCCTAGCCCTTCACCTAGCCCTTAACCTAGCCCTTCCCCTAGCCCTTCCCCTAGCCCTCCCCCTAGCCTTTCCCCTAGCCCTTCACCTAGCCTTCACCTAGCCTTTCCCCTAGCCCTTCCCCTAGACTTTCCCCTAGCCCTCCCCAGCCATAGCCTTTCCCCTAGCCCTTCCCCTAGCCTTTCCCCTAGCCTTTCCCCTAGCCCTTCCCTAGCCCTCCCCCTAGCCTTTCCCCTAGCCCCCTCCTAGCCCTTCCCCTAGCCCTTCCCCTAGCCTTACCCCTTGCCTTTTCCCTAGCCCTTCCCCTAGCCCTCCCCCTCGCCCTAGCCTTTCCCGTAACCTTTCCCCTAGCCTTCCCCTAGCCCTTCCCCTAGCCCTCCCCTGGCCCTAGCCTTTCCCCTAGCCTTTCCCCTAGCCTTTCCCCTAGCCCTCCCCTAGCCCTTCACCTAGCCCTTCCCCTAGCCCTTCCCCTAGACTTCCCCCTAGCCCTTCACCTAGCCCTTCCCCTAGCCCTCCCCCTAGCCCTCCCCCTAGCCCTTCCCCTAGCTCTTCACCTAGCCTTTCCCCTAGCCCTTCCCCTAGTCCTTCCCCTAGCCTTTCCCCTAGCCCTCCCTAGCCCTAGCCTTTCCCCTAGCCCTTCCCCTAGCCTTTCCCCTAGCCCTTCCCCTAGCCCTTCCCCTAGTCCTCCCCCTAGCCCTTCCCCTACCTAGCCTTTCCCCTAGCCTTGCCCATAGCCTTTCCCCTAGCCCTTCCCCTAGCCTTTCCCTTAGCCTTTCCCCTAGCCCTTCCCCTAGCCCTTCCCCTAGTCCTCCCCCTAGCCCTTCCCCTAGCCCTAGCCTTTCCCCTAGCCTTTCCCCTAGCCTTTCCCCTAGCCCTTCCCTTAGCTCTCCCCCTGGCCCTAGCCTTTCCCCTAGCCCTTCCCCCTGCCCTTCCCCTAGCCTTTCCCCCAGCCCTTCCCCTAGCCATTCCCCTAACCTTTTCCCTAGCCCTTCCCCTAGCTCTTCCCCCCTGCCTTTTCCCTAGCCCTTCCCCTAGCCCTTCCCTTAGCCTTTCCCCTAGCCCTCCCCCTGGCCATAGCCTTTCACCTAGTCCTTCACCTAGCCCTTCCCCTAGCCCTCCCCTAGCCTTAGCCTTTCCCCTAGCCTTTCCCCTAGCCTTTCACCTAGCCGTTCTCCTTGCCCTTCCCCTAGCCTTCCCCTAGCCTTTCCCCTAGCCCTCCCCTAGCCTGTTCCCTAGCCCTCCCCTAGCCCTAGCCTTTCCCCTAGCCTTTCACCTAGCCTTTCCCCTAGCCCTTCCCCTAGCCCTCCCCCTAGCCCTTCCCCTAGCCTTTCCCCTAGCCTTCCCTTAGCCTTTCCCCTAGCCCTAGCCTTTCCCCTAGCCTTTCCCCTAGCCCTCCCCTAGCCCTCCCCTAGCCCTAGTCTTTCCCCTAGCCCTTCCCCTAGCCCTCCCCCTAGCCCTTCCCCTAGCCTTTCCCCTTAGCCCTTCCCCTAGCCTTTCCCCTAGCCCTCCCCTAGCCCTAGCCTTTCCCCTAGCCCTTCACCTAGCCCTTCCCCTAGCCCTTCCCCTAGCCCTTTACCTAGCCCTTCACCTAGCCTTTCACCTAGCCTTACCCCTAGCCCTTTCCTTGCCCTCCCCCTAGCCCTTCCCCTAGCCTTTCCCCTAGCCTTTCCCCTAGCCCTTCCCCTAGCTCTCCCCCTGGCCCTAGCCTTTCCCCTAGCCTTCCCCCCAGCCCTTCCCCTAGCCCTTCCCCTAGCCTTTCCCCCAGCCCTTCCCCTAGCCCTTCCCCTAACCTTTTCCCTAGCCCTTCCCCTAGCCCTTCCTCTAGCCTTTCCCCAAGCCCTCCCCCAGGCCCTAGCCTTTCCCCTAGCCCTTCCCCTAGCATTTCCCCAAGCCCTCCCCCAGGCCCTAGCCTTTCCCCTAGCCCTTCACCTAGCCCTTCCCCTAGCCCTCCCCTAGCCTTAGCCTTTCCCCTAGCCTTTCCCCTAGCCTTTCACCTAGCCGTTCCCCTTGCCCTTCCCCTAGCCCTCCCCTAGCCCTCCCCTAGCCTTTCCCCTAGCCCTCCCCTAGCCTTTCCCCTAGCCATCCCCTAGCCTTTCCCCAAGCCCTTCCCCTAGTCTTTCCTCTAGCCCTAGCCTTTCCCCTAGCCTTTCCCCTAGCCCTTCCCCTAGCCCCCCTTCCCCTAGCCTTTCCCCTAGCCTTCCCTTAGCCTTTCCCCTAGCCCTAGCCTTTCCCCTAAGCTAGTCTTTCCCCTAGCCCTTCCCCTAGCCATCCCCCTAGCCCTTCCCCTAGCCTTTCCCCTTAGCCCTTCCCCTAGCCTTTCCCCTAGCCCTCCCCTAGCCCTACCCTTTCCCCTAGCCCTTCACCTAGCCCTTCGCCTAGCCCTTTACCTAGCCCTTTACCTTGCCCTTCACCTAGCCTTTCACCCAGCCTTTCCCCTAGCCCTTCCCTTGCCCTCCCCCTAGACCTTCCCCTAGCCTTTCCCCTAGCCCTTCCCCTAGCCCTCCCCTAGCCTTTCCGCTAGCCCTTCCCTTGCCCTCCCCCTAGCCCTTCCCCTAGCCTTTCCCCTAGCCCTTCCCCTAGCCCTCCCCTAGCCTTTCCCCTAGCCCTCCCCCTGGCCCTAGCCTTTCCCCTAACCTTTCCCCTAGCCCTTCCCCTAGCCCTTCGTCTAGCCTTTCCCCTAGCCTTTCCCCCAGCCCTCCCCCTGGCCCTAGCCTTTCCCCTAACCTTTCCCCTAGCCGTTCCCCTAGCCCTTCCACTAGCCCTTCCCCTGGCCCTAACCTTTCCCCTAGCCTTTCTCCTAGCCTTTCCCATAGCCCTTCCCCTAGCCCTTCACCTAGCCCTTAACCTAGCCCTTCCCCTAGCCCTTCCCCTAGCCCTCCCCCTAGCCTTTCCCCTAGCCCTTCACCTAGCCTTCACCTAGCCTTTCCCCTAGCCCTTCCCCTAGACTTTCCCCTAGCCCTCCCCAGCCATAGCCTTTCCCCTAGCCCTTCCCCTAGCCTTTCCCCTAGCCTTTCCCCTAGCCCTTCCCTAGCCCTCCCCCTAGCCTTTCCCCTAGCCCCCTCCTAGCCCTTCCCCTAGCCCTTCCCCTAGCCTTACCCCTTGCCTTTTCCCTAGCCCTTCCCCTAGCCCTCCCCCTCGCCCTAGCCTTTCCCGTAACCTTTCCCCTAGCCTTCCCCTAGCCCTTCCCTTAGCCCTCCCCTGGCCCTAGCCTTTCCCCTAGCCTTTCCCCTAGCCTTTCCCCTAGCCCTCCCCTAGCCCTTCACCTAGCCCTTCCCCTAGCCCTTCCCCTAGACTTCCCCCTAGCCCTTCACCTAGCCCTTCCCCTAGCCCTCCCCCTAGCCCTCCCCCTAGCCCTTCCCCTAGCTCTTCACCTAGCCTTTCCCCTAGCCCTTCCCCTAGTCCTTCCCCTAGCCTTTCCCCTAGCCCTCCCTAGCCCTAGCCTTTCCCCTAGCCTTTCCCCTAGCCCTTCCCCTAGCCCTTCCCCTAGTCCTCCCCCTAGCCCTTCCCCTACCTAGCCTTTCCCCTAGCCTTGCCCATAGCCTTTCCCCTAGCCCTTCCCCTAGCCTTTCCCTTAGCCTTTCCCCTAGCCCTTCCCCTAGCCCTTCCCCTAGTCCTCCCTCTAGCCCTTCCCCTACCTAGCCTTTCCCCTAGCCTTTCCCATAGCCTTTCCCCTAGCCCTTCCTCTAGCCTTTCCCCTAGCCCTTCCCCTAGTCCTCCCCCTAGCCCTTCCCCTACCTAGCCTTTCCCTTAGCCTTTCCCATAGCCTTTCCCCTAGCCCTCCCCTAGCCCTAGCCTTTCCCCTAGCCTTTCCCCTAGCCCTCCCCTAGCCCTAGCCTTTCCCCTAGCCCTTCCCCTAGCCCTTCTCCTAGCCCTTCCCCTAGCCTTTCCCCCTAGCCCTTCCCCTAGCCTTTCCCCTAGCCCTCCCCTAGCCCTAGCCTTTCCCCTAGCCCTCCCCTATCCCTAGCCTTTCCCCCTAGCCCTTCCCCTAGCCCTCGCCCTAGCCCTCCCCCTAGCCTTTCCCCTAGCCTTTCCCCTAGATTTTCCCCTAGCCCTTCCCCTAGCCCTTCCACTAGCCCACCCCTAGCCTTTCCCCTAGCCTTACCCCTCGCCCTTCCCCTAGCCCTAGCCTTTCCCCTAGCCTTTCCCCTAGCCCTTCCCCTAGCCCTCCCCCTAGCCTTTCCCCTAGCCCTTCCCCTAGCCCTCCCCCTAGCCTTTCCCCTAGCCCAGGGTTGTCAAACGTATTCCATGTAGGACTGACTGTCTTCTGGTTTTTGTTAATTCTGTTCTATTAGTGTCCAATTAAGAACCAGACAACCAGGGAGTTCCTAACTAATCAGTGACCTTAATTAAGTACATCAGTCTCAGACACTCGGCTGTAGATGGAATGACTTTGACACCTGTGCCCTAGCCTGTGCTGTAGTCCCTAGCCTTATACTGTATCCCCTAGAAATGTCCCCTTATGTAGCCCATAGCCAATTCCCTTAGCCCCTACCTCCCTATGCACTAGTACATACCGCCCTGGGCACTTACCCCCTGGACACTTACCCCCTGGGCATGTTTTGTGGATCTGAACAGAATGGACAGGTATAAGGAATACACTTGGAAAAGGATTAATCATTTACTAGAAATGTATTTAGCTACAACAAAAATTTACTCTGGAGACAAGCAAAAGAAAACATTTTAAAATGTGTTAGTTCATTTAACCTTTCAGATCTACACCTGCACCTAGGGATTAGGGCGTAGGGGCAAGGGGAAGTACATTGGGGTTTAGGGGCTAAGGTTTGGTTTTGGATTGGGCCCAGGAGTCACCTGAGCAGAGACACAGCCCAGAAGACATACAGAGAGACAGGGAGACAGAAAGAGAGAGAGAGAGAGAGAGAGAGAGAGAGAGAGAGGGAGACAGAGAGAGGGAGACAGAGAGAGAGATAGAGAGAAGGAAAGGAGGGCAAAGGAGAAAAATACGTAGAAAAAGCAATGGTAAGAGAATAATGGATTTTGTTGAATGCAATCATCCTCCGTAAAATATGATAGAGACTCACACCTTCCGATTGAGACATCAGCCTTCTCATGAACAGTCATGAAGATCAAATCATACTAATTATAATATTGATATCAGTGGCTGGAGTAATAATGTTTGTTAAATATGAGTTTTTCCAACTCAAAAACTACAATGATGAGAAAAAAAGATAGATATCTTCTATATATATATATATATATAAAACATGAAGTTGTATTTATGATTTGCAAGTGGTACCCATAAACTGTGACAATGAGACTTTGAGTCCTCTGATATGAGTGGTTGTAACATTTGAGCTTTGCCTTATTGAACGATATTGGTCCTGTTTGTGTACTTTTGAAATAAAAAAGATCTTTAAAGTCACTTAGTTTTGGGTAGTTGGTTTTATTGTAGTTGTCAGTGGTGAGTGATTGACGGCTGCACTGTGCTGAGCTGAGAACGGAGACTCGGCTGGTCACTCCTCTGTGTGACTCCAGACTAAAGGCCATGCTAACAGCCAGGCCAGCCTTCACAGACAGCAGCCATGTTGTTCTTCCCATGACTACTAATGGAGGACATCATCATCTGTTTTAATCCTCCTTTGTTATGTTCAATGATGGATCCAATTGTTTGGTGGTTCTCTCTCTGTGTGTGTGTGTGTGTGTGTGTGTGTGTGTGTGTGTGTGTGTGTGTGTGTGTGTGTGTGTGTGTGTGTGTGTGTGTGTGTGTGTGTGCGTGTGTGCGTGTGTGCGTGCGTGCGTGCGTGCGTGCGTGCGTGCGTGCGTGCGTGCGTGCGTTCTTTCTGTCTCTATCCTAAGGGTTCCCCCCAGACAGAGAGACAATGGGGACTGTGACACACCAGTCTTAGTCCAACCATAACATGCATCTGTATTTGTTTAAGAAACATTTAAAAACATTTTCTCTCTCACACTTACACATTCATACTCACAAACACACACACACACATGAATAGAAATGCACACATCTACACACACACAAACACGCACAGAGACAAACACAGATACACACACACATACGCACAGATTTTGCCACCCCTCAAGTGTACCACTGTGCGCGCGCGCGTGTGTGTGTGTGTGTGTGTGTGTGTGTGTGTGTGTGTGTGTGTGTGTGTGTGTGTGTGTGTGTGTGTGTGTGTGTGTGTGTGTGTGTGTGTGTGTGTGTGTGTGTGTGTGTGTGTGTGTGTGTGTGTGTGTGTGTGTGTGTGTGTGTGTGTGCGCATGTCTATATGTGTATGTGTGCTTTCTCCCTCCAGCTGAGAGTAGAGAACAACAAGCAGAGAGACCAATGACAGCAGTTCTCATGTGTGATGAGGACAGCGACGACTGACCACAACTGTCTCTGAGCTGCCTTGAGCTGCCACCACAGAGCCTGCTTTTCACTGGCCCTCTGGGATACACGGTGACCTGCTGGAATGCTGAACATTGTTTTTCATTGAGAACATTCTGTTTTCTCATCAGAACCCTCACAGAAAACTGATGCTCTGATCATTCCCACTGTTCCCATACAGAGTTCTATCATATCGAATTGAATTATTTCGGTCATTTTTTTGTTCATTTCAAGCCCTTTGTATTCCAGGCTCTACCATTCCGTGGTGTACTCTATCTGTCCTGTCTCCACCGTGTCTACCATTCCCTGATCCTGCAGCTCTCATCCATCATTCCGTAATGGGCTCGGAGAGGTTCTGGGTCGGAGCTCGTCCGATCCGCTCTGCCATTACTTCCTGTCCGCTCACTGAGTTATGGGAAACTGCATCCGACATGGAACAAAAGCCAAACTAGGAGAACGGATTGGTTCTACAGATAAGAAAGATAGAGAAAGTTGTTAAAATGGGCAGCACGGCTGCCACTCCTGAGCCCAGTGTTGGACTAATGATTGTATTCCATTGTCTGGTATGTTTTTCCTTCACGCTATATATAGGGTAAACACGCACACACACACACGCACACACACACACGCACACACACACACACACACACACACACACACACACACACACACACACACACACACACACACACACACACACACACACACACACACACACACACACACACACAGATGCTCACACTCAGTGTACCCTGGCGAAAACATGCATGCATTCCAACTTCTAGGGACCAGCCTGTGCGTTCATGTATGTGTGCGCAAACACAGACACAGAGACACAAAAACACTCACATACACATACACATACACACGCACATACACACACACAACATGCACAAAGGGGGCTGGCTGCTGAACGTGAGGGAGACAGAATTGATGTGAAAAGAGGTTCCCTTCCTAGTGTTCCGGGATGTATGATGTTCTTAGCGGAAACTCCAAAGAGCCAAAGAGAGAAGACCCACTGGACTATGACAATGCCCAGCAGCGCTGTGTGTGTGTGTGTGTGTGTGTGTGTGTGTGTGTGTGTGTGTGTGTGTGTGTGTGTGTGTGTGTGTGTGTGTGTGTGTGTGTGTGTGTGTGTGTGTGTGTGTGTGTGTGTGTGTGTGTGTGTGTGTGTGTGTGTGTGTGTGTGTGTGTGAGAGAGAATCAACTGATCACTGTGAGAATCCCCTGTGGTGCGTTTTCAAAACACAGCTATCCCTCACCGGGAGTTCTCTGTTCTGTTCTGGTCCTCATTATGTTTACCAAAAGGATAGCTCCTCTTATGCCCTGAGATAAATGACATGGAGTCACACACCGACTTCTCTGAGGGGTTTTAATGATGTGTTGGTCATGGCCAATTCATAAACCAACACATTTAATTGATAATGCCCTCGAAGCCAGTGTTTGGAGGATATATTCGCACAGATGTTGATATATTGGCAAACCGTGCCAATATAACCTCCAAACACTGCCTTCGAGGTCATTATCACTTTTATATAACGGGTAACCAACATGTTCAAATAATGATTGACATATTTTCATTAAAAACGCTATTTTGATTAATATTTTCATACTATTTCATCCTTCCACAAGAAATAGTCCTGACACAAATCTAGGGTTGCTACCCAAGCCGGCTGGTTGTTTGTTCTATCGGTTTGGTTGCCAGAGACTCTACCCAGTCGTTCAGTCTTTGTTCTGTATCTATTGACGCGACCCAGTCGTTCAGTCTAAATGTTTCATTGCCATACTGGCTCGCAACATTCTAATCCCTTGCTTGTTAGCTAGCAAACTGCCAGCTGATTCATGATTTCGACTGGCTGAGAAACACTGCCTGTCTGTCTCCTCCCAACTCCCAACCCCTACACGTTCATTACTATGGAATAGCAGGAGATCAAATTTGAATATTGAAACAATGTTGCAAATGTAAGAGAGACAGACAGCAAGGTTTCTACAAATCTCCACTGTTGAAAACTAAATGTTAGTCTAAAAGAAATGTGAGATCATGTCTAGTTGCTTTTTACAGTGGAGATCAAGTTTATAATTTACCTGCCTGGGCTGATGAGACAGTGGATTGTGCAGTCAAACTGAACAGAGTAAATAGGCATTTTAACGTCATAGATTTAGTAGGTGGTAACTTGTGGAATAGGCACCGGCTGGAATGCGTTATTAACCAATCAACATTCAAGATTAGACCCACCCATTGTATAGTGACATATGGCACAGGCTAGGGCACAATTGACAAAATAAAGATAACACCAACATAAAGTGTTTTAATAGGGTGTTGGGCCACCACCAGCCAGAACAACTTAAATGCACCTTGGCATAGATTCTAAGTGTCTGGAACTCTATTGGAGGGATGCGACACCATTCTTCCATGAGAAATTCCATCATTTGGTGTTTTGTTGACGGTGGAAAACGCTGTCTCAGGCATTGCTCGAGAATCTCCCATAAGTGTTCAATTGGGTTGAGATCTGAGATTAATTGTATTTATTTATTTAACCTTTGTTTAACTAGGCAAGTCAGTTAAGAACAAATTCTTATTTACAATGACGGCCTACATCATTTTTATACTCATCAAACCATTCAGTGGCCACTCGTGTCCTGTGGATGGGGGCATTGTCATGCTATGGGGAAATAGCCAGGGTGGCCAAAACAATGGTCTGGACAACATTTTCTTACATGACCCTAAGCATGATCGGATGTTAATTGCTTAATTAACTCAGGAACCACATCTGTGGGGAAGTACCTGCTTTCAATATACTTTGTATCCCTCATTTACTCGTGTTTCCAATTTTTTGGCAGTTACCTGTACATCCACCCGCACATATACACACAACACACACACAGCCATGCACGCAGTGACACGAGCCTACCAGACGAGCTAAATGCCTTTTATGCTTGCTTTGAGGCAAGCAACACTGAAGAATGCACGAGAGCACCAGCTGTTCTGGATGACTGTGTGATAATGCTCTCGGTAGCTGATGTGAACAAAACCTTTGAACAGGTCAACATTCACAAAGCCACTGGGCCAGACGGATTACCAGGACATGTACTCAAAGCATGCGCCGACCAACTGTCAAGTGTCTTCACTGACATTTTCAACCTCTCCCTGACCGAGTATGTAATGCCTACATGTTTCAAGCAGATCACCATAGTCCCTGTGCCCAAGGAAGAGAAGGTAACCTGCCTAAACGATAACGCCCATGGCACTCACATCAGTAGCCATGAAGTGCTTTGAAAGGCTGGTCATGGCTCACATCAACAGCATCCTCCCGGACACCCTAGACCCACTCCAATTCGCATACCGCCCCAACAGATCCACAGATGACGCAATCTCAATCGCACTCCACACTGCCCTTTCTCACCTGGACAAAAGAAACACCTACGTGAGAATGCTGTTCATTGACTACAGCTCAGCGTTCAACACCATAGTGCTCACGAAGCTCATAGTGCTCACGAAGCTCATCACTAAGCTAAGGACTCTTGAACTAAACACCTTCCTCTGCAACTGGATCCTGGACTTCCTGATGGGCCTCCCCCATGTCGTAAGAGTAGGCAACAACACGTCTGCCATGCTGATCCTTAACACTGGGGCTCCTATATTCCCTGTTCACCCACGACTGCGTGGCCAAACACGACTCCAACACCATCATTAAGTTTGCTGACGACACAACAGTGGTAGCCTGATCACCGACAAAGATGAGATGGCCTATAGAGAGGAGGTCAGAGAACAGGCAGTGTGGTGCAAGGACAACAACCTCTCCCTCAATGTGAGCAAGACAAAGGAGCTGATCGTGGACTACAGGAAAAGGCGGGCCGAACAGGCCCCCATTGACATCGACGGAGCTGTAGTGGGTCGAGAGGGTTGAGAGTTTCAAGTTCCTTGGTGTCCACACCACCAACAAACTATTATGGTCCAAACATACCAAGAAAGTCGTGAAGAGGGCATGAGAAAACCTTTTCCCCCTCAGGAGACTGAAAAGATTTGGCATGGGTCCCCAGATCCTCAAAAGGTTCTACAGCTGCACCATCGAGAGCATCCTGACCGGTTGCATCACCGCCTGGTATGGCAACTGCTTGGCATCTGACCATAAGGAGCTGCAGAGGGTAGTGCGAACAGCCCAATACGTCACTGGGGCCAAGCTTCCTGCCATCCAGGACCTATATTATAGGCGGTGTCAGAGGAAAGCCCATAAGACTCGAGTCACCCAAGTTATAGACTGTTTTATACTGTTTTGGGGCGGCAGGTAGCCTAGTGGTTAGAGTGTTGGACCAGTAACCAAAAGGTTGAGAGATCGAATCCCTGAGCTGACAACGTAAAACTATTTTGTTCTGCCCCTGAACAAGGCAGGTTAACCCACTGTTCCTAGGCCATCATTGTAAATAAGAATTTGTTCTTAAGGATTAGCCCCTTTTTTCAATTTTCGCCTAAAATGACATACCCAAGTCTAACTGCCTGTAGCTCAGTCCTTGAAGCGAGGATATGCATATTCTTGGTACCATTTGAAAGGAAACACTTTGAAGTTTATGGAAATGTGAAAGGAATGTGGTAAAATATAACACAATAGATCTGGTAAAAGATAATACAAAGAAAAAAACAACCGTTCTTTTGTATTTTTTTGTACCATCATCTTTGAAATGCAGGAGAATGGCCATAATGTATTATTCCAGCACAGGTGCAATTTCGATTTTGGCCACTAGATGGCATCAGTGTATGTGCAACGTTTTACACTGATCCAATGAACCATTGCATTTCTGTTAAAAATTTTGTATGAAGACTACCCAAATGTACCTAATTTGTTTATGAATAACTTTTCATGTTCAAAATTGTGCACTCTCCTCAAATGATATAATGGCATTCTTTAACTGTAATAGCTACTGTAAATTGGACAGTGCAGTTAGATTAACAAGAATTTCAGCTTTCTGCCAATATCCGATATGTCTATGTCCTGGGAAATGTTCTTGTTACTTACAACCTCATGCTAATCGCATTAGCCTATGTTAGCTCAACCGTCCCGTGGAAGGGACACCGATCCCGAAGAAGTTTTAACCCTATCCCAAACCTTAGCCCTTACCTTAACCATTCAGAATGAGTTTCTAAACTTAATGTTTTAACCCTATCCCAAACCTTAACCCTTACCTTAACCATTCAGAAAGGGTCCCTAAACTTAACCCTTAACTTCTAAATTTGACATTTGGAGAACATCGATGAACATCAAAATAATTCTGCAGTGAGACTGTGAGAGCTTGTTGGAAATACTAGAACAATCACATCAAATCTAACATGAGCTTCAATCAGTGCATTAGGATTAATAGCTGTGGGATGCAGTCCAGCCTCCAACTGATTCATATGACATCCGTCCAATGCAAACACTGATACTAATGAACTGTCATCAGAGCTGTATTAAACATGCTTGGAATAGTCAAACTCAACTGAATAAATGCTTGTTCAGGGAGTTAGGGGTGTGTGTTAGGACCAACAGCGACTAAGTGATTTCGGGGTGAGATGAGGTTGTGGACCAACAGAGACTAAGTGATTTCGGGGTAAGATGAGGTTGTGGACCAACAGCGACTAAGTTATTTCGGGGTGAGATGAGGTTGTGGACCAACAGAGACTAAGTTATTTCGGGGTGAGATGAGGTTGTGGACCAACAGCGACTAAGTTATTTCGGGGTGAGATGAGGTTGTGGACCAACAGAGACTAAGTTATTTCGGGGTGAGATGAGGTTGTGGACCAACAGCGACTAAGTTATTTCGGGGTGAGATGAGGTTGTGGACCAACAGCGACTAAGTTATTTCGGGGTGAGATGAGGTTATGGACCAACAGAGACTTTCATTTTCACTCCTGATACAGTGGGACACTCCTCCCTCTGTCTGTCTCTCCATCTCTCCCCTCCTCTCTTCTCTCACTTTGTCTCTCCATCACTCCCCTCCTCCTTTCATCCCTTCCTCCTGGCAGTCCCTCCTTTCTCCTCTTCACACCTCTTCTTATCCAACCCATGTGAACATACAGAAAGTCGAACTCACACCGTCACAATAGGATGTTAGAAACTATGGGCCATTTCACCACCAAATATTGACACACACTACACACTACACACTGGAGTTGGAGTGACATCATCAAAGTAGGGGTCTGTGTAGATTGGGGATCTTCAAGCCACTTCCTGCATGGCTGAGCCAATAGGAATGTCCCTGCGGGTGGCCATGCCAGCTGTGGGCGTTTGAAGCCGTGTGGTGCCTGACAGATTGGTAGAACTCCATCCCTCACTTCACCTTTCATCACATCGACAAAGAGTCTGTTGAATATGCAGGTCACTCACTCTACAGACCAAGTCAAGAAAACCTCCCAAGTTTGTTTAGGCAAACGGAGAGAGGAATGCTGGATATATTTGTGGATATGATTGGTTGTGCATGGTTTTGTGTTTGTAGCTGATGGGGGTAGAGGGCAGGGGGAAGAATGTGACGGGGAGGAGGATGGCATGGAGATACAACAGATACACCTCACTCCCTCAGTCTAACTAAACTCGTCTTTTTTCCCATACTCCAGCATGTTGTGGTCAATAAGTCTGTGTGTGTGGTCTGAGTGTGGTTGAACCCTTCTTAATCAATACCATTGCCGTGGTCTTTAAGGAAAACTTACAACAATCTCTTCAAATAGAGGACAAGTGGTTTGTCCTTCACTTGACCACCTCTGTGAGTGTACATGCATGCATGGTTGTGTGTGTGTGTTTGTTTGTGTGTGTCTGTGTACATCAAATCAAATTTTATTTGACACATGCGCGGAATACAACAAGTGTAGACTTTACCATGAAATGCTTACTGACAAGCCCTTAACCAACAGTGCAGTTCAAGAAGAAGAAAATATTTCGCAAGTAGACTAAAATAAAAAGTAATAATAAAAGTAACACAATAAGAATAACAATAATGAGGTTATATACAGGTGGCACCAGTACTGAGTCAGTGTGCAGGGGTACAGGCTAATTGAGGCAATCTGTACATGTAGGTGGGGGCGAAGTGGCTATGCATAGGTAACAAACAAACACAGAGTGTACAAAAGGGGGTGGGGGGGGGGGGTCAATGTAAATTGTCCGGTGGCGATTTTATGAATTGTTCAGCAGTCTTATGGCTTGGGGGTAGAAGCTGTTGAGGAGCCTTTTGGTCCTTTTGGTCCTAGGTGCT
Source organism: Salmo salar (assembly GCF_965601325.2). Classification (NCBI taxonomy): domain Eukaryota; kingdom Metazoa; phylum Chordata; class Actinopteri; order Salmoniformes; family Salmonidae; genus Salmo; species Salmo salar. The sequence continues at coordinate 18,403,227 of NC_138303.1, read as the reverse complement.
CAGGTACCGCTTGCGGTGCGGTAGCAGAGAAAACAGTCTATATAAAAAAAAATGTATTTAACCTTTATTTATCTAGGCAAGTCAGTTAAAACATTACGTTTAGGGACTCATTCTGAATTTAAGGTTTGGGAAAGTATGTTAAAACATTAAGTTTAGGGACTCATTCTGAATGGTTAAGGTAAGGGTTAAGGTTTGGGATAGGGTTAAAACATTAAGTTTAGGGACTCATTCTGAATGGTTAAGGTAAGGGTTAAGGTTTGGGAAAGTATGTTAAAACATTAAGTTTAGAAACTCATTCTGAATGGTTAACCCCTTACCTTAACCATTCAGAATGAGTCGCTAAACTTAATGTTTTAATGTACTATCCCAAACCTTAACCCTTACCTTAACCATTCAGAATGAGTCCCTAAACTTTATGTTTTAATGTACTGTCCCAAACGTTAACCCTTACCTTAACCATTCAGAATGGGTCCCTAAACTTAATGTTTTAACCCTATCCCAAACCTTAACCCTTACCTTAACCCTTACCTCATTCTGAATGGTTAAGGTAAGGGTTAAGGATTGGGATAGTATATTAAAACATTACGTTTTATTTTAAACATTACGACTATTTTACACAATTTTAAAGACAAGACTCTCGTTTATCTAAACACATTGTCCGATTTCAAAAAGGCTTTACAGCGAAAGCAAAACATTAGATTATGTCAGGAGAGTACCCAGCCAGAAA
>NC_138303.1:18340000-18397500 GCF_965601325.2 Salmo salar | reverse complement strand
CAGTCACTGCAGGCTAATTTGTGTGTGTGTGTGTGTGTGTGTGTGTGTGTGTGTGTGTGTGTGTGTGTGTGTGTGTGTGTGTGTGTGTGTGTGTGTGTGTGTGTGTGTGTGTGTGTGTGTGTGTGTGTGACTGCGTGTGTGTGACTGCGTGCGTGTGTGTGTGACTGCGTGCGTGTGTGTGTGACTGCGTGCGTGCGTGTGTGACTGCGTGCGTGCGTGCGTGTGTGTGTGTGTGAGATTGATGAATCGGGGGTTTAATCTGCCTAAGTGTTCTGTAGCAGCAGAGGGTCCAGTATTTCATTATCCCTGAAACTGGGCCATCCTGCTGTTAGTCATCCACCTATCACCTCCTCCACACACACGTTCATGCGTGTGTGGGAGGGTGTATGTGTGTACAGTACGTGAAGGTGTGTGTGCATCTGCGGAGAGTGTATATTAGAGAGTATTACATGGTAGATTTAGGATAAGATAACAGGATGTTTATTCTGTATAAGGATGAAGGTGCATAGTTTGTAGGACAGGGCTGAAGGCTGAGCCTGATGTGAATCACCACTAACGTAACGGATAAATCACCACATATCAACATTAACCCTATGTTGAACTAACCCTAACATTGCTTTGTCTTATCATCAGCCAACAGGAGAAAATATATGGCTAGTTTTAGCTTTTAGCAGATGTAATGTGTTTACTAATATGGAGTCACTTTTCCTGATCATGGCTAAGGCCGGGATTCATTCAAGGGCATGGGTGACCTCAGATCCTGAAAACGTTACACAGCTGCACCATCGAGAGCATCCTGACTAGTTGCATCATCGCTTGGTATTGCAACTGCTCAGCATCTGACCGCAAGGCGCTACAGAGGGTAGTGCGCCGAGCTTCCTGCCATCCAGGACCTCTATACCAGCCGGTGTCAGAGGAAGGCACAAAAAATTGTCAGACTCCAGCCATCCAAGTCATAGACTATTCTCTCTGCTACCACACAGCAGGAGGCACCGGATTGCCAAGTCTGGGAGCAAAAGGCTCCTTAACAGCTTTTACCCCTGAGCCATAACACTGCTGAACAGTTCTAATGGCTATTTGCATTGACCCCTTATTTGATTAGAATTTCTTATTATATTTTGCACTGATTCTCTTGCACAGCCTCGATGTACAGTACACTCACTGGACTCTAACCACACAACCACACATATTACTGTTACGACTTCCGCCGAAGTCGGTCCCTCTCCTTGTTCGGGCGGCGTTCGGTGGTCGATGTCACCGGTCTTCTAGCCATCGCCGATCCACCTTTCATTTTCCATTTGTTTTGTCTTTGTTTTCTACACACCTGGTTTTCATTATCCAATTACATGTTCATGTATTTAACCCTCTGTTTCCCCCATGTTGTTGTGCGTGATTGTTTCTATGTTCATTCGGTACATTATGGCTGGTTTTCGACGGGTGCTGTTTTCACCCGTGCGTAATATTTACCCTTTATTGTTGGTCAAGTGTATTGTTACCTTGTGCCTTTATTTTGAGTAAAGTACTTTGCTCACTCATTCTGCTCTCCTGCGCCTGACTTCATGCACCAGCTACACCCACCTTCTGACAATTACACTGTCACTCCAACACACACGAACACAAACACACACATCACACACACACACACACATTCCTTCACACTCTTCACACGCTGCTGCTACTCACTGTTTATTATCTATGTATAGCCACTTTACCCCTACCTACATGTAGGTATTACCTCAATTACCTGGACTAACCCGTAACCCTGCACATTGACTCTGTATCGGTACCCATTATATATATAGCCGTGTTTTTGTTATTTCAATGTGTTCAGATTTTTACCTCCAGTTTATTTAGAAAACATTTTTTACTTACTTTTTTAAACTCTGCATTGTGGGTTAAGGGCTCGTAAGTAAGCATTTTACGGTAAGGTCTACACCTGTTTTTTGGAGCGCATGTGACAAATAAAATGTGATGTGATTTGACTAGGTTTAATATAATAGTCAATGGAAGCCCTGTCGTTAATCCAGGAGTTCAGGAGGACGATCCCAGAGTTGACTTTACTCTGGTGACTGATCTCAGTTGCTGCTGGCAACCTGCATAGGCAATAGAAACAGAATAAAAAACAGATACCTGTTTAAGTGAATAGATTGACCATATGAAAAGAGTGACCATATGAAAAGAGTGACCATATGAAAAGAGTGACCATATGAAAAGGGTGACCATGTGAAGAGTGACCATGTGAAGAGTGACCATATGAAAAGAGTGACCATATGAAAAGAGTGACCATATGAAAAGAGTGACCATGTGAAGAGTGACCATGTGAAGAGTGACCATGTGAAGAGTGACCATATGAAAAGAGTGACCATGTGAAGAGTGACCATGTGAAGAGTGACCATATGAAAAGAGTGACCATATGAAAAGAGTGACCATATGAAAAGAGTGACCATATGAAAAGGGTGACCATGTGAAGAGTGACCATGTGAAGAGTGACCATATGAAAAGAGTGACCATGTGAAGAGTGACCATATGAAAAGAGTGACCATGTGAAGAGAGTGACCATATGAAAAGAGTGACCATATGAAAAGAGTGACCATGTGAAGAGTGACCATGTGAAGAGTGACCATGTGAAGAGTGACCATATGAAAAGAGTGACCATGTGAAGAGTGACCATGTGAAGAGTGACCATATGAAAAGAGTGACCATATGAAAAGAGTGACCATATGAAAAGAGTGACCATATGAAAAGGGTGACCATGTGAAGAGTGACCATGTGAAGAGTGACCATATGAAAAGAGTGACCATGTGAAGAGTGACCATATGAAAAGAGTGACCATGTGAAGAGTGACCATGTGAAGAGTGACCATGTGAAGAGTGACCATATGAAAAGAGTGACCATGTGAAAAGGGTGACCATATGAAAAGAGTGACCATGTGAAAAGAGTGACCATGTGAAAAGAGTGACCATATGAAAAGAGTGACCATGTGAAGAGTGACCATGTGAAGAGTGACCATATGAAAAGAGTGACCATATGAAAAGAGTGACCATATGAAAAGAGTGACCATATGAAAAGGGTGACCATGTGAAGAGTGACCATGTGAAGAGTGACCATATGAAAAGAGTGACCATGTGAAGAGTGACCATATGAAAAGAGTGACCATGTGAAGAGTGACCATGTGAAGAGTGACCATGTGAAGAGTGACCATATGAAAAGAGTGACCATGTGAAAAGGGTGACCATATGAAAAGAGTGACCATGTGAAAAGAGTGACCATGTGAAAAGAGTGACCATATGAAAAGAGTGACCATGTGAAAAGGGTGACCATGTGAAAAGAGTGACCATGTGAAGAGTGACCATATGAAAAGAGTGACCATGTGAAAAGGGTGACCATATGAAAAGAGTGACCATGTGAAAAGAGTGACCATGTGAAAAGAGTGACCATATGAAAAGAGTGACCATGTGAAAAGGGTGACCATGTGAAAAGAGTGACCATGTGAAGTGTGACCATGTGAAGAGTGACCATGTGAAGAATGACCATGTGAAGAGTGACCATGTGAAGAATGACCATGTGAAGAGTGACCATGTGAAGAGTGACCATGTGAAGAGTGACCATATGAAAAGAGTGACCATGTGAAGAGTGACCATGTGAAGAGTGACCATGTGAAGAGTGACCATATGAAAAGAGTGACCATATGAAAAGAGTGACCATGTGAAGAGTGACCATGTGAAGAATGACCATGTGAAGAGTGACCATGTGAAGAGTGACCATGTGAAGAGTGACCATGTGAAGAGTGACCATATGAAAAGAGTGACCATGTGAAGAGTGACCATGTGAAGAGTGACCATGTGAAGAGTGACCATATGAAAAGAGTGACCATATGAAAAGAGTGACCATATGAAAAGAGTGACCATGTGAAGAGTGACCATGTGAAGAATGACCATGTGAAGAGTGACCATGTGAAGAGTGACCATGTGAAGAGTGACCATATGAAAAGAGTGATCATATGAAAATAGTGACCATATGAAAAGGGTGACCATGTGAAGAGTGACCATGTGAAGAGTGACCATGTGAAGAGTGACCATGTGAAGAGTGACCATTTGAAGAGTGACCATATCAAAAGTCTGACCATATAAAGACTGACCGTATGAAGAGTGACCATGTGAAGGGTGACCATGTAAAGAGTGACCATGTGAAGAGTGACCATATGACTGTATCCGTGGCAGTACTGTTACAGAGGGCTGTTTCTGACAGCTAATTAATGAGCTTTATTTTCCCTCTCCCTCCATTTATTTTCTCTTCTCCCGCTCCCTTGTTCCTCCTGTTCAGGTGTCCTGTCTCCACTCACAGACTGTGACAGGTGTGCTCTGTGCCAGGAGGTAAAGCAGCAGTGTGTGTGTGTGTTTGCCCAATGCCAGGAGGTGCCAACGCAGAGCAGAAACAGTACCCAGCTGGAGAGGGTGTCCCCTGTCACACACACTGATTACACCTGACACCTGCAAGGCTATGGATCTGCAGTTCTCCATGTTTTGGTGAAACACACACATGCGCACATGCACACATACACACACACACACACACACACACACACACACACACACACACACACACACACACACACACACACACACACACACACACACACACACACACACACACACACACACACACCACACACACAACAGCCTGGTTTGGCATGGGCTAATGGGTTATTAGGTGACAGTGCTATACATGAGTCTGTACATTCTTCCTGTGTTTGTGTGTGTGAGTGTGTGTGTGTGTGCGTGCATGCGTGTTTGCGTGCGTTTGTGACGTACATGCGTTTGTGTGTGTGTGTGTTTGTGCGTATGTGTGTAAATGTGTGTTTCAGAAATCCCTGGCCCATGCTGCAGCTAAACTCCCAGCCACATCCTATATTAATGAAACTTTGAATGTTTGTAATGGCCCCGTCCTCTGCCGTACTTAAAGGGAGGTATTTGGAGGTAACTCAAGGTCTGTCCCATAACATGTTGATCATATTAACTCTACCCCACAGGACGGAGGCTGAAATAGCTCCATAACACTTTGTTTCCACCAGACTGTATGTATTAATTACTGTATATAATAACCTGAGACACATAAGTATGTTTGTCTTCTATGGATCACGTAGAGTACTGTCAAGTGTATACAGTATATTATATATATATATATATTATATATTACTGGCACATCTGTCTGATCACATGAATGTGGACATTTTCATTGAATACTGACTATGCCAAACCACACTCAACTATAGACAGAAGACACTGTCCTTTGAATCACAGATAATGATTGTTTTCAATCAAATCAATCAAATCAAATTGATTTATAAATCCCTTTTCACATCAGCAGATGTCACAAAGTGCTAGGCAGAAACCCAGCCTAAAACCCCAAACAGCAAGCAACGCAGATGTAGAAGCACGGTGGCTAGGAAAAACTCCCTAGAAAGGGCTGGAACCTAGGAAGAAACCTAGAGAGGAATCAGGCTCTGAGGGGTGGCCAGTCCTCTTCTGACTATGCATGTGTGGAGATTATACGAGTACATGACCAGTTAAGGCCAGATTGTACTTCAAGATGTTCAAACTTTCATAGATGACCAGCAGGGTCAAATAATAATCACAGTGGTTGTAGAGGGTGCAACAGGTCAGTACCTCAGGAGTTGGCTTTTCATAGCCGAGCATTCAGAGGTCGAGACAGCAGGTGCGGTAGAGAGAGAGAGTGTCGAAAACAGCAGGTCCGGGACAAGGTACGTTACGTTCCCCAGTTTCTGTGTTGTGGTTTGTGTATTTGTATGTATGTGTGTGATCAGGATGGCTTCCTGGAATCCCCCAAGCAGCTGATTGGTCGACTCCATGGCAAATTGGAGCTGACCCCGCCCTCTCGTCAGAGGACGCAGCTGTCTTCAATTACCAACTCCTTCTCCGGCTATATAAGCCAGTGTTCTGTTGCTCAGAAGACAGATAATTGCTGAAAGAAGAGAGATGAGGTTAATATCCTGTGTTGGTTGTTGTTAGGAGAGAGATGATTATTGTGTCCTGTGTTGGTTGAGTGAGAGAGCTGATTGGTTGTGTCTGTTGTGTGTCAATAGGACGCAGTGGTTTGTTTAGTGGAATTGTTTTTGTTTTTCTGTTATTGTTCCCAGTGGGGAAGGGGAAGGCACCTTGGGAGTGCTTAGGCAAGAGGTCTGCGGGCATACATATACCCATAGTATATACTCTGTCTATGCACACTAGGTAAGACCTGGGCGGACCATCCCCTGTATTTTGGTTAGTGCACCAGGTGGTGCTAGTTAGGTAAGTAGTGGGTTGGCAGGTAAGGTAGGAGAGGGGGATATGTTCACAGTAGCTTCAGAAAATAATATTGACACATATACCGATACGGTGAATGAGTTTATCAAGAAGTGCATAGGAGATGTTGTATCCACTGTGACTATTGAAACCTACCCCAACCAGATACCATGGATAGATGAGAGCATTCGCGCAAAACTGAAAGCATGAACCACCGCATTTAACCAGGGCAAGAAGACTGGGAATGTAGAAGAATACAAACAGTGTAGTTATTCCCTCCGCAAAGCAATCAAGCAGGCTAAACGTCGGTATAGGGACAAAGATGAGTCCCAGTTCAACGGCTCAGACAAGAGACGTATGTGGCAGGGTCTACAGACAATCACGGATTATGAAAGGAAAACCAGCCATGTTGCAGACACCGACGTCTTGCTTCCGGACAGGCTGAACACCTTCTTCGCTTGCTTTGAGGATAATACAGTGCCACCGACGCGACCTGCTATCAAGGACTGTGGGCTCTCCTTCTCCGTGGCCGACGTGAGTAAGACATTTAAGCGTGTTAACCCTCGCAAGGCTGCTGGCCCAGATGGTATCCCTAGCCACGTCCTCAAAGCATGCGCAGACCAGATGGCTGGTGTGTTTACAAATATATTAAATCTCTCCCTATCCCAGTCTGTTGTCCCCACATGCTTCAAGATGGCCACCATTGTCCCTGTACCTAAGAAACCAAAAGTCATTTAGTTCAATTACCATCGCCCCGTAGCACTCACCTCTGTCATCACGAAGTGCTTTGAGAGACTAGTCAAGGATCATATCACCTCCACCTTTCCTGCCACTCTAGACCCACTTCAATTTGCTTACCGCCCCAATAGATCTACAGACGATGCCAGGAAAATACCCTCTCACTCAATGTCAACACTAAGGAGATGATCGTGGACTTCAGGAAACAGCAGAGGGAGCACCCCCTTATCCATATCGATGGGACCGCAGTGGAGAAGGTGGAAAGCTTCAAGTTCCTTGGTCTACACATTACTGACAAACTGAAATGGTCCACCCACACAGACAGTGTGGTGATGAAGGTTCAACAGCACCTCTTCAACCTCAGGAGGCTAAAGAAATTTGGCTTAACACATAAAACCCTCCCAAACTTTTACAGATGCACAATTGAGAGCATCCTGAGCACCGCCCACAACCGCAAAGCTCTCCAGAGGGTGGTGCGGTCTGCCCAACGCATTACCGGGGGCAAACTTTCCGCCCTCCTGGACATCTACAGTATCCAATGCCATAGGAAGGCCAAAAAGATCATCAAGGACATCAACCACCCGAGCCACTGCCTGTTCACCCCACTATCATCCAGAAGGCGAGGTCAGTACAGGTGCATCAAAGCTGGGACCGAGAGACTGAAAAACAGCATCTCAAGCTGTTTTTCTCAAGGCCATCTGACTGCTAAACAGCCATCCCCAGCACATCGGAGGCTGCTGCCTATAGACATAGATTAGGAATCACTGGCCACTTTAAGGAAATGAAACACTAGCCACTTTAAAACCTGTTGTGGCTAGGGGGCAGTATTTTCACGGCCGGGTGAAAAAAACGTACTCGATTTAATCTGGTTACTACTCTTGCCCAGAAACTAGAATATGCATATAATTAGTAGATTTGGATAGAAAACACTCTAAAGTTTCTAAAACTGTTTGAATGGTGTCTGTGAGTATAACAGAACTCATATGGCAGGCAAAACCTGAGAAGATTCCAAGCAGGAAGTGGCCTGTCTGCGAATTTGTAGTCCTTCTGTTGCATCTCTATCGAAATTACAGTATCTGAGCTGTTACGTGACACTTTCTAAGGCTTCCATTAGCTCTCTAAAGCCTTCAGAAACTGGATTGAGGCGTCTCCTGTCTCTGGGTAGATAACAGGAGCACAGTTTGTCAGTGTCAGCCTGGTGACAGAGAGATTGGAGATGCACATTCACGAGACCTCGCCATTTTTTCTTTTCCTCTTTGAATGAATACAACATTGTCCGGTTGGAATATTATCGCTATTTTATGAGAAAAATTGCATAAAATTTGATTTTAACCTCTCTGGGCCAGTGGGACGCTTGCGTCCCACCTACTCAACAGCCAGTGTAATCCCGTGGCGCGATATTCAAATACCTTAGAAATGCAATTACTTCAATTTCTCAAACATTACTCATCTCATATCTATTCTATGGTATCTTAGTCACTTTAATTGTGTGTAAATATTGCATCACCCATCTCATATGTATATACTGTATTCTATACTACGCCACTGTATCTTTGTCCAATGCCGCTCTGACATATATGTATATATATTCTTAACCCTTGTGTTGTCTTAAGGGTCAAAAATGACCCTACCACTATGTTTAACAGCAGAGAAAACCCCCTAAAGGATATTTTTTCAACTTGAAATGTGATTACTTTTCCTAGAGTGACCCCAACATTAGAAAAAGTGAAACATCACATTTGTTCATATTTCTATGAAAGCTGTACACCACCAGGGTACAAAGATTGTCTTAGGGTCATTTTTGACCCGGTAGTTATAAAATCATTTACACACCACAAAGACACACACACACACACACACACTGAGAAATTGAGATTATGTGTGCTACTGATTGAACTCAAGACAAACTAAAACGTTCTTGTGCATGTGCAGCATCTCTCCTCCACGACCCCACACATGACTCAAGGTCACAGACAAAATAAACAACATTTCAGTGAAAATAAACAATATTTCAGACATAATAAAAACGTATTGAAAGCATTGTTTACTAATGGGGAATGCAGTCAGAGGCTATAAAGGTGCTGCAGATGACAATCCCCCCAGTTGCCTCTTTGCTGAAGCCATGAATGCACGTTTCAGTGCCCAACAGGTCGTAGATCAGATTTTTTCAGATATCCAGGAGGAACAAGAGAACAATGATTTAGAAGAGGAGGAGGTATCTGAAGAAGAAGATGGAGGAAGAATACTACCAGGAGCACGATGCATCGTCTTCAGATGAAGAAGAAATAGAGACATTTTTGTCAAAGAACAGCAAAAGCTGAAAGACAGACATTTTTGTCAAAGAACAGCAAAATAACATGGTCCTTGTCACCATATGACAACCAGGGCAGGATGGCAGCACAAATATCATAAGGATGATCCCAGGGCCCAAAAGACACGCAGTTGCCCATGCCCAGGACATCACCTCAACATTCCACATGTTCATCACACCAGCCATCGAAAAAACCATCCTGGAGATGACAAATTTGGAGGGTTTCTGTAAATATGGAGATAACTGGAAAAGGATGGATAAGATTGACCTGCGTACCTACATACAGTAGGGCTGCTAATCTTAGCGGGTGTGTATAGGTCCCGAGGCGAGGCTACAATTACAGTGAGGGGAAAAGAGTATTTGATCCCCTGCTGATTTTGTACGTTTGCCCACTGACAAAGAAATGATCAGTCTATAATTTTAATGGTAGGTTTATTTGAACAGTGAGAGACAGAATAACAACAAAAAAATCCCGAAAAATGCATGTCAGAAATGTATTAGCATTTTAATGAGGGAAATAAGTATTTGACCCCCTCTCAATCAGAAAGATTTCTGGCTCCCAAGTGTCTTTTCTACAGGCAACGAGCTGAGATTAGGTGCACACTCTTAAAGGGAGTGCTCCTAATCTCAGTTTGTTACCTGTATAAAAGACACCTGTCCACAGAAGCAATCAATCAATCAGATTCCAAACTCTCCACCATGGCCAAGACCAAAGAGCTCTCCAAGGATGTCAGGGACATGATTGTAGACCTACACAAGGCTGGAATGGGCTACAAGACCATCGCCAAGCAGCTTGGTGAGAAGGTGACAACAGTTGGTGTGATTATTCGCAAATGGAAGAAACACAAAAGAACTGTAAATCTCTCTCAGCCTGGGGCTCCATGCAAGATCTCACCTCGTGGACTTGCAATGATCATGAGAACGGTGAGGAATCGGCCCAGAACTACACGGGAGGATCTTGTCAATGATCTCAAGGCAGCTGGGACCATAGTCACCAAGAAAACAATTGGTAACACACTACGCCGTGAAGGACTGAAATCCTGCAGCGCCCGCAAGGTCCCCCTGCTCAAGAAAGCACATATACATGCCCGTCTGAAGTTTACCAATGAACATCTGAATGATTCGGAGGACAACTGGGTGAAAGTGTTGTGGTCAGATGAGACCAAAATGGAGCTCTTTGGCATCAACTCACTGTGTTTGGAGGAGGAGGAATGCTGCCTATGACCCCAAGAACACCATCCCCACTGTCAAACATGGAGGTGGAAACATTATGCTTTGAGGGTGTTTTTCTGCTAAGGGGACAGGACAACTTCACCGCATCAAAGGGACGATGGATGGGGCCATGTACCGTCAAATCTTGGGTGAGAACCTCCTTCCCTCAGCCAGGGCATTGAAAATGGGTCGTGGATGGGTATTCCAGCATGACATTGACCCAAAACACACGGCCAAGGCAACAAAGGAGTGGCTCAAGAAGAAGCACATTAAGGTCCTGGAGTGGCCTAGCCAGTCTCCAGACCTTAATCCCATAGAAAATCTGTGGAGGGAGCTGAAGGTCCGAGTTGCCAAACGTCAGCCTTGAAACCTTAATGACTTGGAGAAGATCTGCAAAGCGGAGTGGGACAAAATCCCTCCTGAGATGTGGCCACCTACAAGAAACGTCTGACCTCTGTGATTGCCAACAAGGGTTTTGCCACCAAGTACTAAGTAATGTTTTGCAGAGGGGTCAAATACTTATTTCCCTCATTAAAATGCAAATCCTTTTATAACATTTTTGACATGCGTTTTTTCTGGATTTCTTTGTTGTTATTCTGTCTCTCACTGTTCAAATAAACCTACCATTAAAATTCTAGACTGATCATTTCTTTGTCAGTGGGAAAACATACAAAATCAGCAGGGGATCAAATACTTTTTTCCCTCACTGTAGTCTCTGGGATGCAGAGAGTGGAAGGGTGAATTTCAGTGCCACGATGCCACTGAAAATCTTTCACACTTTCTCAAGAATGTTAAGATTTGATAAACGTAAGTTAAGAAATACAAGATGTGTGAGAGACAAACTGGCGGCCATAAGAGAGGTCTGGGAGAAGTGGGTGGAGCATCTGACCAACTGGTTCCATTCAGAGGTCAATTTTTACTTTCATATCTGTAATGTAAGCGATTTTCACTGTTCATTTTATTATGTATTGATGTAATATCATTGATTTATGTGACTGTTTTCTGTGACACTGATACTAATTACTGATAGTAATCCCTTTTGTCTAATGGTTTCTGTCCTTTCCGTCAGTATATGCCCAGCAAGCCAGCAAAGTATGGCATCAAGATATGGGTGGCCTGTGACGCACAATCCAGCTATGCTTGGAAGATGCAAGTCTACACAGGGAAGCCAACCAGTGGTGGCCCGGAAAACAACCAGGGGATGCGGGTTGTGCTTGATGAGACAGATGAACTGAGGGGGCACAATGTCACGTGTGACAATTTCTTCACTTCTTATGAACTCAGCCAGCAGCTCCCGAAGAGGAAGATCACCATGGTTGGCACAGTTAGAAAGAACAAGCCTGAGCTCCCCCCTGCACTCCTTGCAACAATGGGGAGAGAGGCCTTCTCATCAAAGTTTGCCTTCACCCCACCACCACTCTAGTTTCTTACCTCCCAAAGAGGAACAAGAATGTGGTCCTCCTGAGTACACTGCACAAAACGGCTGAGATCAGTGATCGTGAGGACAGGAAGCCAGTCATCATCCTGGACTACAACCACAACAAAGGAGGCGTGGACAACCTGAATAAGGTGATTGGAACTTACAGCTGCAGGAGGATGACTGCCCACTGGCCTTTGGTCATCTTCCATAACATCATTGATGTGTCCTCATACAATGCCTTCGTGATATGGAACAAGATCAACCCTACCTGGATGCCTGATAAGCGGAACAAGAGGATGGTGTTCCTGGAGCAGCTGAGAAAGGCACTTGTAACCCCACACATTCAAAGAGGGGAGCTCCTCCCCCACACAGCAGCCTCTGCATCACTTGTGAAAGCTGTTCAGGGGGCTGAATCTTGTCCTGATCCACCTGAGGCTGCAGCTGGGGCAGGCAAGAGGAGGAGATTCCAATTCTGCCCCCCAAAGAAGGACTGTAAAACAAATACTATGTGCTGCACATGTGAGAAATACATCTGCAAAGTCCATGCACACACACTTGCATACTGTCCTACATGTGCAAATTAGAGTTGTTTGATTTATGTTCTTAACTTTTTTGTTTTGTATCTATTATCTTATTTTGTTCTTATTTATTGTTGTTGTTTATGCACATTGTGAGTGGGGGCAATGGTTTAGAAAATGGGAGAAGACTGGTATTTTGTAGTAACACAAGGGTTAATCCATTTCTTACTTAGATTTATGTGTATTTTGGGTATATGTTTTGAAACTGTTAGATTTTACTTGTTAGATATTACTGCACAGTTGGAGCTAGAAGCACAAGCATTTCACTACTCCCGCAATAACAACTGTTAAACACATGTATGTGACCAATACATTTGATTTTGATTTGATTTGATTTGACTTAATTTCACACAGGACACCAGATAAGACAGGAGATGTTCACCAGATATAACATACTGATTCTAGCCCCCCGGCACATAGACTACTGCAGCATAGATACTGGAGACAAGACTGAGACAGGGGTGGGTCGGGTCGGGAGACACCGAGGCCCCGTCCGACAATACCCCCGGACAGGGCCAACCAGGCAGGAAAAAACCCCACCCACTTTGCCAAAGCACAGCCCCCACACCACTAGAGGGATATCAACAGACCACCAACTGACTACCCTGAGACAAGGCTGAGTATAGCCCACAAAGATCTCCTCCACCGCACGAGCCAGAGACAGGACAGGAAGATCACGTCTGTGACTCAACCCACTCAAGTGACGCACCCCTCCTAGGGACGGCATGGAAGAGCACTTGTAAGCCAGTGACTCAGCCCCCGTAATAGGGTCAGAGACAGAAAACACCAGTGGAGAGAGGGGAGTCGGCCAGGCAGAGACAGTAAGGGCAGTTCGTTGGTCCAGTGCCTTGTCATTCACTTTTGCACCCCTGGGCAGACTACACTCAATCATAGGACCTACTGAAGAGATGAGTCTTCAGTAAATACTTAAAGGTCGAGACCGAGTCTGTGTCTCTCACATGGATAGGCAGACCATTTCATAAAAATTGAGCTCTATAGGAGAAAGCCCTGCCTCCAGCTGTTTGTTTAGAAATTCTAGGGACAATAAGGAGGCCTGCGTCTTGTGACCGTAGCATACGTGTAGGTATGTATGGCAGGACCAAATCGGAGAGATGGGTAGGAGCAAGCCCGTGTAATGCTTTGTAGGTTAGCAGTAAAACCTTGAAATCAGCCCTAGCCTTAACAGGAAGCCAGTGTAGAGAGGCTAGCACTGGAGTAATATGATCAAATGTTTTGGTTCTAGTCAGGATTCTTGCAGCCATGTTTAGCACTAACTGAAGTTCATTTAATGCTTTATCCAGGTACCCGGAGAGTAGAGCGTTACAGTAGTCTAATCTAGAAGTGACAAAAGCTGGTTTAGCTTTTCTGCATCATTTTTTGACCAAACATTTACAAAGATGGAGAAAAGCTGTCCTTGAAAGATTCTTGATATATTCGTCAAAAGAGAGATCAGGGTCCAGAGTAACGCCGAGGTCCTTCACAGTATTTATTTGAGACAACTGTACAACCATCAAGATTAATTGTCAGATTTTATATTTACTTGTTGTGAAGCTCTATCTGGAATCAATTACAGTCTACCAGGGAATTACCTGCAAAAGTCGACCATGAAATACTTAGCACTCTGTTACTTTTATCACCTTTCCCACTGCCAATACAACAGAACATGATGAATTATGATCAGTGATAAAACTATGGATAGTTTATTTGAATAAAGCTTTGATGAATGCCTACTTCCCTCACTAAACATGAAAAAGATAAACAGGAAAGCCGCGAAACAGCTGAGCCGTTCTCTTTTTCACCCACTTTCATAGTTCCACTTATAAAAACCTGGAGAGGGATATGGATGCCAAACTTGGTACGATTTGAGGACCTCCCCTCTCCATCGCTCTCTCCTTCCTCTCTCCATCGCTCTCTCCTTCCTCTCTCACTCTCTCCCTCTCTCCCTCTCTCTCTCTCTCTCCCTCTCTGTCTCTCTCTCTCTCTCTCTCTCTCTCCCTCTCTCCCTCTCTCCCTCTCTCCCTCTCTCTCTCTCTCTCTCTGGAACCCAGCTCAGTGATTTATTTCATGCAGGAAAAAGACGTTGTGGGCTCATAAATCAAAAACACTTTCTATAAAGAGAGAAATGAAACCCTGCTGCATATGGGACTACATTCTTACATGTTTTACCCATTTGACATGAGATTAAAGAAAAAAAAAAAATGTTTCACCTCAAGTCTCAATCAATGAAACAAATGCGAACCCCAAATATGTTGCCTATTTCTCACCATAACCCCATGGCAGGTCATGTACCGATAACTCTTATCAAGGCAGATATACTTTTTGAGGTCCTCCGAGCTTGTTATTTCCCACAGGAGGAAAGCTGTGTCCACCAACAACGCAGGTTTGGACTCAAAGCTAATTCTCTTCCTTAAATCACAGAGCGGGACTTGATTGCTAGACTAATCCTCTGGTTTCCTGAGAGATGGAGGGAAAACCAGCCGCATCGCAAATCCTAAAGTTCATATCGACAAGGGACAGGTCAATGGACCAATCACAAATCCAATTCCATTTTTTAAATAGCTTTCCACGGATAAATGTTTAGCAGCAAGTTAAATAAAAAATGTATGTAAAAAAATCCTCAGGTTGGATGAAACCCTGATAGAGTTTCAGCTGGGTTCAGCGTCACTACATTCTGATCTGAAAAAGGTCTGTTTTGTATTTTTTCTCTGAATGGTTGATTTAGGTTCGGTAAACTGATGCGAGATCTGTGCTTGTCTCTCTCCAGCAGTGTGTGATGACTGTGGGACACTAGCTAGGGGCATTGAAACATGACCTAGCCATGGGGGATATGATTGCTGTAGAGGGTCTGATAGTTTAACACAAAGTTACAGAAGTAGGGATTATGGTTATCAGTACAGGCCTTAGCGCACAATCACTCATGCTATTAGTCAGACTCTCTAGCCCCGTTTATACCTGGTGCTAACATGGGTCCTTTGTCCTCATCTGGTCTACATTCTGATTGAGCCCACATTTCCAGAAGTGTTAGACATGGTATTAAAATAAGTCTATTATCTGTCCACTGTGTCTGCATTGTGACCAGATATCCTGGTCCCAAATTATTTCACAGCTATTCTTACAAAATAATGTTTGTTTATTTATTGTAAGACATATTGATGTAGTCACTCAATGGTGCCACCTGTCAATGATTTTAGAGGGCGGAATAATTATGATTTAAACGGTTTCTCTGGCCATATCTGTCTACACTTGTAAGATATCCAGACACAATGCATCTGACTACCTTGAGAGGTGGGATGTGTGATCTGATCACAATCGGACCACAATGTGTCTTTTGATTGTCTACACCAGTTTAAAACTGTGGGCACAATCAGAATGTGGACAAGATCAGGACAAGTGTAACCAGGCATAAATGTCTGGAACGTTGTTTGGCTCTTTGCGTGTCAAAAAATATTTGACACATTTGACACATTAAATAACATTATTTGACACATCAAATAAGCTGGTTAACCAATCAGGACCTGAATATGACTGGACGTCACATAATAA
This sequence comes from Salmo salar, assembly GCF_965601325.2. Lineage (NCBI taxonomy): Eukaryota > Metazoa > Chordata > Actinopteri > Salmoniformes > Salmonidae > Salmo > Salmo salar. The sequence goes on along the minus strand of NC_138303.1, from coordinate 18,381,396 downwards.
TTTAACACATTCATACAATTTTTTCTGTCACACACACACACACACACACACACACACACACACACACACACACACACACACACACACACACACACACACACACACACACACACACACACACACACACACACAAACAGACATGCAGCTGTAGACGTAGGTAAACCATGTCCCTGCTCACGCCCATGCCAGATGAGGACTAGTGTATGTGCGTGTGTGTGTGTGTGTGTGTGATTTGTGTTCCGTTTAAAGCCCTCTGTGCTCGAGGGATTGACCATATGTTACAGTGGTGTAGCATCCAGAACTAAGAGATACAACCATATCATCCTCCTGTCTCCCTGTCCTCTCTCCCCATTCCTATTCCCTTTACCCCTCCCTCCCTCCATCCTCCTGTCTCCCTGTCCTCTCTCCCTCACTCCTATAGCCTTTACCCCTCCCTCCATCCTCCTGTCTCCCTGTCCTCTCTCCCTCCATCTTCCTGTCTCCCTGTCCTCTCTCCCTGTCCTCTCGCTCCACTCCTATTCCCTTTACTCCTTCCTCCTGTCTCCCTGTCCTCTCTCCCCACTCCTATTCCCTTTACTCCTTCCTCCTGTCTCCCTGTCCTCTCTCCCCACTCCTATTCCCTTTACTCCTTCCTCCTGTCTCCCTGTCCTCTCACCCCACTCCTATTCGCTTTACTCCTTCCTCCTGTCTCCCTGTCCTCTCTCCCCACTCCTATCCCCTTTACTCCTTCCTCCTGTCTCCCTGTCCTCTCTCCACTCCTATCCCCTTCACTCCTTCCTCCTGTCTCCTTGTCCTCTCTCCCACACTCCTATCCCCTTTACCCCTCGCCCTGTCCCCCCGTCCTCTCTCCCCCACTCCTATCTGCTTTACCCATCCATCCATCCTCCTGTCTCCCCTCTCATTGTCCCCTGTCCCTGTCTTGCCCCTCTCTCTATCTCATCCACTTATATCACCCATCTGCTGTGTACTGTAGGACTGGTTGAAGAGGAATGCCAATGTCTGGACTCTCCAGACCACAGTTTAGGGAAGCATGGTCTGACTGAAGATGAGTAGAACCAGCTGCACCTTATACAGAGTGAATATCCAGATACCATTTATATAAACAAGTCCAACAAATGCACATACACATGCACACAGACATTAATGAGCTACATGTGAGTGTACACACACACACACATGCACACACACTGATACACACACACACACGGACACACACGATGCAAATAGTTGATTATAGACATGGACAAGGCCCAAAAATGCTGTACATTACTTTCAAAATTCCTTTCTGTAACCGTTCAGACGGTGAAAAGGAAAAAAGTAACTCTCAGTAGACAGGGAGTTATTTATACTGGTCTAAAGTGTGTCTGCAGACTTGCACTGGACTGTTGCTGTGACGGGTGATTGGTTTTACTGGTCTGTCTCCTTACTCTCTGTGGGAGCAGGGGGAGTGGTGTGTGTGGGGGGGAGGGGGAGGTAGAGGGGTGGGATGTGTGGGGTGTGTGTGTGGGGGGAGAGGGGTGGTAGAGGGGTGGGGTGTGTGGGGGTGCATGGGAGAGGGGTGGTAAAGGGGTGGTAGAGGGGTGTGTGGGGGGACATTTGAATTTGTGAGTAGAAGTGGAGGAGTTTTCACAGCAGAACAGTAGGGTATAACAGGCTCTCTTGAACCTTCTGTGTCTACATTTACTTATGTGCTAGCGTAACCTACTTGTTACGTTAGCTTGTTGTCCTAGGCAGAGAGTGGACAGCGGCGTGCTAGCTTAGCTTCTTTTTTAGCGTCATTAGCATGTTTTCATAGGCAGACAGTGGACAGTGGTATCCAGAAGTGATTAGTTACCACAGAAAAATGATGAACTGAAGGCTGAGCTGGATACGGCCCTCAGAGAGAAGTATAACCAGAGAGGTAACACAACACACATACACAGACATAAACACACACACAGATCACAGAGTCAGAACACGAGTGATATTAGAATTGAGAAAACATAGTATTTCTAAAAGGTGACAGCAACAAGAATGATGGGGAGAGGGAGTGAGAGAGATATGGACATAGATCAGAAAACTGAGAGAGAAGGGACTTAGAGAATGAGAAAGTGTGAGAAAGAGAAACATAGTGAAAGGGCAACAGAGAGAGACAGAGAGAGAGGGAAATGGAGAGAGAGAGGAAGAGGAATAGAGAAAGGGAGAGAGGGAAAGTGAGAGAAGGAGAGAGGAAGGGAGAGGGAGACAGAGGGTGAGGGAATGAGAGAGAGAGACAGAGGGAAAGAGAGAGAGGGTGAGAGAGAGAGTGAGAGAGGGACAGGGGGAGAGGGAAATAGAGAGGGAGAGAGAGAGACAGAGGGAGATGGAAGGAGAGAGAGAGAGAGAACCGAGTAGAAAACCGAAGAAAATGAACAATGACAAATGGTTTGATGAAGAATGCAAAAATCTAAGAAAGAAATTGAGAAACCTGTCCAACCAAAAACATAGAGTTCTGGAAAATCTGAGTCTACGCCTTCACTATGGGGAATCACTAAAACAATACAGAAATACACTAAAAAGAAGGAACAGCACGTCAGAAATCAGCTCAATGTAATTGAAGAATCCATAGACTCTAACCACTTCTGGGAAAATTGGAAAACACTAAACAAACAACAACACAAAGAATTATCTATCCAAAATTGAGATGTATGGGTAAACCACTTCTCCAATCTTTTTGGCTCTATAACAAAGAACAAAAACATATACATGATCAAATACAAATCTTAGAATCAACTATTAAAGACTACCAGAACCCACTGGATTCTCCAATTACCTTCAATGAGCTACAGGACAAAATAAAAACCCTCCAACCCAAAAAAGGCCTGTGGGGTTGATGGTATTCTCAATGAAATGATCAAATATACAGACAACAAATTCCAATTGGCTACACTAAAACACTTTAACATCATCCTTAGCTCTGGCATCTCCCCCAATATTTGGAACCAAGAACTGATCACCCCAATCCACAAAAGTGGGAGACAAATTTGACCCCAATAACTACCGTGGGATATGCGTCAACAGCAACCTTGGGAAAATCCTCTGCATTATCATTAACAGCAGACTCGTATATTTCCTCAGTGAAAACAATGTACTGAGCAAATGTCAAATTGGCTTTTTACCAAATTACCTTACAACAGACCATGTATTCACCCTGCACAGCCTAATTGACAAACAAACAAACCAAACAAAGGCAAAGTCTTCTCATGCTTTGTTGATTTCAAAAAAGCCTTCGACTCAATTTGGCATGAGGGTCTGCTATACAAACTGATGGAAAGTGGTGTTGGGGGTAAAACATACGACATTATAAAATCCATGTACATAGACATAGAGATTGGCATCAGATTTATTAAATTAAATTTCCATGTACACAGTTAAAATTGGTAAAAAACACACACATTTCTTCCTACAGGGCCGTGGGGTGAGACAGGGTTGTAGCTTAAGCCCCACCCTCTTCAACATATATATGAACGAATTGGCGCGGGCACTAGAAAAGTCTGCAGTACCTGACCTCACCCTACTAGAATCTGAAGTCAAATGTCTACTGTTTGCTGATGATCTGCTGCTTCTGTCACCACCCAGGTAGGGCCTACAGCAGCACCTAGAAATTCTGCACAGATTCTGTCAGACCTGGGCCCTGACAGTAAATCTCAGTAAGACAAAAATAATGGTGTTCCAAAAAAGGAGCACAAATAAAAATTCCATCTAGACACCGTTGCCCTAGAGCACACCAAAAATGATACATACCTTGGCCTAAACATCAGCGCCACTGGTAACTTCCACAAAGCTGTGTACGATCTGAGAGACAAGGTAAGAAGGGCATTCTATGCCATCAAAAGAACACAAAATTCAACATACCAATTAGGATCTAGCTAAAAATACTTGAATCAGTTATAGAACCCATTGCCCTTTATGGTTGTGAGGTCTGGGGTGCGCTCACCAACCAAGAATTCACAAAATGGGACAAACACCAAATTGAGACTCTGCATGCAGAATTCTGCTAAAATATCCTCCGTGTACAACGTAGAACACCAAATAATGCATGCAGAGCAGAATTAGGCCGATACCCATTAATGATCAAAATCCAGAAAAGAGCCGTTAAATTCCACAACCACCTAAAAGGAAGCGATTCCCAAACCTTCCATAACAAAGCCATCACCTACAGAGAGATGAACCTGGAGAAGTGTCCCCTAAGCAAGCTGGTCCTGGGGCTCTGTTCACAAACACAAACACACCCCACAGAGCCCCAGGACAGCAACACAATTAGACCCAAATCATGAGAAAACAAAAAGATAATTACTTGTTACAAATCACTTCTCTGGACGGTTCTAACTTAGAATTTGTGGACAACTACAAATACCTAGGTGTCTGGTTAGACTGTAAACTCTCCTTCCAGACTCACATCAATCATCTCCAATCCAAAGTGAAATCTCGAATTGGCTTCCTATTTCGCAACAAAGCATCCTTCACTCATGCTGCCAAACATACCCTCGTAAAACTGACCATCCTACCAATCCTTGACTTCGGCGATGTCATTTACAAAATAGCCTCCAATACCCTACTCAACAAGCTGGATGCAGTCTATCACAGTGCCATCCGTTTTGTCACCAAAGCCCCATATACTACCCACCACTGCGACCTGTACGCTCTCGTTGGCTGGCTTTCGCTTCATAATCGTCGCCAAACACATTGGCTCCAGGTCATCTACAAGACCCTGCTAGGTAAAGTCCCCCCTTATCTCCGCTCACTGGTCACCATAGCAGCACCCACCTGTAGCACGCGCTCCAGCAGGTATATCTCTCTGGTCACCCCTAAAGCCAACTCCTCCTTTGGTCATCTCTCCTTCCAGTTCTCTGCTGCCAATGACTGGAACGAACTACAAAAATCTCTGAAACTGGAAACACTTATCTCCCTCACTAGCTTTAAGCAGCAGCTGTCAGAGCAGCTCACAGATCACTGCACCTGTACATAGCCCATCTATAATTTAGCCCAAACTACTACCTCTTCCCCTACTGTATTTATTTATTTTATTTATTTTGCTCCTTTGCACCATATTATTTATATTTTATCTCTGAACTTTCTTCAAACTACAAATCTACCATTCCAGTGTTTTTCTTGCTATACTTTATTTACTTTGCCACCATGGCATTTTTTTTGCCTTTACCTCCCTTATCTCACATCATTTGCTCACATTGTATATAGTCTTATTTTTTTTATACTGCATCATTGATTGTATGTTGTTTTACTCCATGTGTAACTCTGTGTTTTTTGTATGTTGTCGAACTGCTTTGCTTTATCTTGGCCAGGTCGCAATTGTAAATGACAACTTGTTCTCAACTTGCCTACCTGGTTAAATAAAGGTGAAATAAAAAAATAAAAAAATGATTTACAATGAAAGCCTACCCCGGCCAACGCTGGGCCAATTTTGCGCCGCCTTATGGGACTTCCAATCGCGGCCAGATGTGATACAGCCTGGATTCAAACCAGGGACTGTAGTGAAACCTCTTGCACTGAGATGCAGTGCCTTAGACTGCTGCGCCACTCGGGAGAATAAAGACATGTCAAATGTCATATTATGTCTATATACAGTGTTGTAATGATGTGGAAATAGTTAAAGTACAAAAAGGAAAATAAATAAACATAAATATAGGTTGTATTTACAATGGTGTTTGTTCTTCACTGGTTGCCCTTTTCTTTTGGCAACATGTCACAAATACACTGTGTTATTTCACCTAATAGATAAAGGAGTTTATCAAAATTTGATTTTTTTTCAAATTATTTGTGGATCTGTGTAATCTGAGGGAAATATGTGTCTCTAATATGGACATACATTGGGCAGGAGGTTAGGAAGTGCAGCTCAGTTTCCACCTCATTTTGTGGGTAGTGTGCACATAGCCTGTCTTCCCTTGAGAGCCAGGTCTGCCTAGGGCTACCCTTTTCAATAGCAAGGCTATGCTCAGTGAGTCTGTACATAGTCAAAGCTTTCCTTAAGTTTGGGTCAGTCAGAGTGGTCAGGTATTCTGCCACTGTGTACTCTCTGTTAGGGCCAAATAACGTTCTAGTTTGATGAGTTTTTTTGTTTATTCTTTCAATTCTTTTTCTCTGTTTAGGGCCAAATACACTGAAAAAATGGTGCTTTGAATTTACTTAATTCAAAAGGTGTACATCGGTTCCACATGAAATAACATGTTAGATAAACACAATTATACTTTTTAGAGTTTACTTCTTTTCTTTTTGTCAAGCAAATATAATGTGTTCATGTAAATGCATTTTAATTGAATAGAATCAATTTAACATGATTTGGTAAAGCTAATTTTATTTGAATTAAATGTGTAGCTTCAAATGGATTTGATCATGTTGCCTAAACCTGATCACAACTTAATAATTAACATTATAACATTATTTTTTTGATGATATTACTCATAATTATGTAGAACGTATTCCATCATTTATATTATAGGCAAGGTTCTACATAATTATTCATGTAAGCACAAGATGAGGTGGGGTGGCAGGGTAGCCTAGTGGTTAGAGCGTTGGACTAGTAACCGAAAGGTTGCAAGATTGAATCCCCGAGCTGACAAGGTACAATTCTGTTTTTTCTGTTCTGCTCCTGAACAAGGCAGTTAACCTGCTGTTCCTAGGCCGTCATTGTAAACAAGAATTTATTCTTAACTGACTTGCCTAGTTAAATAAAGGTTAAATAATGAGATGTTACCATTTTCGACCTTATTTACACTAATGAACAGGGACATAAAACGTACAAGCTAACGATGTGGAACCAAGGAGCAAGAGACCATGTGCATCAGTGACAAAGGGTACTGTATGTGTTTCAAAAATGATACTTTATTTTTTGTAAAGGTTCAGCTCATTGGAACAACAAATGTACATTCACTGACATTGTGTTCAATGAATTGCACAGGTCTAAATCACAGTGGTGTAGGCTATATATCTGTATGAAAACAATAAGAAGTGTTGTCCTAACAATAATTGGGCACTCAATCTAATGCATTTTGTTCCAAAATTTGGTTTTTCATAAGGAGTAACATAGACAAAGAATGAGGTAGATATGTGTACATATTTGTGCATGTTAATTCTCTTGACTAAAAGTCACTACAAAGTGAAACTGAACTTATTCCATAAGTAGCAAAGAAAATTAATGGCATCTACTCAAAACACAATACAAAATATATAACAAAATCACGATAGCTCCATCTTTGGACATGCTCAATCTGTTTTGAGTTTTTGTGAACAATATAACAACTTCAACATATAGTAAGTCAAACATACAGTGTGAAACAGCATACAGTAAATCAAACATACAGTAAGTCAAACATACAGTGTGAAACAGCATACAGTAAATCAAACATACAGTAAGTCAAACATACAGTGTGAAACAACATACAGTAAATCAAACATACAGTAAGTCAAACACACAGTGTGAAACAATATACAGTAAGTCAAACATACAATGTGAAACAGCATACAGTAAGTCAAACATACAGTGTGAAACAGCATTCAGTAAATCGAACATACAGTAAGTCAAACATACAGTGTGAAAAAACATACAGTAAATCAAACATGCAGTAAGTCAAACATACAGTAAGTCAAACATACAGTGTGAAACAGCATACAGTAAGTCAAGCATACAGTGTGAAACAACATACAGTAAATCAAACATACAGTGTGAAGCAACATACAGTAAGTCAAACATACAGTAAGTCAAACATACAGTGTGAAACAGCATACAGTAAGTCAAACATACAGTAAGTCAAACATACAGTGTGAAACCACATACAGTAAATCAAACATACAGTAAGTCAAACATACATTGTGAAATAACATACAGTAAGTCAAACATAGTGTGAAACAACATACAGTAAATCAAACATACAGTAAGTCAAACATACAGTGTGAAACAACATACAGTAAGTCAAATATACAGTGTGAAACAACATACAGTAAATCAAACAAACAGTAAGTCAAACATACAGTGTGAAACAACATACAGTAAGTCAAATATACAGTGTGAAACAACATACAGTAAATCAAACAAACAGTAAGTCAAACATACAGTGTGAAACAACATACAGTAAGTCAAATATACAGTGTGAAACAACATACAGTAAATCAAACAAACAGTAAGTCAAACATACAGTGTCAAACATACAGTGTGAAACACAACATACAGTCTGAAACACAACAAAACAGCTCACTGAAACAGCCTGTTTTTAAACGCAACAGCTTTGTTAGAAAGTTTGTCCCCATTCAGTTCCATAAAAGCCTTCTGAAAGACTTCAAAGGTATAGCGGAGCTCAGTAGGGTAACTGAGGTTCATGGCATACATGAGGCCGAACAGCATTGCAACAGAAAATGCTACGTTGCCCAGATCCTGCAGCACCTTGACGCCTTAATATTTATTTAACTAGGCAAGTCAGTTTAGAACAAATTCCTATTTACAATGAATTTGTCTTGTTCAGGGGCAGAACTAAAGATTGTTTAACTTGTCAGCTCGGGGATTCAATCTATTAACCTTTTGGTTACTGGCCCAACGCTCTTACACTAGGCTACCTGCCACCCCAGGCAAACATCCAGAACGCTGCAGCCCGTCTGGTGTACAATACAATACAATACAATACAATCAAAGATGTCTGGTGTTCAACCTTCCCAAGTTCTCTCACGTCACCCCGCTCCTCCGCTCTCTCCACTGGCTTCCAGTTGAAGCTCGCATCCGCTACAAGACCATGGTGATTGCCTACGGAGCTGTGAAGGGAACGGCACCTCCATACCTTCAGGCTCTGATCAGGCCCTACACCCAAACAAGGGCACTGCGTTCATCCACCTCTGGCCTGCTGGCCCCCCTACCTCTGAGGAAGCACAGTTCCCGCTCAGCCCAGTCAAAACTGTTCGCTGCTCTGGCACCCCAATGGTGGAACAAGCTCCCTCACGACGCCAGGACAGCGGAGTCAATCACCACCTTCCTGAGACACCTGAAACCCCACCTCTTTAAGGAATACCTAGGATAGGATAAAGTAATCCTTCTAACCCCCCCCCCCCTTAAAAGATTTAGATGCACTATTGTAAAGTGGTTGTTCCACTGGATATCATAAGGTGAATGCACCAATTTGTAAGTTGCTCTGGATAAGAGCGTCTGCTAAATGACTTAAATGTAAATGTAAATGTAAATGTAAACATACCTCAATGACTTCAAAGAGCACAGGCCATCTTGCCATGAAGTCCTCTACCATGGGTGCGTCATGGACAACTTCCTGTACAGTATGGAAACATCTTCTCCATTTTGAATTTCACTGTCTCTCTGTTGTTCCTTGTCTTCACATCGTACCATAAAGCATGTCCTCGAGGCTCTCTTCTGTTTCTCCTGAGGGATATGTGGGGCAAAAGTTCACTTCTGCTCTCTTTGGCTTTTTAACACCATAGGCTGCACTTGACTTCCCTGCAGGTTTGTGCTTCAAGGAGTTTTTCGTCACCTCTGGACATCACAGTCTTCTCAGGCGAGTGCAGTAGTTTTCCATTCACCACACCCAGTGAAGGAACATTTCTCAGTCAAACATGGATGCTTCTTGATTAGACTCTGTGCAACCTGTTCCATCTCTCCATCAGTGGCATAAACTTTATACTGGACAATTTCTTGCACAAGCCATTGAGTATGTCTGACTTCAACTTAGGCTCTGGAACAAGTGCCACTTTCAATGTAAGCTGAATTGGCCTGCTGAAGTTTTAGCTCAGCATCATAGGAGAATTGAGGCACACAGAACAAAGTAGGACAAGAGGAGAGTGAGCTAGTAGACTCTGGAGAAGACAATATGTCAGTGTCAACTGAGCCACTGGACAGTGTTGACGAGTCATCGATGTGGCGACGATTGAAGGTGGATGTTGTTGGGAGTGTGGTGTTGATACTGCTGGAGGTTCAGCACAGTGAATTGTGGGGGTCTTTGACATGTCAATAACTTTAAGAGTACCTTTGTTCTCTACTTCTGCCATTGAGGTCAGGAAAAATAACTAATTTCCAAAAATAGGGTCCTTGCTAAGACTTGCTAAGATATGGAGAGCTCAACTGGTAAGCAATCATCATCTGATGCCTGGAGGCTAATGAAAGAGGCACAGTTTTTTAAGCACCTGGTGTGTCTGATAACTTGCTTAAAAAAAGCTATGTTAGGCCTCAAAGCGCATCCATAGGCTTACAAGAGGACCAAAAAACCAAATCATCTGGGGGTAGTGTTCCAGATAATGATGCTTCAGTAGAAGCCTAACGCCAGGGAACAACTCTTTGTATCTATGCCTGTGCACAAATATGTTTCTTTCTAGATAAGAAATAGAGTCATCACTATGCACAGGGGCAACAACAAGCTCAATTATGTCTTTCAGGTCCATAAGTACAAGCCACGCTGGCTCATCCCAATCAAAAATGGTAACAACCTTAGCAAGCACCAGTTTTCATGAGCGTTTCCACCCACTGTTCTTCTCCTGGACAAACTGTGTAGTAACACATGACGTATGTTTGTCTTGTCTGACCACTTGTAGGGGAAATTCAGAATATCTTTATTCAGGTAATCCAATGTAAAAAGTAATGTTGATACAAGTAATGCTAAGCAGTGAGAGAGCTCATTTGGGACAATACCCTCAAATATCATGAGCAAGACCTGGAGGATAGCCAGAGATTACGTGAAAATGAGATAAGTTTCTTGTGAAAACACAGTCTTTGTTCACCCAAAAAATGCTTGTACATGTGTCTTGAGCTTGTTTTACATGAGTCTCATGAAGTTCTTCTGTTCTCAAAGGAGAAATTACTAGATGCAACTTCATGTAACTGAATATCGCAACTCTTTCCTGTGCAAAACCTGCAATAGTACTCCTCCTGAGAAACTCTCAATGAAACCAGCTATGCCGTGAGCTCCCAGAATGTCAGCCACTACACTCTGTACTGTACCGTTGACAGATACAGGGGAATAAACACCAAGTTCCTCCAGAGTTTGTAGATCTCGTAGAAGAGGTTCTGAAACCTTATCATAACCATAGGTTTTAACATCATTGCTCTTGCACAGAACTGCTAAATAAATGGATGATAAAGAGGAATGAGACCCATGGGGCAAGTTAGCCAACATCCAATAAATAGCACATAGCTTGTGTTTCTTCCGTAAAGTGCCAAGGGGATTACACATTTCGAAGTCATCCACATAAACACCTAAGAGTATCCTTCGTTCTTCTCCAGAGAGAAAACAGTTATCTTAATATGTGAACCATCTTTGTAGGACTTGTATTGATATGATGGTCCAATATTAATGTCCTGCTGTCCTCAATGGCTCTCAACTACTTTATCAACAATGTCTCTTCAACGTAAAAGCTTCTGTAATGACTTCAGTATTGGGACATACTGGAAAGTGTGTCTCTTTTTAGCATTGAGCATGTATTCAATTGGCTCCACAACACTAAAGTGCTCCTTGTAATACTGTTTACACTGATGAGCAGTGCTAAGACGACCACCTTTTTCAATAGACTTTAGGATTACCAGAACAAACTGCAACAGCAATTTCTTTAATGGTTGATTCATCCACTTGGAGGTCATGTTGATGAAAGATGCTACCAACCAAGCCACTAGATAATTAGACAGGTGTGGAACAAATCCAAGGATGGAGCTCCCTAATCAATAGCTGAGCGTGGCACACGGACCAAGCTGCACATCTTTCCTCAATAATAGTTTCTAAGCGTTTAGCTGTACAAAACAAATCAGAAGAAGCATTGGCATCATCAACAAACTCTTCTTCCTGACTATTTGCAAGTGATTCATGCGCTGATGGTGAAGATACTCTAGTCAGTGTGACTACTCTGGGTTTAAAATCCAACCATGTGTGAGGGCAATGTTATTGGTACCATTAATGTTTCTCTGAAAATGACAGCCTACAAACATACAAGTGATAGTTTCAGTACTCTTCAGATGACTGTTGATATGTACAAAATAATCATTTACTGATGTTAAATCATTAGAAGTACATAGATGACAACTGAATATTGGCACATTTGTGAGATTTTTAGTAACCACTGTTGAGTGGTTACTAACCACTGTATGGTGCACAATTGAGGCATTCCAGGTCTTAAATGTGCATGGACAGTCAATGCACATTGAAGTCGGAAGTTTACATACAGCTTAGCCAAATACATTTAAACTCTGTTTTTCACAATTCCTGACATTTAATCAGAGTAAAAATTCCCTGTCTTAGGCCAATTAGGATGACCATTTTATTTTAAGAATGTGGAATGTCAGAATAATAGTAAAGAGAATTATTTATTTCATCTTTTCTTTCTTTCATCACATTCCCAGTGGGTCAGAAGTTTACATTCACTCAATTAGTATTTGGTAGCAATGCCTTTAAATTGTTTAACTTGGGTCAAACATTTCGAGTAGCCTTCCACAAGCTTCCCACAATAAGTTGGGTGAATTTTGGCCCATTCCTCCTGAGTGAGCTGGTGTAACTGAGTCAGGTTTGTAGGCCTCCTTGCTCGCACAAGCTTTTTCAGTTTTGCCCACACATTTTCTATGGGATTGAGGTCAGCGCTTTCTGAAGGCCACTCCAATACCTTGACTTTGTTGTCCTTATCCATTTTGCCACAACTTTGGAAGTATGCTTGGGGTCAATGTATATTTGGAAGACCCATTTGCAACCAAGCTTTAACTTCCTGACTGATGTCTTGAGATGTTGCTTCAATATATCCACATAATTTTCCTCCCTCACGATGCCATCTATTTTGTGAAGTGCACCATCCCCTCCTGCAGCAAAGCACCCCCACAACATGATGCTGCCACCCCTGTGCTTCATGGTTGGGAGGGTGTTTTTTGGCTTGCAAGCCTCCCCCTTTTTCCGCCAAACATAATGATGGTCATTATGGCCAAACAGTTCTATTTTTGTTTCATCAGACCAGAGGACATTTCTCCAAAATTTACAATCTTTGTCCCAATGTGCAGTAGCAAACTGTAGTCTGGCTTTTTTTATGGCGGTTTTGGAGCAGTGGCATCTTCCTTGCTGAGCGGCCTTTCAGGTTACGTTGATGTAGGACTCGTTTAACTGTGGATATAGATACTTTTGTACCTGTTTCCTCCAGCATCTTCACAAGGTCCTTTGCTGTTGTTCTGGGATTGATTTGCACTTTTCACACCAAAGTACGTTCATCTCTAGGAGACTGACCACGTCTCCTTCCTGAGCGGTTCGACGGCTGCGTGGTCCCATGGTGTTTATACTTGCGTACTATTGTTTGTCCAGATGAATGTGGTACCTTCAGGTATTTGGAAATTGCTCCCAAGGATGAACCAGACTTGTGGAGGTCTACCCATTTGTTTCTGAGGTCTTGGCTGATTTATTTTGATTTTCCCATGATGTCAAGCAAAGAGGCACTGAGTTTGAAGGTAGGCCTTGAAATACATCCACAGGTACACCTCCAATTGACTCAAATGATGTCAATTAGCCTATCAGAAGCTTCTAAAAACATGACATTATTTTCTGGTATTGTCCAAGCTATTTAAAGGCACAGTTAGTGTATGTAAACCTCTGACCCACTGGAATTGTGATACAGTGAATTATAAGTGAAATAATCTGTCTGTAAACAATTGTTGGAAAAATGACTTGTGTCATGCACAAAGTAGATGTCCTAACCGACTTGCCAAAACTATAGTATGTTAACAAGAAATGTGTGGAGTGGTTGAAAAACGAGTTTTAATGACTCCAACCTAAGTGTATGTAAACTTCCAACTTCAACTGTACGTGGGTAACGGACAGTATGGCCGTAATGTTGGTGCTTTAATATATAATGATATAAAAGTTGGGACCTACCTGACACCAATTCTGAACACCCCGTACATTTCCACAACACTGAAAAAAGAGAACAGAAACACCGTAAGACCTAAAGACTGACATTTGGAGAGAAACATTTTCTTGTATTAAAACAACCTCTGATAACAGTACTCACCAACACTATATACTTTGAATGGGTAGACAAAGCTGCAAACATCATGGACCTGTAAATATACATTTTGTTCATGAAATATATTTTTTTCATTATGAAATGTCTGATTCAATTATTTATTGATTTATGCATGCATCCACTCATATGCACATACGTTGAATGATTTTTATTTTTGTCAAATCATTTTAAATGTATTGATATATGGACAGCCATAATGTCACGTCCTGACCAGTAATAGGGGTTATTTGTTATTGTAGTTTGGTCAGGACGTGGCAGAGGGTATTTGTTTTATGTGGTTCGGGGTGGTGGTTTGTTTAGTAGGGTATTTGATTTATGTATTCTGGGGGTTTTTGGGCACTGTTCTATGTTAGTGTCTTTCTATGTTCTGTCTAGTCTTTTGTATTTCTATGTTTTGTTAATTGGGGTTGGACTCTCAATTGGAGGCAAGTGTTTTCTAGTTGCCTCTGATTGAGAGTCCTATATATAGGTATGTGTTTGTTGAGTACTTTGTGGGAGATTATGCTGTGTATAGCTTCGTGCCTTACCAGCCTGTGATTAGTTGTTGTGTTTTCTTTGTGTATGTGTTTGTTTTGGTTCTCCTTCTTGTCCGTTTATAATAAAGAAGATGAGTCCACATTTCCCCGCTGCATTTTGGTCTAAATCTGACGACAACCGTTACACATAACATAGTCCTAAAATGAACTCCAAATCCCATTTCAATAGGCCTGTGTCACCTTTACACCTTTACACCACGTTTTACAACATGGAGGCAGCCATGAGAAAATAGTTAAACTGCATGAAAGCACCAATCTCATAGGATTAGGTGTATAATTATCAGATCTTAAATATGTAATGAAAAACATATTTATTTTTTTATATATATTTGTATTTATGCAAATACAGACACCTCACAAGTCCTCAACTGGCAGCTTCATTAAATAGTACCCGCAAAACACCAGTCTCAACGTCAATTTTTGTCTTACTGAGATTTACTGTCAGGGCGCAGGTCTTACAAAATCTGTGCAGAAGATCTAGGTGCTGCTGTAGGCCCTCCTTGGTTGGGGACAGAAGCACCAGATCATCAGCAAACAGTAAACATTTGACTTCACATTATAGTAGGGTGAGGCCAGGGACTGCAGACTGTTCTAGTAGCAAGATGGCGCCGACAGAGAGGGTCGCCTCCCTTTAGTCCTTAGGAAACTAAGGAGTATTTTTTTTAAAACCCCTTACGACTGAGTTTGACAATAGCCAGTGAAAAATCAGAGCGCCATATTCAAAACCACAAATCTAATAATTTCTATTTCTCAAACATAGGACTATTTTACACCATTTTATACATACACTTCTCCTGAATCGAACCACGTTGTCCGATTTCAAAAAGGCTTTACAGGGAAAGCAAAACATTAGATTATGTTACGAGAGTACATCGACACAAGTAACCACACAGGCATTTTCCAAGCAACTAGCATGCATCACAAATACCCAAAACACAGCTAAATGCAGCACTAACCTTTGACGATCTTCATCAGATGACACTCCTAGGACATCATGTTACACAATACATGCATTTTTTGTTCGATAAAGTTCATATTTATATATAAAAACAGCATTTAACATTGGCGCGTTCAGAAAATATTTTCCCTCAAATACTGCCGGTGAATCAGCGCCACAATTTACAAAAATACTTGTCATAAACGTTGATAAAATATTAAACTGTCATTCAAAGAATTATAGATGAACATCTCCTTTATGCAAACGCTATGAAAGATTTCAAAAAAGCTTCACGAGGGAAGCACTCTTTGCAATAATCTGAGTACTGTGCTCAGAAAAATACATTAGGCTATACAGGCTATACGCCATCTTGGAGTCATCTAAAATCATAAATTGCATTAGAAATATTCCCTTACCTTTGATGATCTTCATCAGAAGGCACTTCCAGGAATCCCAGGTCCACAATAAATGTTGTTTTGTTTGATAAAGTTCATAATTTATGTCAAATAACTCCTTGTTGTTCGCGCGTTCAGTTCAGCTACTCCAAATGTAGGAAGCGCGCGGAAAATGTCACGACGAAAAGTTTAAAAAAGTTGTATTTACGTTCGTTCAAACATGTCAAACGTTGTGAAACATCAATCTTTAGGGCCTTTAGAACGTGAAGATTCAGTAATATTTCAACCGGACGGTAATAACAGTCTTTACTGTTTTTGTTCTTTATTTTGGTTAGGCCAGGGTGTTACATTGGGTGTGCGTTCTATATTCCTTTTTCTATGTTTTTGTATTTCTTTGTTTTGGGCCGTGTGTGGCTCCCAATCAGGCACAGCTGAAGTTCGTTGTTGCTGATTGGGAGTCACACATAAGGAGCATGTTTTTCCTTTGGGTTTTGTGGGTAATTGTTTGTGTTAGTGTTTGCACCTGACAGGACTGTTTGGCTGTCAGTTTTCTCGTTTTGTTTTGTATAGTGTTCTTTCTGCTATTAAATATTCTATGATGAACACTAACTCCGCTGCACCTTGGTCTACTCTCTCTCACGACAGCCCTTACACTGTTTCACGGAAACATGGATCTCTCGGGATATGTTGTCGGAGTCGCTACAGCCACCGGGAGACTTGATGCGTCGCGCCGACAGAAATAAACATCTCTCTGGGAAGAAGGGCAGGGGTGTATGCTTCATGATTCACGACTCATGGTGTAATCGTAACAACATACAGGAACTCAAGTCCTTTTGCTCACCTGACCCAGAATTCCTCACAATCAAATGCCGACCATATTATCTCCCAAGAGAATTCTCATTGGTTATTGTCACAGCCGTGTATATCCCCCCTCATGCTGATACCACGATGGCCCTCAAGGAACTTCACTGGACTCTATGCAGACTGGAAATCATGTATCCTGAGACTGCAATTATTGTAGATGGGGAGTTTAACAAAGCAAATTGGAGAACTAGGCTACCTAAATTCTATCAGCATATTGATTGTAGCACTCGTGTGGGCAATACACTGGATCGCTGCTATTCTAACTTCCGCGATGCATAAAAGACCCTCTCCAGCCCTCCCTTTGGCAAACCGCACCACCCTCTGGAGAGCCTTGCGGTTGCGGGCAGTGCAGTTGCCGCATCCTGTCGGCCTGTATCGCTGCCTGGTACAGCAACTGCACTGCCCGCAATCACAAGGTCTCCAGTGTGTGGTGTGGTCTGCCCATCGCATACCGGGGGAAAACTACCCACCCTCCAGGACACCTACAGCACCCAATGTCACAGGAAGGCCAAAAAGATCATCAAGGACATCAACCACCCGAGCCACTGCCTGTTCACCCCGCTATCATCCAGAAGGCGAGGTCAGTACAGGTGCATCAAAGCTGGGACCGAGAGACTGAAAAACAGCTTCTATATCAAGGCCAACAGACTGTTAAACAACCATCACTAACACAGAGAAGCTGCTGCCTACATACAGATTTGAAATCATTGGCCACTTCAATAAATGGATCCCTAGTCACTTTAATAATGCCACTTTAATAATGTTTACATATCTTGCATTTCTCATCTCATATGTATATACTGTATTTTATACCATCTTGCCTATGCCGTTTTGTCATCACTCATCCATATATTTACATCTCTATATTCTTATTCCATCCCTTTACTTAGACTTGTGTGTATTACGTAGTTGTTGTGGAATTGTTAGATTACAGTTAGATTGTATCGGCCGTCGTTAAAGGTAGACCAAGGCGCAGCGTGTTGAGTGCTCATATTTGTATTTATTATACTGACACATTATAAACAAAACAAGAAAACGACAGCCAGCAGTTCTGTCAGGTTAACATGAACTAAACAGAAAATAACCACCCACAAAACACGATGAGAAAACCCCTACATAAATATGGTCTCTAATCAGAGGCAATGAGAATCAGCTGCCTCCAATTAGAGGCCAACCCCAAACAATTCCAACATAGAAACAGAAAAACTAGATATTTAAACATAGAAATAGAATAACATAGATCAACCCAAAAAACCCAAAACACACAAAACAAACACCCCCTGCCACGCCCTGACCAAACTATAATAACAAAATGACCCCTTACTGGTCAGGACGTGACATAGATATTTCTGTACTGTCGGAATTAAAAGCACAAGCATTTCGCTACACTTACAAATAACATCTGCTAACCATCTGTATATGACCAATAAAATGTGATTTGATTTGATCTGATTTAGTGCCCTCGCCAATTAGTTTATTTATATTTATATGTTGAAGAGGGTGGGACTTAAGCTGCATCCCTGTCTCTACCCCCAGATCCCTGTGGAAAGAAATGTGTGGTTTTTTTGCTGATTTTAACTGCACAATTGTTGTTTGTGTAGATGGATTTTAAAATGTTGTATATTTTTCCCCCAACACCACTTTCCATCAACTTCTATAGCAGACCCTCAAGCCAAATTGAGTCAAAGGCTTTTTTGAAATCAACAAAGCATGAGAAGTCTTTGCCTTTGTTTTGGTTTGTTTGTTTGTCAATTAGGTGCAGGGTGAATACATGGTTTGTCGTACGGTAATTTGGTAAAAATCCAATTTGACATTTGCTCTTTACGTTGTTTTCACTGAGGAAATATACCAGTCTGCTGTTGATCATAATGCAGAGGATTTTCCTAAGGTTGCTGTTGAAGCATGTCCCCCGGTAGTTTTGGAGTCAAATTTGTCTCCACTTTTATGGATTGAGGTGATCAGTCCTTGGATCTAAATATTGGGGAGATGCCAGAGCTGAGGATGATGTTAAAGAGTTTTAGTTCAGTCAATTGGAATTAGTGGCCTGTATATTTTATCATTTCATTGAGGATACCATCAACCCCACAGGCCTTTTTTGGTTGAAGGGTTTGTATTTTGTCCTGTAGTTCATTCAATATAATGGGAGAATCCAGTGGGTTCTGGTCGTCTTTAATAGTTGATTTTATTTAATCATGTATATGTTTTTGCAGTTTGTTCTTTGTTCTTTGTTATAGAGCCAAAAAGATTGGGGAAATGGTTTATCCAAACATTTCAGTAACTCTTCGTGTTGTTGTTTGTTTAGAGTTTTCCAATTTTCCCAGAAGTGGTTAGGTAATATGGATTCTTCAATTACATTGAGCTAATTTCTGATGTTCTGTTCCTTCTTTTCCATAGTATATTTCTGTATTGTTTTAGTGATTCATCATAGTGAAGGCGTAGGCTCGGGATTTCAGGGTTTCTATATTTTTGGTTGGATAGGTTTCTCAATTCCTTTCATTAGGTTTTTGCATTCTTCATCATACCATTTGTCATTGTTGTTAATTTTCTTAGGTTGTCTGCTTGATATTTTTAGATTTGATAGGGAAGCTGAGAGGTCAAATATACGGTTTTCTACTGCCAAGTTTGTTGGTCGATTTCCACACAATTTTTTTCTATCTATAGCATTTCTTAATATGATTCAGTTCCTTTGGCTTTGATGCCTCATGATTGAACATAGCTCACTTCAAGTAGAGTGTGATTTTGCTGTGATCTGATAGGGTGTCAGTGGACTGACTGTGAACGCTCTAAGAGACCCTGGGTTGAGCTCAGTGATAAAGTAATCTACTGTACTACTGCCAAGAGATGGGCAATATGTGTACCTACAATAGGAGTCCCATCGAAGCCTACCATTGACTATGTATAGTTGAAGTTGGAAGTTTACATACACTTAGGTTGGAGTCATTAAAACCCATTTTTTCAACCACTCCACAAATTTCTTGTTAACAAACTAGAGTTTTGGCAAGTCGGTTAGGACATTTACTTTGTGCATGACACAATACATTTTTCCAACAGTTGTTTACAGACAGATTATTTCACTTATAATTCATTGTATCACATGTCCAATGAGTGAGAGGTTTACATACACTAAGTTGACTGCGCCTTTAACCAGCATGGAAAATTTCAGAAAATTATATCATGGCTTTAGAAGATTCTGATAGATTAATTGACATCATTTGAGTCAATTCGAGGAGTACCTGTGGATGTATTTCAAGGTCTACCTTCAAACTCAGTGCCTCTTTGCTTGACATCATGGGAAAATCAAAAGAAATCAGCCAAGACTTCCACAAGTCTGGTTCATCCTTGGGAGCAATTTCCAAATGCCTGAAGGTACCACATTTATCTGGACAAACAATAGTACGCAATTATAAACACCATGGGACCACGCAGCCGTCATACCGCTCAGGAAGGAGACATGTTCTGTCTCCTAGAGATGAACGTACTTTGGTGCGAAAAGTGCAACTCAATCCCAGAACAACAGCAAAGGACCTTGTGAAGATGCTGGAGGAAACAGGTACAAATGTATCTATATCCACAGGTAAACGAGGCCTACATCGACGTAACCTGAATGGCCACTCAGCAAGGAAGATGCCACTGCTCCAAAACCACAATTAAAAAATCGAGAATACGGTTTGCTACTGCACATTTTCGGAGAAATGTCCTCTGGTCTGATGAAACAAAAATGTAACTGTTTGGCCATAATGACCATTGTTATGTTAGGAGGAAAAAGGGGGATGCTTGCAAGCCGAAGAACACCATCCCCACCATGAAGCACAGGGGTGGCAGCATCATGTTGTGGGGGTGCTTCACTGCAGGAGGGACTGGTGCACTTCATAAAATAGATGGCCTCATGAGGGAGGAAAATGATGTGGATATATTGTAGCAACATCTCAAGGCATCAGTCAGGAAGTGTAAGGGTGCGTGCTGAACATCTTGCACAAAGCTTACAAACAAACAATCACCGACAAGGACAATGAGGGGCAACAGAGGGTGAAATACACAACATGTAATGAATGGGATTGGAACCAGGTGTGATACAAGACAAAACCAAAGGAAAATTAAAAGAGGATCAGCGATGGCTAGAAGGTCGGCAGCCGAACGCTGCCCGAACAAGGAGAGAGACCAACTTCGGCGGAAGTCATGACAGTACCCCCCCCCCCCGACGCACGGCTCCAGCAGCGCGTCAACACCGGCCGCGGGGACGACCTGGAGGGCAAGGCGCAGGGCGATCCGGACGAAGACGGTGGAACTCCTGCAGAATAGATGGGTCCAACACGTCCTCGACCGAAACCCAGCACCTCTCCTCTCCTCTCGCCCGGCGCCTCGAATCCAGTATGGAGTGAACGGAGTACGCCGGGGCCCCCCGATGTCCAGAGGGGGTGGAGGAACCTCCCGCACTTCAGACTCCTGGAGCGGACCAGCCACCACCGGCCTGAGGAGAGACACATGGAACGAGGGGTTAATACGGTAATCGGGTGGAAGCTGTAACCTATAACAAACCTTGTTCACTCTCCTCAGGACATTAAATGGCCCCACAAACCAGGGACAGGCGGAGGGGAAGGTTTCAGGTCGAGAGCCAGACCCGGTCCCCCGGTCTCACTGCGGTGGCGATCTATATTAACATTCTGGCGCGTCACGGCCTGCTGAAGGTGGACACGGACGGCTTCGCATGTCTCCTCAGCGCACCTGAACGAGTCGTCCACCGCAGGAACCTCGGTCTGACCCTGATGGCAAGGCGCCAGAACCGGCTGGTACCCCAGTACGCACTGGAAGGGAGAGATATTAGTGGAGGAGCGGCGGAGCCAGTTCTGTGCCATCTCAACCCAAGGCACGAACTCCACCCACTCCCCCCGGCCGGTCCTGGCAATAGGACCACAGAAACCTGCCCACATCCTGGTTCACTCTCTCCACCTGTCCATTACTTTCGGGGTGAAACCCTGAAGTAAGGCTGATCGAGACCCCCAGACGTACCATGAACGCCTTCCAGACCCTAGACGTGAACTAGAGACCCCGATCAGACACTATATCCTCAGGCACCCCGTAGTGCCGGAAGACGTGTGTAAACAAGGCCTCCGCAGTCTGTAGGGCCGTAGGGAGACCGGGCAGAGAGAGGAGACGACAGGACTTAGAGAAACGATCCACAACGACCAGGATTGCGGTATTACCCTGTGAGAGTGGAAGATCAGTAAGAAAATCCACCGACAGGTGCGACCAAGGCCGCTGTGGAATGGGTAAGGGGTGTAGCTTACATCTGGGCAGGTGCCTAGGAGCTTTACACACTGGGCGCACACCGAGCAGGAGGAAACATAAACCCTTACGTCCTTAGCCAAGGTAGGCCACCAGTACCTCCCGCTCAAACAGCGCACTGTCCGACCGATCCCAGGATGACCAGAGGAGGGTGACATGTGGGTCCAATAGATCAACCGGTCACGGACAGCAGACGGGACGTACAGATGTCCAGCGGGACACTGGACAGGAGCGGGCTCTGCATGTAACACCTGCTCAATGTCCGTGTCCAGCTCCCACACTACCGGCGCCAGCAGGCAGGAGGTGGGCAGTATGGGAGTGGGATCTAGGGGCTGCTCCTCTGTGTCATACAGCTGGGACAATGCGTCTGCCTTTGCATTCTGGGAGCCTGGCCTGTAAGAAAGGGTAAACACAAAACGGGTGAAAAACATGGCCCACCTTGCCTGCCGAGGCTTCAGTCTCCTCGCTGCCTGGATGTAATCCAGATTGCGGTGGTCAGTCCAGATGAGAAAAGGGTGTTTAGCCCCTTCAAGCCAATGTCTCCACACCTTCAAGGCCTTGATGGCAGCCAACAGCTCCCGGTCCCCCATGTCATAGTTTCGCTCCGCCGGGCTGAGCTTCTTCGAGAAGAAGGCACAGGGACGGAGCTTCGGTGGTGAACATGAGTGCTGAGAGAGCACAGCTCCTATCCCAGCCTCAGACACATCCACCTCCACTATGAACGCCAAAGAGGGATTCGGATGGGCCAGCACGGGAGCTGAGGTAAACAGAGCCCTCAGGTGACTAAAAGCCCTGTCTGCCTCAGCTGTCCACTGCAAGCGCACTGGGCCCCCCTTCAGCAGTGAGGTAATGGGAGCCACTACCTGACCAAAACCCTGGATAAACCTCCGGTAGTAGTTGGCAAACCCAAAGAACCGCTAGACCTCATTTACCATGGTGGGAGTCGGCCAATTACGCACAGCTGCAATGCGGTCACTCTCCATCTCCACCCCTGTGGTGGAAATGTGATACCCTAGGAAGGAGACGGATTGTTGGAAGACCAGGCATTTCTCAGCCTTGACGAACAGGTCATGCTCCAACAGGCGACCAAGCACTCTGCGCACCAGGGACACATGCTCGGCGCGTGTAGCGGAGTATATCAAAATATCATCAATATACACCCCTACACCCTGCCCGTGCAAGTCCCTGAAAATCTCGTCTACAAAGGCTTGGAAGACTGATGGCGCATTCATCAACCCGTACTGAAAGCCGTCTTCCACTCGTCTCCCTCTCGGATATGCACCAGGTTGTAAGCGCTCCAGAGATCTAATTTGGTGAAGAAGCGTTCCCCGTGCATTGACTCTATCGCTGTGGCTATGAGTGGTAGTGGGTAACTATACCTCACAGTGATCTGATTCAGACCCCGATAGTCAATACACGGGTGCAGACCTCCCTCCTTCTTCTTCACAAAAAAGAAACTCAAGGAGGCGGGTGAAGTGGAGGACCGAATGTACCCCTGACGCATGGATTCGGATACATATGTTTCCATAGCCTCTGTCTCCGCCTGTGAGAGGGGATACACGTGACTCCTGGGAAGTGCAGCGTCTACCAGGAGATATATCGCACAATCGCCCCGTCGGTAAGTTGGTAATTGAGTCACCTTCTTTTTGGAGAAGTTGAGAGTCAAATCAGCATATTCAGGGGAATGCGAACGGTGGAGACCTGGTATGGACTCTCCACCGTAGTAGCACCAACGGAAACCCCATAACACCTACCTGAGCACTCTCGCGACCACCCCGTAAGAGCCCTCTGTGGCCAAGAAACAGTGGGGTTATGACAAGCTAACCAGGGTAGGCCCAGCACCACGGGAAATACAGGAGAGTCAATAAGGAAGAGACTAATTCTCTCCGTATGACCCCCCTGCGTCACCATGCCCAAAGGAGCGGTGACCTCCCTAATCCACCCTGACCCTAATGGTCGACTATCTAAGGCATGAACGGGGAAAGGCACATCCACTGGAACGATGGGGATCCATAAACTATGGGCTAAAGCTCTGTCAATAAAATTCCCAGCCGCTCCTGAATCGACGAGCGCCTTATGCTGGGAATGCGGGGAAAACTCAGGGAAAGTGACAAACACAAACATATGTGCAACAGAGGGCTCTGGGTGAGAATGGTGCCGGCTCACCTGGGGTGACGCCAAAGCGCCCTGCCTGCTGCCTCGATCCCCAGAGGAACCAACCCAGCACCCACCGGCAGTGTGACCTCTGCGGCCACAGATGGTGCAAGAGCGGGAACCCCCTCCGGTCTCCCTGCGCACCACCCCTCCCAGCTCCATGGGTATCAGAGAGGGGGTGCAGGAGGATGGAACCACCGGACCCCGATCAGAACGTCCGCGGGTAGCCAACAGGTTGTCCAGCCGGATGGACAAGTCCACCAGCTGGTCGAACGTGAGAGTGGTGTCTCTGCAGGCCATCTCCTGATGGACGTCCTCGCGCAGACTGCAGCGGTAATGGTCGATCAGGGCCCTGTCGCTCATCACGCGCCAGCAGCCAGGGTCCTAAACTCCAGGGCGAACTCCTGGGCACTCCTCGTCTCCTGCCTCAGATGGAAGAGGCGGTCACCCGCCGCTCTACCCTCGGCCGGGTGGTCGAAGACTGCCCAGAAACGGCGGGTGAACTCCTCAAACTGATCCAACACCGCATCTCCTTCTCTCCACACGGCGTTGGCCCACTCCAGAACTTTCCCGGTGAGGCACGAGACGAGGGCGGACACCCTCTCACAGCCCGATGGAGCCGGGTAGACGGTGGCCAGGTATAGCTCCAGTTGAAGCAGGAACCCCTGGCAGTTCGCAGCCTCTCCGTTGTACTCCTGGGGCAGGGAGAGACGAATCCCACTGGAACCAGGTGGAAAAGGGGCGCTCAGAGAAAACTCCAGTTGTGCTGGTGGAGGCGCTGGAAGAACTCCCTGTCTCTTCCAGCGGTCCATAGTCTGGACAACTCGGTCCATGGCGGTGCCAAGATGGTGAAGCATTGCTGCGTGCTCCTGGACGCGCTCCTCCACCTCTATAACCGGGGTACCTGCTCCTGCTGACTCCATACAGTGGTCGGTGATTCTGTAAGGGTGCGTGCTGGTGGCAGGGAAGTCAGGTGCAGGAGATCGAACTTGGTATAAAACGGAGCAGTTTAATTAATAAGTGCTAAAAAACCTCTGAAAACCAAAATATACAAAATAATACACGTGGGTACAAAACCCGTCGCACACCAGAACATATCTTGCACAAAGCTTACAAACAAACAATCACCGACAAGGACAATGAGGGGGAACAGAGGGTTAAATACACAACATGTAATGAATGGGATTGGAACCAGGTGTGATACAAGACAAGACAAAACCAAAGGAAAATGAAAAGTGGATCAGCGATGGCTAGAAGGTCGGCGACTTCGACCGCCGAATGCTGCCCGAACAAGGAGAGGGACCAACTTCGGCAGAAGTCGTGACAGGAAGTTAAAGCTTGGTCACAAATGGGTCTTTCAAATGGACAATGACCCCAGGCATACTTCCAAAGTTGTGACAAAATGGCTTAAGGACAACAAAGTCAAGGTATTGGAGTGGCCATCACAAAGCCCTGACCTCAATCCCATAGAAAATGTGTGGGCAGAACTGAAAAAGTGTGTGCGAGCAAGGAGGCCTACAAACCTGACTCAGTTACACCAGATCTGTCAGGAGGAATGGTCCAAAATTCACCCAACTTATTGTGAGAAGCATGTGGAAGACTACCCGAAACGTTTAACCCAAGTTAAACAATTTAAAGGCAATGTTACCAAATACTAATCGAGTGAATGTAAACTTCTGACCCACTGGGAATGTGATGAAAGAAATAAAAGCTGAAATAAATCATTCTCTCAACTATTATTCTGACATTTCACATTCTTAAAATAAAGTGGTGATCCTAACTAACCTAGACAGGGATTTTTACTCAGATTAAATGTCAGGAATTGTGAAAAACTGAGTTTAAATGTATTTGGATAAGGTGTATATAAACATCTGACTTCAACTGTACATACCCAGCATCCAACAGAGCTTCAGGAGTTGTGACCCGTTTTTGATGGTTATGTTGTCGTAGTTGTGTCTAGGGGTGCACATGGGGGAGGGAATGCTGTCACCTCCAGGTAGGTGTTTGTCCCCCTTCTTGCTAATGGTGTCTGGTTCTTGTCCAGTTCTGGCATTTAGGTGGCCACAGACTAGTACATGTCCCTGAGCCTGGAAATGGTTGATCTCCCCCTCTAGAATGGAGAAGCTGTCATCATTAAAGTATGGGGATTCTATTGGGGGAATATAGGTAGCACAAATGAGGACATTTTTCCCTAGCCACATGTAAAATATTCCTGTTTTGACTAATTTAATAAAGTGGGTTAAGTCTGCCCTATACCAAATTAGTATGCCCCCTGAGTTTCTTCCCTGTTTCACACCTGGTAATTTGGTGGATGGGACTACCAGCGCTCTATAACCTAGAGGGCAACCAGTGGGTCCCTCTCTGCCGTAGAGTATGTTTTGGCGGTGTCGGAGGTTTAACTGTTACCTGGCTCCCCAGACTGTTACCTGTCTCCCCAGACTGTTACCTAGCTCCCCAGACTGTTAGCTGTCTCCCCAGACTGTTACCTGGCTCCCCAGACTGTTAGCTGGCTCCCCATACTGTTACCTGGCTCCCCAGACTGTTAGCTGTCTCCCCAGACTGTTACCTGGCTCCCCAGACTGTTAGCTGGCTCCCCATACTGTTACCTGGCTCCCCAGACTGTTACCTGGCTCCCCAGACTGTTACCTGGCTCCCCAGACTGTTAGCTGGCTCCCCATACTGTTACCTGGCTCCCCAGACTGTTACCTGGCTCCCCAGACTGTTACCTGGCTCCCCATACTGTTACCTGGCTCCCCAGACTGTTACCTGGCTCCCCATACTGTTACCTGGCTCCCCAGACTGTTACCTGGCTCCCCAGACTGTTACCTGGCTCCCCATACTGTTACCTGGCTCCCCAGACTGTTACCTGGCTCCCCAGACTGTTACCTGGCTCCCCAGACTCCTTGCTCCATACATGGACGTTCGTTTCTTCTCTGCAATGAGTCTGGATCTGAGTACCTCCCCGACCCTTCACCGAATGCCAATTCATTAAGGTCCGTCTGATTGGTCCAGAAACCGATGGGTTGGGACAGAGACAGAACACACATGGGTAAAGCGGTTTTAAAATGTGTCTTTGATACTTTGATTGGTTAGAGACAATCTAATCGCTGATGACTTTGTTTGGTACAACACCCCTCGTGCCCCTCGTTACCACAAAGGACTGCAATGATGGCATTCTCAGACTAAAGTATGTAGTGAACGGCAGAGCAGCGGAAGAATTTAGTGTGAGTCGTCAGGCTAGTGTAACTGCTTTGGAGCTGTCAGCAGCCCTTGTGATCATTGTCACGAAGCCACACCCCTCTCTCTCGCATTACAAGTTCAGAACGAGGAAGTGTAGAGAAATAATGACGCTCAAATTGAAAATCATTCAACAAAATAATGAGGATTAATGAGGTGTACATTACATCTCACGTTCCAGTGTTTGAATTTACACAAAGCTGCATGGGATTTTTCTTAAAGCGATTCCATGGGATTTCTCTTAATGCGACTCCGTGCAGCCAATGGCAATGTCCGCTTTGGGTATAAGGCCGGGAGCCATTTGTGGATTTGACAGCTCTAACGCAGCTCCACCTCCAACACCGCCAAAACAACCGCTATGGGGATGTCGGCTAAAGTGGATCTGATTGACTGAGCCAAAAGAAAGAGAGAGTGTGTGGGTGTGTGTGTGTGTGTGCGCGTGTTCATGCTAACCCCAGTGAGACGGATGTCTGGGTGTGAGAAGGTGTGAGGCAGGTCCACTCCCTCAGCCTCTCTACAACCGGTCAATCTGGCCAACCATAACCCTCCCTGGGTTCCCTCTCTGTCTCTATGGCAAGGGTTAAGGGGGTTCTGACAGCCCCTGCTGACACACGCACACACACAGACATACACACACACACACACACACACACACACACACACACACAGGGCCTCCCTGCTCATACCCGCCAGGCAGAAATCACCAGCAGCTTGCCAGAACCCATTCATCAGCCCCTCATACCCTGGCCTTGTCAGTCCCCAGCCCCGGGCCTGTAGGCCCCAAGCCAGGGGCTGGAGTTCCGGGCTCCCCGCCAGTCTGTCATGGTCCTGGGCCGCAGGCCAGCCCTCCGTCAGCTCTAAAGAGAGCAGGAGAGCCAAATGGCATGAGAGGAGTGGCCCCTGGGTACAGGAGTTACACAGAGCACTGAGCAGGTCAGTGAGCATCACAGACAGACTTAGACAGACTACAGCCAGGCTACCTTAATGGCGACCCAGACAGACAGACAGACAGACAGACAGACAGACAGACAGACAGACAGACAGACAGACAGACAGACAGACAGACAGACAGACACACACACAGACACACACAGACAGACACAGACACACACAGACACACACAGACACACAAAGTCATGCAGAGAGACACACTGTCTGTTCTTGAGCAAAAGTCTCCAAAACAAGACTTGGGGAAGGATTTTGTTTGGATTCAACTTTCCATTGCATATGCTCCTCGTTAAAGAATTAAATTAACGCTTGAAATATTTTGTATTCTAATATGATTAAGTGGGTGTAATTGTTTGAATTGGAGACTTTGGAATGGTCCACCTAATTAACACAGCAATAAATACTCATTTTTTATTGCTCCACACGCTGCACTATAATTTGTCCGATTTTCATCATGTCGAGGGTTGAAATGCACTCTGTTTTATGGCAGTGCAATGCTGGGAGATTGATTATATTGGAGGCGAGCAGGCTAAAGCAATGAGATGTTGAATTATGTCTTGTTTTAAATGAGTGTGCCAACTCTCATCTGTACCATGTGAGACAGGGTAGAGACACAAAGACTTGCACACACACAGACGTACATGTGCACACACAAACACACACACACTAAGTTAGTTCTTCCGACACACGCACAAATCTACAAGAGGTTTTGGTGGAGTGAAATCATTTTTTAACAATAATGTCCTGTTGATAAGTATGCCGATTTAGATTGACAGTCAGTGAGGATTTGTGGGTGAAATGAATCACATTATTTTTATTATTTTTATTTTATTTTTTATCTTATCAGGACCAAGGTTTTGTTAACAGTTCTATGGCCTTTCAAATGATGTTACAGAAGGGGAAAATTCACTAATTAAAATGTGTTACCTGTTTAACCACTGTATCACCTCTTCATTTAGACAACATCATACCATAATGATAAACTTCTGTAATCTTTGTTCCTCAGCAAGTTAAACCTAACATCCACCTCTTCAGCCTTATCACTCTGTGTTTCTCTCAACTCCATCTAAAGTTCTCCCTCTCTTTTTTGCTCTCTCTCTCCCTCTCTCTCTCCCTCTCTCTCCCTCTCTCTCTCTCTTGCTCTCTCTCCCTCTCTCTCTCTCCCTCTCTCTCTCTCCCTCTCTCTCGTTCTCTCTCTCCCTCTCTCTCTCGTTCTCTCTCTCGTTCTCTCGCTCGCTCTCTCTCTCTCCCTCTCTCTATCACTCTCTCTCTCCCTCTTTCTCTCTCTCTCTCTCCCTCTCTCTCCCTCTCTCTCTCCCTCTCTCTCTCTCGCTCTCTCTCTCTCTCCCTCTCTCTCTCTCTCTCTCTCGCTCTTTCTCTCTCTCTCTCTCTCTCTCTCTCTCTCTCTCTCTCTCTCTCCCTCCCTCTCTCCCTCACTCTCTCCCTCTCTCTCCCTCTCTCTCTCTCTCTCCCTCTCTCTCTCTCGCTCTTTGACCATGACATCCAGTATTGGAATGTTACTGTGAAGAAGTCCCTGTCAGGTTGTTAGACAGAATCAATGAGTCATGAAGAGGGAGGGGCCATCTTGCCAGGGCCGGACCAGAGGGGCTACTGGATTCACACTCCACCTGGCTCTCATTTCTCACTGTTCCACTCTCCCCTCCTCGACTCTTCTCTCCTCCTCCTTTCCTTCCTCTCCCCTCCTTGACCCCTCCTCGACTCTCCCTTCCTCCTCCTTCCCTTCCTCTCCCCTCCTTGACTCCCCTCCTCAACTCTCCTCTCCCCTCCTTGACTCTCCTCCTTCTCTCCTTCCTCTCCTCTCCTCCTCTCCTTCCACTCCTCTCCTCTCCTCTTCTCCTCCTCCTTGCCTCTCCTCCTCCCCTCCTCTCCTCTTCTCCTCCTCCTTGCCTCTCCTCCTCCCCTCCCCTCCTCTCCTCTTCTCCTCCTCTCATCTCTCCTCTCCTCATTTCTCCTCCTCCTCCTCTCCTATCTCCTTTCCTCTTCTCTTCTCCTCTCTCCTCTCCTCCTTTTTCCTATCCTCCTCCTCTCCTTTCCTTCTCTCCTTGCCATGAAAAAATATTTAAATGCTCTTCCAGGCATCTGTAAATAACAATAGAAAAACAGTGAAGCCAAACACATGAATAGAAATATAAAATTGCATGTTATTTAAGAAAAAAATAAAAGCAAGTCTAAAAGCCCAGTTGGAAAGCTTACGTTTTCACTCATAGCAAGCTAAAGCTAACAGGAAATGTGAACACGCCAGGCTTAGACACAGGACCATACAGACGGATATTCACCTTTAAATTGGTGTTAGCTTTATGAGATCTGGTGGGACATTACCTGCATATTCAGCTATTCCATGTTTCCATCCGTCCAGTGTTTATTTGTTATCCACAGTAAACCCAGTATAATGTGTGAGCTTAAACACCTAATTTCATTAAGGAGACTTTTACGAGCTCGCTAACTAGCCTGCCTGTCAGTCAGCGCTAAGGTAAGCTGCCCAGTTAGCACAGGATGAAGTACAGCCCATACACTTTTGGTTTGCCCCCTAATGGTTGAGGATAAGATTTGGGGAGGGTAAGCTGATCCTAGATCAGTGCCTAAGGGCATAATTGACCTGAAACGAAGACAATCCCTCTTCTGACTCGGTCCTCCATGGTATTAGAACGAGGGATTACCTGTCTCTTCCTTACAGCATGATGACAACATCTGTATGTTTATGTTGAGTTTATTCTGTTATTAGTTCTCAACATTCAGCTTGATTCCACACCTTTTTGTGGCTTTTAGTTTTTTTTATGTGACTGTCATTTCTCACTTGCCATCAACTTCCAAGCCACTGTATATCTTCTTCGCTGCGTTCTTTAATGAAACACGTGACTGAGTTGAGTCACTGATGTGGTCTTCCTGTCTGGGTTGGCGTCCCCCTTGGGTTGTGCCGTGGCGGAGATCTTTGTGGGCTATACTTGGCCTTGTCCCGGGATGGTATGTTGGTGGTTGGAGATATCCCTCCAGTGGTGTGGGGGCTGTGCTTTGGCAAAGTGGGTGGGGTTATATCCTACCTGTTTGGCCCTGTCCGGGGGTTTCATCGGATGGGGCCACAGTGTCTCCTGACCCCTCCTGTGTCAGCCTCCAGTATTTATGCTGCAGTAGTTTATGTGTCGGGGGGCTAGGGTCAGTCTGTCACATCTGGAGTATTTCTCTTGTCTTTTCCGGTGTCCTGTTTGAATTTAAATATGCTCTCTCTAATTCTCCCTTTCTCTCTGTCTTTCTTTCTCTCTCTTGGAGGACCTGAGCCCTAGGACCATGCCTCAGGATTACCTGGCTTGATGACACCTTGCTGTCCCCAGTTCACCTGGCCGTGCTGCTGCTCCAATTCCAACTGTTCTGCCTGCAGCTATGGAACCCTGACCTGTTCACCGGACGTGCTACCTGTCCCAGACCTGCTGTTTTCAACTCTCTAGAGACAGCAGGAGCGGTAGAGATACTGTCAAAGATCGGCTATGAAAAAGCCAACTGATACTTACTCTTGTGTTACTGACTTATTGCACCCTCGACAACTACTATGATTATTATTATTTGACCATGCTGGTCATTTATGAACATTTGAACATCTTGGCCATGTGCTGTTATAATCTCCACCCGGCACAGCCAGAGGAGGACTGGCCACCCCTCATAGCCTGGTTCCTCTCTAGGTTTCTTCCTAGGTTTTGGCCTTTCTAGGGAGTTTTTCCTAGCCACCGTGCTTCTACACCTGCATTGCTTGCTGTTTGGGGTTTTAGGCTGGGTTTCTGTACAGCACTTTGAGATATCAGCTGATGTAAGAAGGGTTATATAAATAAATTGGATTTGATTTGATTTGACTGTTAAAGTTGCACTGTGCAGAAATCGCTCCACCATTTCCTGGTTGCTAAAACTCTAATAGTTTGCCTAATTTCAGTTTATGTGACAAAATAAGAGAGAATCATTGTACCATCTAAACCACTGTGAAATATATTTTCCATAAGCAAAAATATTGTTGTTTTACCTGTTTGAAGCTGGTGTACAAAACTGAAAGTAAAACAGCAAAAACAAAACTTAAGAACGGGAAGCATAGAAATAGTGCACATAGAACAAGTCTACCACTTCTTAGAATTGCTTTGAAGTAGAATGATATATCTATAACTCACATTTCTATGTGAATTTGGTCAGGTCGCCCATGAAAGTTACACACTGTGACTTTAAATGAATAATGTTATAATTGGTGAACAGATGGTCTCAACAGAAGTAAACTATTTGTGTACTATATTTAATCTTGAACATAAATTACTAAAGTCATGATCATAACAGGTGATAGAGAGTTCATATAGCTGTTATAACTGTGTTACATGGTCACATGTTAATATTCCCATTGGTTTGGTTGACAGATGTTCTACTGTCCATTGGAGACGAACAGCACTGTTGATTGATAGTCGATGGTGGGCAATGAGTCACTACTATATTTCCAAAAAACATTTTATATTTTGCTGATACGCTTCATGTGAGCTGATATTAAAGCAAATTACTTCATCTTTGAGACTTTGAGAGCATCTGTCACTGTCACCTCTCTCTCTATCTTTCGCTCTCTCTGTCTCTCTCTGTCTGTCTCTCTCTTTTTCTCTCTGTTTCTCTCCTGGGTGTGGAGAGTGATAAAAAGTTAGGGTTAAAGCCAAGATTGTCAAGGGTGAGTGTTAGGTTTAGGGTTGAACCAGGATGTGGATATGAAGCTAGGCTTAGCATTGAAACAGGATGTGGATATGAAACTAGGGTTAGGGTTGAACCAGGATGTGGATATGAAGCTAGGGTTAGGGTTGAAACAGGATGTGGATATGAAGCTAGGTTTAGGGTTGAACCAGGATGTGGATATGAAGTTAGGGTTAGGGGTGAACCAGGATGTGGATATGAAGCTAGGGTTAGGGTTGAACCAGGATGTGGATATGAAGCTAGGGCTGGGTTGAACCAGGATGTGGATATGAAGCTAGGTTTAGGGTTGAACCAGGATGTGGATATGAAGCTAGGACTGGGGTTGAACCAGGATGTGGATATGAATCTAGGGATAGGGTTGAACCAGGATGTGGATATGAAGCTAGGTGTAGGGTTGAACCAGGATGTGGATATGAAGCTAGGGGAGCGTTGAACCAGGATGTGGCTATGAAGCTAGGTATAGGGTTGAACCAGGATGTGGATATGAAGCTAGGGTAGGGATAGAGAGGGATACAGCAACAACACATGACGAGAAGAGAGACAAAAGATGCAACAATAAACCACAAAGCAGAGTGTTCTGTGGATGTAAACACATTTCATTGTTGTGTAATGGCAAACAGCAACAGTGTGATCATGCTACCGAAATTCCTTTGGAGTGTAACCTTACACCACAACAAGACCAGGGCAAGAGCAATGGCTTCTGTTGAAGGAAGACAGAGGGAAGGTGTGATGAAGAGAAATGGGAAGAGAGGGAGGGAGGAGGGAGGGAGGGAGGGAGGGAGGGAGGAGGGAGGGAGGGAGGGAGGGAGGGAGGAGGGAGGGAGGGAGGGAGGGAGGGAGGGAGGGAGGGAGGGAGGGAGGGAGGGAGGGAGGGAGGGAGGGAGGGAGGGAGGGAGGGAGGGAGGGAGGGAGGGAGGGAGGGAGGGAGGGAGGGAGGGAGGGAGGGAGAAAGAACGGAGGTACGGACGAAGAGAGAGAGAGGCAGAGATGTAAAAGTAAGGTAGTATTAACATATATGGTAGTACACAGAAGTATGGTAGAACACAGAAGTATGGTAGAACACAGAAGTATGGTAGAACACAGAAGATGAACAACCAGAAGAAAAGCAGGCCACTGTTATGTATCAGATTAGAATATGACATCACCATGTGAATATGTATGTGGTATTTGTAAACTCCCTTCAGTTACCTATACTATAACACACCACCAAATCACATCCCTCCAGTAACCTCTACTATAATAGAAGCCTATATACCCTCCCTCCACTTACCTCTACTATAAAAGACAACTAGTTACTTCTACTATAGTAGACAACTACATCGCCTCCCTTGAGTTACCTCTACTATAACAGACCACTACATCCCCTCCCTCCATTACCTCTACTATAACAGACCACTACACCCCCTCCCTCCATCTACCTCTACTATAACAGACCACTACATCCTCTCAATCCAGTTACCTCTACTTTAACAGACCACTACATCCCCTCCCTCCTGTTACCTCTACTATAACAGACCACCACATCCCCTCTCTCCGTTACCTCTACTATAACAGACCACCACATCCCCTCCCTCCAGTTACCTCTACTATAACAGACCACTACATCCCCTCCCTCCGTTACCTCTACTATAACAGACCACTACATCCCCTCCCTTCAGTTATCTCTACTATAACAGACCACTACATCCCCTCCCTCCTGTTACCTCTACTATAACAGACCACTACATACCCCTCCCTCCATCTACCTCTACTATAACAGACCACTACATCCCCTCCCTCTTGTTACCTCTACTATAACAGACCACTACATCCCCTCAATCCAGTTACCTCTACTATAACAGACCACTACATCCCCTCCCTCCAATTCCCTCTACTATTACAGACAACAAGTTACGTCTACTATAATAGACCACTACATCCCCTCACTCCGGTTACATCTACTATTACAGACAACTACATCCCCTCAACTTGAGTTTCCTCTACTATAACAGACCACTGCATCTCCTCCCTCCATCTACCTCTACTATAACAGACCACTACATCCCCTCCCTCTAGTTACCTCTACTATAACAGACCACTACATCCCCTCCCTCTGGTTACCTCTACTATAACAGACCACTACATACCCTCAATCCAGTTACCTCTACTGTAACAGACCACTACATCCCCTCCCTCTGGTTACCTCTTATATAACAGACCACTACATCCCCTCCCTCTGGTTACCTCTACTATAACAGACCACTACATCCCCTCCCCCTGGTTACCTCTCCTTTAACAGACCAGTACATCCCCTCCCTCCTGTTACCTCTACTATAACAGACCACTACATCCCTCCCTCCATCTACCTCTACTATAACAGACCACTACATCCCCTACTAACAGTCTAACTCCATGGACCCAGTCAGTCAAATTAATATCATTTTACTCCCTGGCATAACACAGTAAAACCTTTCATAAAATGTATACAGTTGAAGTTTGAAATTTACATAAACTTAGGTTGGAGTCATTCAAACTTGTTTTTCAACCGCTCCACAAATTTCTTGTTAACAAACTATAGTTTTGGCAAGTCGGTTAGGACATTGTACTTTGTTCATGACACAAGTCATTTTTCTAAGAATTGTTTACAGACAGATTATTTCACTTATAATTCACAGTATCACAATTCCAGTATGTCATTTGTCACGACTTCCGCCGAAGTCGGTTCCTCTCCTTGTTCGGGCAGCCGTCGGCAGTCGGCGTCGCCGGTCTTCTAGCCATCATCAATCCACTTTTCATTTTCCATTTGTTTTGTCTTGTCTTCTCACACACCTGGTGTCAATTTCCCTCATTTCATGTAATGAATTTAACCCTCTGTTCCCCCCATGTCTTTGTGCGGAATTGTTTATTGGAAGTGCATGTGCACGTTTTCTCTGTTGCACGACGGGTTTTGTACCCATTTGTTTGTGGTTCTGGTTGCCGGTGGTTTTATGAATAAAACTGCTCCGTTGATTACCAAGTTTTGCTCTCCTGCGTCTGACTTCCCTGCCGCCAGTTACACACTCCCTTACAGAATTCCGCACCACTAATGGAGTCAGCAGGAGCAGGTGTCCCTGGTATAGGGGTGGAGGAGTGCATCCAGGAGCATGCGGCGATGCTCCACCATCTTGGCACTGCCATGGACCGCGTTGTACAAACAATGGACCGCTGGGAGAGACAGGTAGTTCTCCCATCGCCTCCACCAGCACAACCGGGGTCTCCACTACTCGCCCCCCCTTCTCCTTGTCCCAGTGGGATTCGTCTCGCCCTTCCCCGGGAATACGACGGGACGGATGCAGGCTGCATGTTGCAGCTCGACCTATACCTGGTAACCGTCCACCCGGCTCCTTCAGGCCGTGAGAGGGTGTCCGCCCTCATCTCGTGCCTCTCTGGGAAAGCCCTGGAGTTGGACCATTTCGAGGAGTTCACCCGTCGCTTCCGGGCAGTCTTCGACCACCCACCTGAGGGTAGAGTGGCGGGTGAGCGCCTCTTCCATCTGAAGTAGGGGACAAGAAGCGCCCATGAGTTTGCCCTGGTGCGCAGGGTGCTTGGTCGCCTGTTGGAGCATGACCTGTACGTCAAGTCTGAGAAATGCCTGTTCTTCCAACAATCCGTCTTCTTCCTAGGGTACCGCATTTCCACCTCAGGGGTGGAGATGGAGAGTGATCGCATTTCAGCTGTGCGTAATTGGCCAACTCTCACCACGGTAAAGGAGGTGCAGCTTTTCTTAGGGTTTGCCAACTACTACCCGGAGGTTTATCCAGGGTTTTGGTCAGGTAGCGACTTCCATTACCTCACTGCTGAAGGGGGGCCCGGTACGTTTGCAGTGGTCGGCTGAGGCGGACATGGCTTTTGGTCTCCTGAGGGCTTTGTTTACCTTGGCTCCCGTGCTGGCCCATCCGGATCCCTCTTTGGCGTTCATAGTGGAGGTGGATGTGTCTGAGGCTGGGATAGGAGCTGTGCTCTCTCAGCACTCATGTTCACCACCGAAGCTCCGCCCCTGTGCCTTCTTCTCGAAGAAACTCAGCCCGGTGGAGAGAAACTATGACATGGGGAACCGGGAGCTGTTGGCTGATATCAAGGCCTTGAAGGTGTGGAGACATTGGCTTGAGGGGTCTAAACATCCTTTTCTCATCTGGACTGACCACCGCAATCTGCAGTACATTGTTGCCCCCATGTCTTTGTGCGGAATTGTTTATTGGAATGTGCATGTGAACGTTTTCTCTGGTGCGCGACGGGTTTTGTACTCATTTGTTTGTGGTTCTGGTTACCGGTGATTTTATGACTAAAACTGCTCCGTTGATTACCAAGTTTTGCTCTCCTGTGCCTGACTTCCCTGCCGCCAGTTACGCACTCCCTTACATCATTTGAGTCAATTGGAGATGTACATGTGGATGTATTTCAAGGCCTAACTTCAAACGCAGTGCCTTTTTGCTTGACATCATGGGAAAATCAAAAGAAATCAGCCAAGACCTCAGAAAAAATTGTGGACCTCCACAAGTCTGGTTCATCCTTGGGAGCAATTTCCAAACGCCTGAAGGTACCACGTTCATATGCACAAACAATAGTACGCAAGTATAAACACCATAGGACCACGCAGCCTTCATGCCGCTCAGGATGGAGACGCGTTCTGTATCCTAGAGATGATGGTACTTTGGTGCGAATAGTGCAAATCAATCCCAGAACATCAGCAATGGACCCTGTGAAGATGCTGGAGGAAACAGGTACAAAAGTATGTATATCTACATTTAAACAAGTCCTGTATCGACATAACCTGAAAGGCCTCTCAGCAAGGAAGAAGCCACTGCTCCAAAACCTCCATAAAAAAGCCAGACTATGGTTTGTAACTGCACATGGGGTCAAAGATCGTACTTTTTGGAGAACTGTCCTCTTGTCTGATGAAACAAAAATATAACTGTTTGGCCATGATTGGAGGAAAAAGGGGGAAGCTTGCAAGCCGATGAACACCATCCCAACCGTGAAGCACGGGGGTGGCAGCATCATGTTGTGGGGGTGCTTTGCTGCAGGAGGGACTGGTGCACTTCAGAAAATAGATGGCATCATGAGGGAGGAAAATTATGTGGATATATTGAAGCAGCATCTCAAGATATCAGTCAGGAAGTTAAAGCTTGGTCGCAAATGGGTCTTCCAAATGGACAATGACCCCAAGCATACTTCCAAAGTTGTGGCAAAATTGCTAAAGGACAACAAAGTCAAGGTATTGGAGTGGCCATCACAAAGCCCTGACCTCAAACTGAAAAAGCGTGTGCGAGCAAGGAGGCCTAGAAACCTGATTCAGTTACACCAGCTCTGTCAGGAGGAATGGGCCAAAATTCACCCAACTTATTGTGGGAAGCTACCCAAAATGTTTGACCCAAGTTAAACAATTTAAAGGCAATGCTACCAAATACTAATTAAGTGTATGTAAACTTCTGACCCACGGGGAATGTGATGAAAGAAATAAAAGCTGAAATAAATCATTCTCTCTACTATTATTCTGACATTTCACATTCTTAAAATAAAGTGGTGATCCTAACTGACCTAAGACAGGGACTTTTTACTACGATTAAATGTCAGGAATTGTGAAAAATTGAGTTTAAATGTATTTGGCTAAGCTGTATGTAAACTTCCAACTTCAACCTAATGAAAGGATTCCTTTATTAGGCCTGACGGCCTGTTTGTTTGTGAGTGTATGTGTCTCGTTATTGGGCTGCTGTGTTTGATGATCCTCTTAAGGTGAATATGCGCTCACATCTGTGAACAATGAGGAGACTGGAGTTGTGTTCAGACAAGCCACACCTTGTTGTGTTTTTCAGTGCTGTTTCAAACAGATAAAGGAAGCAACAATGTGCTATGTTTATACTACTATTATACAGTATGTGGATGTCCCCTGGTACACTGGAATGGATACTGAAACACTTTGGCAACACTATATTTGAACTAGCTACCATACCGCCTCTATGAATCTTTAATAACAATGTCATAAACAAGTTGGAACCTTTCATAGTATGTTTTATAACTTGTTGCAACATCCCCTAATATGTGTCATCTCTTTTGTGAATAGTACTACTGCTGCTTCTGAATCAGCAGGGACAGTAGTAGAGGGTGATGTGAATAGTACTACTGCTGCTTCTGAATCAGCAGGGACAGTAGTAGAGGGTGATGTGAATAGTACTACTGCTGCTTCTGAATCAGCAGGGACAGTAGCAGGGGGTGAATTGAATAGTACTACTGCTGCTTCTGAATCAGCAGGGACAGTAGTAGAGGGTGATGTGAATAGTACTACTGCTGCTTCTGAATCAGCAGGGACAGTAGTAGAGGGTGATGTGAATAGTACTACTGCTGCTTCTGAATCAGCAGGGACAGTAGTAGAGGGTGATGTGAATAGTACTACTGCTTCTTCTGAATCAGCAGGGACAGTAGTAGAGGGTGATGTGAATAGTACTACTGCTGCTTCTGAATCAGCAGGGACAGTAGTAGAGGGTGATGTGAATAGTACTACTGCTGCTTCTGAATCAGCAGGGACAGTAGTAGAGGGTGATGTGAATAGTACTACTGCTGCTTCTGAATCAGCAGGGACAGTAGTAGAGGGTGATGTGAATAGTACTACTGCTGCTTCTGAATCAGCAGGGACAGTAGTAGAGGGTGATGTGAATAGTACTACTGCTGCTTCTGAATCAGCAGGGACAGTAGTAGAGGGTGATGTGAATAGTACTACTGCTGCTTCTGAATCAGCAGGGACAGTAGTAGAGGGTGATGTGAATAGTACTACTGCTGCTTCTGAATCAGCAGGGACAGTAGTAGAGGGTGATGTGAATAGTACTACTGCTGCTTCTGAATCAGCAGGGACAGTAGTAGAGGGTGATGTGAATAGTACTACTGCTGCTTCTGAATCAGCAGGGACAGTAGTAGAGGGTGATGTGAATAGTACTACTGCTGCTTCTGAATCAGCAGGGACAGTAGTAGAGGGTGATGTGAATAGTACTACTGCTTCTTCTGAATCAGCAGGGACAGTAGTAGAGGGTGATGTGAATAGTACTACTGCTGCTTCTGAATCAGCAGGGACAGTAGTAGAGGGTGATGTGAATAGTACTACTGCTGCTTCTGAATCAGCAGGGACAGTAGTAGAGGGTGATGTGAATAGTACTACTGCTGCTTCTGAATCAGCAGGGACAGTAGTAGAGGGTGATGTGAATAGTACTACTGCTGCTTCTGAATCAGCAGGGACAGTAGTAGAGGGTGATGTGAATAGTACTACTGCTGCTTCTGAATCAGCAGGGACAGTAGCAGGGGGTGATGTGAATAGTACTACTGCTGCTTCTGAATCAGCAGGGACAGTAGTAGAGGGTGATGTGAATAGTACTACTGCTGCTTCTGAATCAGCAGGGACAGTAGTAGAGGGTGATGTGAATAGTACTACTGCTGCTTCTGAATCAGCAGGGACAGTAGTAGAGGGTGATGTGAATAGTACTACTGCTGCTTCTGAATCAGCAGGGACAGTAGCAGGGGGTGATGTGAAGGGACAGGTGGGACTTGTTCAACAGGGGACAGTAGTAGAGGGTGATGTGAAGGGACAGGTGGGACTTGTTCAACAGGGACAGTAGTAGAGGGTGATGTGTAGGGACAGGTGAGACTTGTTCAAACAGGGGACAGTAACAGGGGGTGATGTGAAGGGACAGGTGGACTTGTTCAACAGGGGACAGTAACAGAGGGTGATGTGAAGGGACAGGTGGGACTTGTTCAACAGGGACAGTAGCAGGGGGTGATGTGAAGGGACAGGTGGGACTTGTTCAACAGGGACAGTAGGAGGGGGTGATGTGAAGGGACAGGTGGGACTTGTTAAACAGGGGACAGTAACAGAGGGTGATATGAAGGGACAGGTGGACTTGTTCAACAGGGACAGTAGTATAGGGTGATATGAAAGGACAGGTGGGACTTGTTAAACAGGGGACAGTAGTAGAGGGTGATATGAAGGGACAGGTGGGACTTGTTAAACAGGGGACAGTAACACAGGGTGATATGAAGGGACAGGTGGGACTTGTTCAACAGGGGACAGTAACAGAGGGTGATATGAATATGAAGGGACAGGTGGCTTGTTCAACAGGGACAGTAACAGAGGGTGATATGAAGGGACAGGTGGCACTTGTTAAACAGGGGACAGTAACAGAGGGTGATATGAAGGGACAGGTGGATTTGTTCAACAGGGACAGTAGTATAGGGTGATATGAAGGGACAGGTGGGACTTGTTAAACAGGGGACAGTAACAGAGGGTGATATGAAGGGACAGGTGGGACTTGTTAAACA
>NC_138303.1:18327500-18332500 GCF_965601325.2 Salmo salar | reverse complement strand
TTTCTCTCTCAGCCCTAGCTGCCTTTCTCCTCTCCATAACTCTCTCTCTCAGCCCTAGCTGCCTTTCTCCTCTCCATAACTCGCTCTCTCAGCCCTAGCTGCCTTTCTCCTCTCCATAACTCTCTCTCTCTCAGCCCTAGCTGCCTTTCTCCTCTCCATAACTCTCTCTCTCTCTCAGCTCTAGCTGCCTCTGCCAGGAGTTAACTGAGGCATTCCAGGAATCAAACTCCTAATGAACGTTCCAGATGCATTTATTTAATGACATGTTTGATTTGATCATATTATTAACTTTTAGAATCAAGTGTCTCCTACTACGTCAAAAGTAGACAATTCATAGTTCATAATAAAATAATATACAAATAGACAAATCTTCCCTACATTTATTCTGTACAGACAATAACAGTCGATTTCTCTCCGAGCGCCAGGATAGAGGGAAATATAGACAATGTTTCAAATGTTTTAAATACAATTTTAGTTAAAATGTGGAGTTGAATTTAACCATACTGTCCCGGAGTAGATCTGTATTGAATGTTTCGACTGTTCAGTAGGTTTACTGTCCCGGAATAGATCTGTATTGAAAGTTACGACTGTTCAGTAGGTTTACTGTCCCGGAGTAGATCTGTATTGAATGTTTCGACTGTTCAGTAGGTTTACTGTACCGGATTAGATCTGTATTGAATGTTACAACTGTTCAGTAGGTTTACTGTCCCGGAGTAGATCTGTATTGAATGTTATGACTGTTCAGTAGGTTTACTGTCCCGGAGTAGATCTGTATTGAATGTTATGACTGTTCAGTAGGTTTACTGTACCGGAGTAGATCTGTATTGAATGTTACGACTGTTCAGTAGGTTTACTGTCCCGGAGTAGATCTGTATTGAATGTTATGACTGTTCAGTAGGTTTACTGTACCGGAGTAGATCTGTATTGAATGTTATGACTGTTCAGTAGGTTTACTGTCCCGGAGTAGATCTGTATTGAAAGTTACGACTGTTCAGTAGGTTTACTGTCCCGGAGTAGATCTGTATTGAAAGTTACGACTGTTCAGTAGGTTTACTGTCCCGGAGTAGATCTGTATTGAAAGTTACGACTGTTCAGTAGGTTTACTGTCCCGGAGTAGATCTGTATTGAAAGTTACGACTGTTCAGTAGGTTTACTGTCCCGGAGTAGATCTGTATTGAAAGTTACGACTGTTCAGTAGGTTTACTGTCCCGGAGTAGATCTGTATTGAAAGTTACGACTGTTCAGTAGGTTTACTGTCCCGGAGTAGATCTGTATTGAAAGTTACGACTGTTCAGTAGGTTTACTGTCCCGGAGTAGATCTGTATTGAAAGTTACGACTGTTCAGTAGGTTTACTGTCCCGGAGTAGATCTGTATTGAAAGTTACGACTGTTCAGTAGGTTTACTGTCCCGGAGTAGATCTGTATTGAAAGTTACGACTGTTCAGTAGGTTTACGTAGAATATTTATTGAAACAAAGTAGCACATAGATCCAATTTAAAAAATAAACAAACAAAGTAACAGCTATAAGAAATATGTTTTGCAAATCTCAATTAATTGCGAAGAGAATAAATATACAGTTTGGATTGATAACATATAGCAACAATGTTTTATTGAAGATGATCACAGGGCTAGTGGGGTAGGAGCTGAGGGGTATTAACAAGTTTGAGGCAACAAGCGAAGGCTAGATCCGTTTGTGAAGGCTTGGACAGGAGTAACACAATGAACAGGTGTTTTAGAACAAAGGGCAATGCCCTTTACAAAAACAATGCCGCGGAACCAAATTAAATCTGTAACATATCCTTAAAAATGTGAAAACAAATGATAAGTAACCTGAAAATATTGTATGTAACAAAGTGTAGGATTTAAATGCATTTATTGAAATAGAAAAAACCCAC
This sequence comes from Salmo salar, assembly GCF_965601325.2. Taxonomy (NCBI): domain Eukaryota; kingdom Metazoa; phylum Chordata; class Actinopteri; order Salmoniformes; family Salmonidae; genus Salmo; species Salmo salar. The sequence goes on along the minus strand of NC_138303.1, from coordinate 18,330,605 downwards.
AGCGCTATCTGGAAGCTTAAGAGATTTGGATAAAAGAAAATAAATACATACAATTTAATAAGTGATTGGTTGGTTAGACCTACTATATACCATATAGAACATGTGGGATTTCACCATCATAACCACAACATTGCCCATATACTGTATATTTAAACCATGAAAGTAACATGTTATATGTTAAGTGGATATCGGTTTTAATATGGAGAAAGTAGACTATAATATGGTATATTACAGACACTGTAGTTCAAAACAAACAAATCATACAGATGGGGTAAGGCCTCGGGGTCAAAGTGCATATGCTGAATGTGTTTGGGAGGACTAGCTGGGGCACCTGGGAAGATCTAGGCCTTGTGGGATACATTACAGGATGGAACTAACCCCAACCCAAATCACTCCCACTTTCCTAGGCCCTTGTTTGGTTTAGACAGAGGCAACATAAGGGACTAGGGTTAGGGTTTAGGATGGGGCCAATGACTACCTAGGCCCTTGTTTGGTTTAGACAGAGGCAACATAAGGGACTAGGGTTAGGGTTTAGGATGGGGCCAATGACTACCTAGGCCCTTGTTTGGTTTAGACAGAGGCAACATAAGGGACTAGGGTTAGGGTTTAGGATGGGGCCAATGACTACCTATAGAGCCAGATTTAACAATGTTCAATGGAGGTTTGATTTAGGTCTAACCACCCTATAGTGACATAAATATGGAAGTAAACATTCCCCTCTTACCGGCAGCCCGAGATTCAACAGCTAAGACTGTGGGCATTCAGCGTTCTCCATCAACCACAACATTTAACTCATCTAGAGTTATGAAACGTGAGAGAAGCTCCCATTTCACAGTCATGGTGACCCAATGGACTAGTCAAATATAAGCTATAGGACTGTGGTCCCCAATTCCATTCAGCCGTGGGCCGATTTTTCCTTGAGCGGATGGTCGAGGGGGCTGACATAGTTATAAATAATTTGTACACTGCAAATTGACCGCAAGAATCCCAAAAAGATACAGTACTTGGCAAAAACAGAATCATTTCAAACCCTGATTACATTGGAAAATAATCACATTTCTCTCTATTTATGCGTAGGAATACTTGGAAATAGATTTCCTAAATTAAAAATAACTTTGCGCTGATTTCCCAGTGATTTTACAGTCTTAAATTCAACAACGAAAATGATAATTTGTCTTTTGTTTTGCTCAGAAAACTTGGGGGGGAAATAAAATCCCCTGTGGGGAAGCACCTATTGGGGAACCTTGTTATAGGTCATATTGAGAGTTTAAAAAATAATGACTGCTGATCTCCAGGCCTGGGGATTCATAAAAAATTCGCTTTGGATGATCGGGCAAAAATAATCTCAGAAAATAAATATTTCACTGTATTTTTGGTTTCGGAAGGCATAACATTTTTTGGAACTATTACGTGGAAAAGAAAGTATCAGTCTTCTGCAATGGTATAATTGTTTAACTCTATAAATATAATTCATATAGTTTTTTCTTTTTCTTTCTTCCTCTCTTCGCCTCCTTCCTTCCGCCTCTCTGGATACACACACGCATGCACACTTGCACGAACACACACTCTTCTCCTCCTCCTCCTCCTCCTCACTTGCAGACGAACTGGTCCACGGTTTTGGTGCAGCGCTTGCACTTGACATAGCAGCACCAGTGGAACTTGCAGTGGCATCGCTCCACAATCTGGGCTTTGTACTGGTCATATCCCCGGCCACAACACATCAGCTCACAGCCATCCATGCCCTCAGAGGTCTTATTGCACAGCCTGCCTACAGTACCCAGGGAGCCTGTGCTCTGGTTGGACAGACAGTAGTCTGGGCTGGACTCGATGTAGACCAGGTCATGGCTGGTGGGGGGGTTGAACTTGCTGTCCCGCTGCACCAGCTTGCCACGCGAGTTGAGCTTCATGGAGGCTGCACTGTCGTACTTCTCCTTCAGGGTCTCGCCCACCTTGCGGAAGTCTGCCAGCTGCAGCCAGCACGTCTTCAGACTGCAGGAGCCCGACACACCATGGCACTTACAGGAGACATGGGCCAGGTCCGACACCGTCTGAGAGGAGAGAAGGAGAGGTAGAGAGACTGATTATTATCACCAACTAGAGAGACTACACAGGACTAAGAGAAAGCAGAGAACAGATACATTTCATCTAAAAATGTCAAACTGGCAATACTGCACACATGCTTTACTGTATGTGTGAATGTATCATGCATCAGATCTTCACAGACGTCATGTCATTAGGGAGAAGTACATGATGCCCTCTATGACCCACACTGTCAGCAGAACAGAACCCTTTCGCTCATTTCTACCAGTTAGAAGTGATGTGAAAGCTACACGGTCTGGCAAGCTGTTTCCTTTGAGGCTGTGTCGAGGCATTTGGAAGGAACTACAGAAAGAGCTCAGCGAGCCATCATGATTCCATCTCACACAGATCAAAAGACAGGCTTCAGAGGAGAGACAGAGCTGTTACACAGATGATCAAGTGATACTGTCCTACGCCCATCTGATTGACCTGGATTATCTCTCTCTCCCCTCTGTCTTCCATTCCCTCACTACTGTCATTAGGAATCAACTTCAGGACAGCTGACGTAGGTGGAGATGGACTTGTTTTCCTCCTTTCAGTGTGTGTGTGTGTGTGTGTGTCATTAGAATAAGTATGCAGGCCCAGTGCTTCAGTTAGTCAGGGTGTGTGTGACTGAGCGTTATTCCTGCTCACCCTCCGTCCAGCCTCGTTATTGTGTAGGTTCATCATGAGCCGGGCACTTTCGAATGATCCCTTGGCATAGCTCTTCTCCCGCTCCCGCGCGTCAACAAACTCTTTAGAGAATCTGTAGCCATAGTTCAGGTTGTCCCCGCAGCCGCCCCACAGCCAATCACGAGGCAGGTCTTTGGGACGTGCAGCCCGACTGCAGCCGCAGCTCGACAGCTCCCCCTCTCTGCAAGCCCTGCTCACGGCATTGACCACCCCCGCCGCGCTGATGGCATACGTAAACGCTGTTTCTCTGCTTCCTGTGGGCAGAGACGGACAGAAGAACAAAATGAATATATGACAGACCTGGTGATAGATTGAATTTGAAGTGATGAGTCAAAGACTAAAAAGAAGAGATGA
>NC_138303.1:18287500-18317500 GCF_965601325.2 Salmo salar | reverse complement strand
CAGAGAGTCAGAGAGACATGGAGTCAGAAAGACATGGCGTCAGAGAGACATGTAGACAGAGAGACAGAGAAACATGGAGTCAGAGAGACATGGAGTCAGAGAGACAGAGAAACATGGAGTCAGAGAGACATGGAATCAGAGAAAATGGAGTCAGAGAGACAGAGAAACATGGAGTCAGAGAGACATGGAGTCAGAGAGACAGAGACAAGGAGTCAGAGAGACATGGAGACAGAGAGACATGGAGACATGGAGTCAAAGAGACATAGAAACATGGAGTCAGAGACATGGAAACATGGAGTCAGAGAGACATGAGACAGAGAGACATGGAGTCAGCAAGACATGTAGACAGAGAGACATGAAGTCAGAGAGACAGAGAGACATGGAGTCAGAGTAACATGGAGTCAGAGAGACATGGAAACATGGAGTCAGAGAGACATGGAAACATGGAGTCAGAGAGACATGGAAACATGGAGTCAGAGAGACATGGAGTAAGAGAGACATGGAGACAGAGAGACAAGGAGTCAGAGAGACATGAAGACATGGAGTCAGCGAGACATGTAGACAGAGAGACATGGAGTCAGAGAGACATGGAGTCAGAGAGACAGAGAGACATGGAGTCAGAGAGACAGAGAGACATGGAGTCAGAGAGACATGGAGACAGAGAGACATGGAGACAGAGAGACAAGGAGTCAGAGAGACATGAAGACATTGAGTCAATGAGACATGGAGACAGAGAGACATGGAGACAGAGAGACATGGAGACATGGAATCAGAGAGACAGAATCAGAGAGACATGGAGTCAGAGAGACATGGAGATATGGAGTCAGAGAGACATGAGACAGAGACATGGAGTCAGCAAAACATGTAGACAGAGAGACATGAAGTCAGAGAGACAGAGAGACATGGAGTCAGAGTAACATGGAGTCAGAGAGACATGGAAACATGGAGTCAGAGAGACATGGAAACATGGAGTCAGAGAGACATGGAAACATGGAGACAGAGAGACATGGAGACAGAGACAGAGAGACGTGGAGTCAGAGAGACATGGAGTCAGAGAGACAGAGAGACATGGAGACAGAGACAGAGAGACGTGGAGTCAGAGAGACGTGGAGTCAGAGAGACATGGAGACAGAGAGACAGAGACAGAGAGACATGGAGACAGAGAGACATGGAGACAGAGAGACATGGAAACAGAGAGACATGGAGACATGGAGTCAGAGAGACAGAGAGACATGGAGACAGAGAGACAGAGAGACGTGTAGTCAGAGACGTGGAGACAGAGAGACATGGAGACAGAGAGACATGGAGTCAGAGAGACAGAGAGACATGGAGTCACAGAGCCAGAGAGACATGGAGACAGAGAGACATGGAGACAGAGAGACATGGAGACAGAGAGACAGAGAGACAGAGAGACTTGGAGTCAGAGAGACATGGAGACAGAAAGACATGGAGACAGAGACAGAGAGACAGAGAAACGTGGAGTCAGAGAGACATGGAGACAGAAAGACATGGAGACAGAGAGACATGGAGACAGAAAGACATGGAGACAGAGAGACATGGAGACAGAAAGACATGGAGACAGAAAGACATGGAAACATGGAGCCGGAGAGACATGAAGCCAGAGAGACATGAGACAGAGAGACATGGAGTTAGAGAGACATTGAGACAGAGAGACATGGAGACAGAGAGACATGGAAACATGGAGCCGGAGAGACATGGAGACAGAGAGACATGGATTCAGAGAGACATGGATTCAGAGAGACAAGGAGACAGAGAGACATGGATTCAGAGAGACATGGAGTCAGAGAGACATGGATTCAGAGAGACATGGAGTCAGAGAGACGTGGAGTCAGAGAGACATGGAGTCAGAGAGACAGGGAGACAGAGAGACATGGAGCCGTGGAGTCAGAGAGAAATGGAGCCGTGGAGTCAGAGAGACATGGAGTCAGAGAGACATGAAGTCAGAGAGACAGAAAGACATGGAGCCAGAGAGAGAGAGAGACATGGATTCAGAGAGACAGGGAGACAGAGAGACATGGAGCCGTGGAGTCAGAGAGAAATGGAGCCGTGGAGTCAGAGAGACATGGAGTCAGAGAGACATGAAGTCAGAGAGACAGAAAGACATGGAGCCAGAGAGAGAGAGAGACATGGATTCAGAGAGACATGGAGTCAGAGAGACATGGAGTCAGAGAGCCAGAGAGACATGGAGCCAGAGAGACAAGGAGACAGAGAGACATGGATTCAGAGAGACATGGAGTCAGAGAGACATGGATTCAGAGAGACATGGAGTCAGAGAGACGTGGAGTCAGAGAGACATGGAGTCAGAGAGACATGGAGTCAGAGAGACATGGAGTCAGAGAGACAGGGAGACAGAGAGACATGGAGCCGTGGAGTCAGAGAGACATGGAGTTGGAGAGACAGAGAGAGAGACAGAGAGACATGGAGCCAGAGAGAGAGAGAGACATGGAGACAGGGAGACATGGAGACAGAGAGACAGAGTCAGAGAGTCAGCATGTTGTATCATGTGGTGGGATCGGAGCAGCCCGTCTCACACTCACAGAGAGAGAGAGAGAGAGAGGAGGAGGGGCGGGGGATCCAATGGCACAGCCACCACTCTACTCTGGCACAGCCACCACTCTACTCCTGGCACAGCCACCACTCTACTCTGGCACAGCCACCACTCTACTCTGGCACAGCCACCACTCTACTCCTGGCACAGCCACCACTCTACTCCTGGCACAGCCACCACTCTACTCTGGCACAGCCACCACTCTACTCCTGGCACAGCCACCACTCTACTCCTGGCACAGCCACCACTCTACTCTGGCACAGCCACCACTCTACTCCTGGCACAGCCACCACTCTACTCCTGGCACAGCCACCACTCTACTCTGGCACAGCCACCACTCTACTCTGGCACAGCCACCACTCTACTCCTGGCACAGCCACCACTCTACTCTGGCACAGCCACCACTCTACTCCTGGCACAGCCACCACTCTACTCCTGGCACAGCCACCACTCTACTCTGGCACAGCCACCACTCTACTCTGGCACAGCCACCACTCTACTCCTGGCACAGCCACCACTCTACTCCTGGCACAGCCACCACTCTACTCTGGCACAGCCACCACTCTACTCCTGGCACAGCCACCACTCTACTCCTGGCACAGCCACCACTCTACTCTGGCACAGCCACCACTCTACTCTGGCACAGCCACCACTCTACTCTGGCACAGCCACCACTCTACTCTGGCACAGCCACCACTCTACTCTGGCACAGCCACCACTCTACTCCTGGCACAGCCACCACTCTACTCCTGGCACAGCCACCACTCTACTCCTGGCACAGCCACCACTCTACTCTGGCACAGCCACCACTCTGGCACAGCCATCACATTGAGAGCAGGGCAGTATAATGTAGACTATACATACCACCATGAGTTGGCCTCCACCACCACCTGCAGGAGCAGTGTGAGCAGTGTGAGGGCGAACACACACTGTCTGGAGTCCAACACACTCCCCGCCGGTGCCGAGGGACAGCATACATGCACCAGCCGCCGCAGGAACAACATGCTGGATCAGTTACTGGATCAGCTCTGTGGAGAGACGGCAGTACAGACACATCAGACAGGCACACACACACACACACACACACACACACACCGATAGCCAGTCCACATGCACGCTCATACACACAAACAGAACAGAGGACTGTACACATATCCTGTCTGTCTAAGTCCATCCGTCTCCACAGCCAGACTGTGAAAGGGTTAAGAGGGAGTTACAAAATGCTGTGTATGGTATGTGGTGTGCGACTGTCACAGAGAGATAAAGAAACATTACTTATGAGTGCTCTGCTGCTCTCCCTCTGTGTGTGTACATACATACATATCTCTATATATACACACACATATATATATATATATATATATATATATATATATATATATATATATATATATATATATATCTCTATGTAGACACACATATACATATATCTGTTTGTGAGCATGTATGTATGTATGTGTGTGAGAGAGAGAGAGAGAGAGAGAGAGAGAGAGAGAGAGAGAGAGAGAGAGAGAGAGAGAGAGAGAGAGAGAGAGAGAGAGAGAGAGAGAGTGTGCGCCTTGTGTTGAGAGGCCTGGGGCCATCGGTGATTGCAGCAGAGCAGTCCTTTGGCAGAAGGTGAGTGTGTGAATCACAGAAGACAGAATAACAATGGCCTTCAAACCCCCTTCAACCAGACATTCCTACCAGACAGTCAGTTCATTATACACACGATAAGAGCATTCTTCTCCTGCGCCAATCAGACAAGGAGAGAGAGAGAGACCCCCTTCTGTTCAACTGCAGCACAGTGATGCACTTAAATTGACATGTAATGCGCAGTTAAAAACAGATGAGATAAAAATACACACATTCCTACAGAAGCTCTAAATATATTTTAATATTCTGTTTCTTAAGTCGGTATCTCCGGATGCTAGTCCATTGATGAAATGTCCTATAAGCCTCTCTCCCACTCTGTTCGGGACAAGTTTTTCCACGTCGCGTTTAGCATAAATATTGCTTCGCATTTGACCAATCAGTAGACCTTTTTCAATTCATGACAATGTGAAATGATTGTTTAAGGTGTGTTAGGCTAGCCTATATTGATTAAATCAATTACAAGACAAGTATAAGCTATTTATTGAGTTATGAGGAAGTTCTGTAAACTATTAATTGTATTATTATTTAATTGCGTCATTTTTAACAAATACTATTTTAGGATAATTTTAAATTATACGAAATAAACACAAAACTGTCCATAATTTAATGGAAGCATACACATTAGGCTATTTATCCGTTCGTGACCCAGTTACACGACTGTCCTATTCCCCAAAAATATCTTTCTGTGGGTTTGAAAATGTACACTTACATCCAAATGAATGCACTTTCTGCTATTAATATTTGATTCGTTAATTCGTTACATGATCATTTTGTAAGTAAGTTATTATAACACTAATCGTTCTAATAACCCATCATTTGAATTTTAAAAGATGCACATAATGCATTCATGTAGATATTTATATACATTAAGTTTATAAATGTGTAGTTCATATATATAAAATACAAATATTAAATGTGGAATTGGAAGGCTACTACATTTGAAATAATGACAATATGAAAACCTAAATGGATATCTTTAAAAACATAGTGTGTGTGTGTTTTGAAAACGTCATTTCTTATTAGTATGGCATACGCTTTGAAGCGATACATGCAGGCCAACAACCAACTACTTCATGAATGGTAGGTTACAGTGTCGATGTCCAGGTGAAGTTGAGATTTTATTAACAGTAAATTACTTTTGAAAATCGTGATTTTAATGCGAAATTTGGAAACGAGTTTGCATAATTTAAGAAGTATGAGCATATAAATCCAATTCCTTTTTTGGGTCTGGAATAATTTGAATTTCTGCTGTTGTGATTCTAATGAAAAGGCAACGGCATAACAGTCTAAATCATTTCCCTCAAATGTTTGCTGCTGTTTATAGTGGCATCTCTGCATGGTCATTTTAGAGGCTATAGTGACTGGGAGGCGGCTAACTTGTCAAGATGTGTATTTTCCAGAGTAATCGCTGAGTTTAATAGTCATTCCAAATTTTCTCTCACTCACACACGCACACACACTTTCAGTTTGCGCACTGCCTTTCGGGCTGGCGGCTAAAGTCCCCATTTTTATATAGGCCGTGAAAAATGCCCGGCCCGGTTACATAAGTTCATTTATAAACCAAATGTATAGCCTACATTAGTCTGAACGATAGCCACCGCTTGTCTCAGATATTGCTGGCTTCCTTCAGTCCTACGGGTGCATGGAGTGGGCTGAAATAGGGAGAGCAATGGGGTGCACGTGAAAGCTGAATCAGTGGAAGGCTAACCTTTAACCGGTAACCGTGACCTGTCATATAAACAACCAGGTTTGAGGTCCTGGACACTCCTCCATTTCGTCAATTCAGGGGTTCAATTGAATGAAATTCCAATTAATTCAAAACATTTTTTGAAGAGTCATGTATTTTCTTGAATGAACCCAACAAGCAAGTGATGCAGAGAAAACACCGTTAATACCAGACCACCACTCCCCGGTATTAACGATATGGTCAGCGCACACCGAGTAGGGCTATTGAATTATGATGTAAACGGCCTAATTTCGGCTCCACCCTGAGCAGTGAGAATCATGAATGGACTTGGACAGGCAACAAAACATGTCTAATACATATCAGCTAATCGAGTTTACTAAATTAATGTTAATTAATTAATGTTAAAATCTTATAGGCTAAAACCAACCAAACAAGTGCGTTTTTTGTTGTTGATACCACTGTAGAATATTCGAATACAATAAATAAATAACATCTACACATTTACAGGGGAATAAATTAATCCTAAACCATAATACAAAATATCGGTCAATATTTAAATAGTACGTTTGAAATATTTAATATAGCCTATTTCTGTTTCTTAATAAACATGGCCAAGGTGTAAAACGTAGGCCTATGTAGGTGAATAATTTATCGTCAGATTAATAGACAAATAAATGCTCCTATAAAAAAGCGTCCTTGACATGGTTTATTGATTATTCTTGGAAGGATAATGAATAAATCAGTTTATGTCCATTGTTTCGTCCATGTCAGATGTAGACTAAATGTACATGAAAAATCGCCTTCAAGGGACGCTGTGTTTTTTTTAAATTAACATAGTCAACATAAATAGATTAATTAAGTGTTACCTAATATTCATCAATGCATATCAGTTTCCAGCACACACACGCACCCACACACACACACACACACACTCACACACACACACACACACACACACACACACACACACACACACACACACACACCTCGTTTTAGAAGGCCAGAGGAGGGAGCCAGAGTCTATGTTTTGATAGAGGGAGAGGGAGCAGAGCATACGGAGAGAGAGAAAGAGAGAGCAAGGGTGGCATTACAAATTAAAACATGTGGCATTAGTTTAACACTGTACAAACAAAGAGTTTTAAAAAGTGTACTTCAGGGGGGAAATTATAATGGTTAAGAAAAAAATGCTTTTGGCTGCGGTCAAAGAAACGAGAATCATTCCTAACGAAAAATGAGTCCTAAGCAGTCCAAGAATCGAGGACATGATTTGGGAAAAGGTTTTAGTTTTTTTAGTTGCTAACCGATCTCTAAATAACTATTCGATAACGAACAAAATCAGAGCGTAAACTATACTCACCACGGAAAACAATTCTTTACGAACGATAATCCACTTGGTGAGATGATTATTAAAGGAATAATTCCAGTGCCAAGGCCGTAGTGGGCTCGAGAGACTCCTTTTACCGATACCGTTGGCTCAGGTTGGTTTCAATCCAAAGCAGTTAGTGCTAAATCGGGGTTGTACGGGATAGTGTCCGGTGTGTAATGGAGGAAGGTGGCAGTAACCGTGGTAGTCCTGCGGCTCAGTGTCGGAAGACTGGCATAAGCGACCCGTTATCGACGAATGCGCTCCGTGAGCGCGGGATAGCGGAGAGGAGAGCTCTTGCAGAGACGACGGAGGCTATTTACAATGTCCAGCAGCACTATGAATAATTAGAGCTTTTAACAAACGTGGGAGTGAATCCGCGGAAACACTTAATGACAAATAAAACATTCACAAGAAACTAACTAGCAAGTGCCCGTGGCCAGAAACGTCAGCTGTAATAAACTGTTGCCAACGCTCTTTTGATGGTTGGGAGGATTGATAGAGGTAGCTTTATCCTTCCAAGTTTCCTTGCAGATTTGTAGAGGTTCCGACGGGCTGGCACCAGTGTGTAAAGCGCAGGTAAACACATGAACTGGTGATGGGTGAGGAGATCCTACAGCGGTGACACCTTGAACTCGGAGCGCGTTTTACCTGTGGTAACATCCACACTGCAGGGTTCCTCGCCACAAACCTGAAGCCGTTATTTCATCCTCCATTCTGCACAGAAAGACGCCGCTCTCTCCTGAACTCCTCGGTTGATTTACTCTGTCACAAAACCTTTACCCGCAAAAAGTGCGTTCAACACATCCAACTTTTGAGTGGTGGAAGACACGAATTGCCGCAAATCCACTCCAAGCTCGCCACTGGAAGAAAACTCCAAGCAGCAGTACTGTGTGAGAGATGGAGAAGGTACGCTCGTGGAGATAACCCCCGCCCGATAGTGTGTGTGTGTGTGTGTGTGTGCGTGCGTGTGTGTTGAAGAGCCAGTCGTTCTCCTGTCACCTGCCTCGTCGCCTCCTCTCTCAAACTAGCAAACCCTAGCACTGATGCGCGGGGGAAAACTTCTAGATGGCGCATGCGCTCCACATTTTCTCCCAAATCCCTTCTTTAAAGTCACTAAACTTTCTACGGCAAAGAATGCGGGCCAAGTGGGAAAGACTCGCAATTTGCGTCTAGGTGAAATTGTAAAAAAAAAAAAATAATAAAAAAAAAAGGGCGGAACGGGCTGTAACAAAACAAGCGTCTCTATTACCTAAAATAAACGTATAAAGCACCCGGGGCTATTAGTCTATCCGTGCCAGAGCCGAGTTAGGATTTTCAGACGCAGGGGATCGAGTTACCTCCCAGTAAAAACCAAGACAAGCAGTTCGACACTGTTTGCTTATACAGAGTGCTCTCATCATGCGCAGGACTGTATGCATAAGCATTATGGTCATTAGAATAACTATTATTTTATCGCCGAACATGGACGTTATCGCAGAACACTGGACATGAACAAGATGGAGGTATGACGGCGAAGTGTTCCGGGTTTCTGTGTCATTATTGTTTAACAGACTTTCAGACTACAAGCTCCACACATTTGTTTTTCAGGAGAGAGAAGTCTTTGGGCAGCTAACCATTATTAATTGGTTTATAAAGTATTTCCACCAATCACAGATCTGGTTCAAATCTATTTGGATTCCAGTGGATTTGAGAGGAAAGAAAAGGAAATAAAACAAATCAGTCAATGATTGTTAAAAAAAAAAGAACTTCCAAACGCTAACAAAACATATACTTTCTGCTTAGTCACCTGAATGCCTGGCTGCCTGCCCAAATAAAGACTTGTTCTAACTGTGTGTGTGTGTGTGTGTTCTGATGTCACGTTCACATTCATAGTGCCTGCCAATCTTTGAAAGGCCTGCTTCTGCAGTGTTTTTTTGTGATCGGAGAGATGAGGGAGTTTGCCCTTGGAGTCCTCATTGTTGTGTCTGTGTGCGCACCATAGAGGTGCCATGAGATCGCACCAGACAGTCACTGTATCATTAAGAGAGGGAGAGGGCAAGCTGTTGTCTGTAACCACAAAGTGATGGAGAGGTTTACATTGTAACACTATCATCATCCATCAGGGGAGGAAGGTGAGAAAGAGAGAGGGGGAGAGGGACAGAGAGACATTGCCTGCCTACTAGTCCCCATAGCTGTAGTGTAGACGGTGCTGAGCCCATGCTCCATTACTGATAGCTAGCTTGTGTGCAGTTTGCATTATTATTAAGGCAGAGGTTGGATGAGCTGTGATTGGGTTAGTGGTCCTAGCCTCAGCCGAGTCCCCCAACATCCGGATGTTCTGGTTTCCAGGGGAAATGGAAAGAGAGCCTGTGACGTCACTTCCACTTTGGACGTTAACGAGGCGTTACTCCATCTTAACTCCTCCTCCACATTTACTGGATTGGTTGAACAGTGCAGAAAAGAACTTCCCCTGAGTCTTTTGACCAGTATGTAGGGGATCCAGTTTCAGGCATGTATTCTACGCCTGCTACGTTAGGTTCCAGTGGCCCTAAAACAAGCCCAACCACGTAACTGAACCCCACTTTAATCACCACCACTCACTACCCCTTCCCCCCAGGAGGAAAGCTGGACAACATCTGTCTGAGTCTATGAGAGAGAGAGAGAGAGAGAGAGAGAGAGAGAAAGAGAAAGAGAGAGACAGAGAGAGAGAGAGAGAGAGAGACAGACAGACAGAGAGAGAAAGAGAGACAGAGAGAGAGAGAGAGAGAGACAGAGACCTAGAGAAAGAGAGACAGTGATGGGTTTAGGGAGAGACAGAGACCTAGAGAAAGAGAGACAGAGATGGGTTTAGGGAGAGACAGAGACCTAGAGAAAGAGAGACGGAGATGGGTTTAGGGAGAGACAGAGACATAGAGAAAGAGAGACAGAGATGGGTTTAGGGAGAGACAGAGACATAGAGAAAGAGAGACAGAGATGGCTTTAGGGAGAGACAGAGACCTAGAGAAAGAGAGACAGAGATGGGTTTAGGGAGAGACAGAGACCTAGAGAAAGAGAGACAGAGATGGGTTTAGGGAGAGACAGAGACCTAGAGAAAGAGAGACAGAGATGGGTTTAGGGAGAGACAGAGACATAGAGAAAGAGAGACAGAGATGGGTTTAGGGAGAGACAGAGACCTAGAGAAAGAGAGACAGAGATGGGTTTAGGGAGAGACAGAGACCTAGAGAAAGAGAGACAGAGATGGGTTTAGGGAGAGACAGAGACCTAGAGAAAGAGAGACAGAGATGGGTTTAGGGAGAGACAGAGACCTAGAGAAAGAGAGACGAGATGGGTTTAGGGAGAGACAGAGACCTAGAGAAAGAGAGACAGAGATGGGTTTAGGGAGAGACAGAGACCTAGAGAAAGAGAGACAGAGATGGGTTTAGGGAGAGACAGAGACCTAGAGAAAGAGAGACAGAGATGGGTTTAGGGAGAGACAGAGACCTAGAGAAAGAGAGACGGAGATGGGTTTAGGGAGAGACAGAGACCTAGAGAAAGAGAGACAGAGATGGGTTTAGGGAGAGACAGAGACATAGAGAAAGAGAGACAGAGATGGGTTTAGGGAGAGACAGAGACCTAGAGAAAGAGAGACAGAGATGGGTTTAGGGAGAGACAGAGACCTAGAGAAAGAGAGACAGAGATGGGTTTAGGGAGAGACAGAGACCTAGAGAAAGAGAGACAGAGATGGGTTTAGGGAGAGACAGAGACCTAGAGAAAGAGAGACAGAGATGGGTTTAGGGAGAGACAGAGACCTAGAGAAAGAGAGACGGAGATGGGTTTAGGGAGAGACAGAGACCTAGAGAAAGAGAGACGGAGATGGGTTTAGGGAGAGACAGAGACCTAGAGAAAGAGAGACAGAGATGGGTTTAGGGAGAGACAGAGACCTAGAGAAAGAGAGACAGAGATGGGTTTAGGGAGAGACAGAGACCTAGAGAAAGAGAGACGGAGATGGGTTTAGGGAGAGACAGAGACCTAGAGAAAGAGAGACAGAGATGGGTTTAGGGAGAGACAGAGACCTAGAGAAAGAGAGACAGAGATGGGTTTAGGGAGAGACAGAGACCTAGAGAAAGAGAGACAGAGATGGGTTTAGGGAGACCATGAAAAAGGGGAACAAAAGCACACTCCATTGTTTCAATCTCAGAAAAATTGATGATTTCAAAAGATCCACTGATTATTAACATAACTATTGATAAAATTCATGTTAAATTATGTTTGTGATTATCTGATAGAGATACATTCTCCGGACAGTTGAGAAAAACGCCACACTTTTATTGACCGAGAAACGAATATTGACCATGGCAACACACTGTATAAACAAGTCAATAGCAGAGTTTGAGCATATTGAGACCTCGCGCTGTTCTCTCACACACACACACACACACACACACACACACACACACACACACACACACACACACACACACACACACACCACACACACACACACACACACACACACACACACAGAGAGAGAAAACTGTACAAGCTAAACACAGAGCGAAAACTGTACAAGCTAAACACAGAGCGAAAACTGTACAAGCTAAACACTTACTGCTGGTTCAGTAGAACGGAGATCATGTTGCATCATGTCACCTTCAAACACCACGACATCCTCACTGGTAAACTGATATGTACAGACAACTCGCCCCTTAAAGCAGCACTCCTCAATCTCTGATTCCAAAATGATGATTGGAGAGTGCTGACTTCAACATGGATACCTAAAAACAGCCACTCCAATGCATGTTGCAATTAAACTACTCAATAAATAAACTACTAAATAAAACATCACCCACAAGCAGAAACACACAACTGATACAAACCTCAAAGAGAACAGTACTCAATCTGTTTCAGATGTAGAAAAACAAACACAACATGATACTCGTTAGTCAAACAAAGTACAGCAGGGAGAGAAAAACACAAGAGAAAAAAAAAAACTCTAAACAGATCATAGTTCAGATTTCCTCAGAGGGTTTTGTTTGGTCAGTTTATACCCTTCACCCGGAGAGGGACGAAGTTGCCCCTAGACACTGGTCTGAGGTCAGTTTTGTTTACCCACTTGATAGTTAAGGATTTAGAAAGGGCACTGATCCTAGATCAGTTCCTATGGACATCGTCTACCTGGAGCACTGTCAACCAAGAGAGCTGTCCAGTGATAGGATGACAGGAGTGTTTCCAGACTTAAGAACATTCAGAGAAAGGTAGCATACACAGAACACTTCTCTGGGTTCTCTTTGAGGGTTCTAGAGTAATTGGAACCCGGTTCCCCTCTCAGTGTCTCTCTGCTGACAGGGAGTGGTTCCTTTGGCACGGTACATTGAGAAGGTCCATGTGGATCTGAGGTCCATGTTGTGGACCATGCTAATGCTATCCGTATGTGGCTACGTAAACAAACCCACAACAGGATTTGCTCTCTCCCATAGTCTTTCAAGGGCTCACAAACAATCTAAAAAAAAATAACACACTAAACAAATTATGTTTGGTCACTCTTAATGGTCCTTTCTGATTGGTCATTCTCGTTTTTAGGCTGACTAGTTTGTTGTCAAGGATTTATCAGTCAGTCAGTGAACCTGGCAGGGGCAGTGAGATGATTGATTGACTGTTGGAGAGTTAAAGCCGTAGTTCATAAGTACAGTGTATAACAGTCAGGGTTACATGTCCAACGGCGCCTCGGAGCTCATGGGACTTTACGAGTCTCTACTCTCTGATTGTCAAACACTGGGAGGAAAGAGAGCATCTCTGCAATGGAAGGTGGGAAAAGGATTGTCTTCAACCATGGCAGGTGGGCAGGACCCTGGGACTCTGCTGCAGTCAGTCTGGCCCCCGGATCAGTAGAGCTGCTCCACCAGGATGAACAGGAGTGTGTGTTTGGTTCAAAACCCGGCTCTCCAGCAGCTGTAGGGAGACATAGAAAGAACAGGCATCAGTGTGAGAGGGGAACAAACCCTTTATAAAACACGCACATGAAGAAGGGTGTTTCATCAGAGCTTGTTATGTGGATTAGAAGGAAACCTCAGCCAACTCCCCAGTGCTTCGTAACAGGCACCACGTCACATCGACCTAGCAGAGCAGCATAAACACACATCAGCCAGTGATGGAGAAATCAACTGAAACGGTTTCTTCCATACAAGCGTGTTTGGTTTTTTTCTTAGTTATAGCATGACTGTTTTGTCCCTCTAACAGTCTGGCAAGTCTCCAGATCTCCTTAAGAATGCGTTAAACGTATTTGGCACAGACCCAAACATCGAGTGCTCATTTGTAACAAACTAAAATCGGAATGTGTCTGTTACTTAGGTCTTTGTTGAGAAGCCAGCCAGCAACAAAATCAAGTCCAGGGTCTCATTGTGGGTTGAGTTTAAAAAACAATGATGTATGCCATGTACAGATGTAGGATCTTAATTTGATCACCTGTTACAGGATAACTTTCCTGCAATGCAAAACAAACTTGTAGTGTATTTTAGATTTAAAATGGGTTCTGAAGTTTGTAATTTCCACTTAGAAATTTCAGACTTGATTTTCCCTTACGAAAAATGAGTTAACCCCTACAAAAATGTCCATTCATTATAATCCATATAATAACTCACATTTCCTGCAGCTGAATTATTATTTTCCTGCTAATCGAAACTGGCTCAAATTAAGATCCTACATCTGTAAGACCAGGGCGCCTCATTGGCTGAGCAAACAGTTCTCAAAATAACCACCAATCAAGAACGGCGATCCCATCAGTCACTCGGGAAAGGCTAGAGAGGAGAACAAACACAACTAGGAGAGCAAGAAAAGAGGGGGAGAGAACAGACAGAAAGAGAGAAAGAGATAAAGCTAGACTGAAAGGCGGACCATGTAGACTCGAGGGTGAAATGAAGAGTGCAGAATCCTGTGGAATTTGTTCAGGTCTGCAGGGCTTCTGGTTCTCTTCCTGTCTCCCTCTCTCTGGCTGCTGATTGGCTGCCGGGCCGAGGACCACCATCCATTACAGACGTAAATAAATAAACAGCCTCAGCAATTAAACCAAGTGCCATCATTTGTTATGCGACAGGGAGTGCTGTGTGTGGGTTAGTGTGTGCCTCATATGTGTGTGTGAGGCTTTCCTCAGGTTACCGTGCCGTCGTCTGCACTTTAATTAATGATTTTGGGGCCCAAGAATCAACAAATAGGGCCGCGGCAGGCAGAACCCAGGCAGGAAGGCAGGGTCCAGGGCTGACAGGGCCCAGGGCAGCCAGGGCAGGGCCCAGGCAGCCAGGCAGGGCCCAGGCAGCCAGGCAGGGCTGTGTTTGTTCCCCTCTCACACCAATGCCTGTTCTTTCTGTCTCCCTACAGCTGCTGGTGAGCCGGGTTTTGAACCAAACACACACTCCTGTTCATCCCGGTGGAGCAGCTCTACTGATCCAGGCAGACAGGGCCCAGGCAGGCAGACAGGGCCCAGGCAGGCAGACAGGGCCCAGGCAGGCAGACAGGCAGGAACCAGGCAGGCAGGAACCAGGCAGGCAGACAGGGACCACGCAGGCAGACAGGGACCACACAGGCAGACAGGGCCCAGGCAGGCAGGAACCAGGCAGGCAGGAACCAGGCAGGCAGGAACCAGGCAGGCAGGCAGGCAGGGACCAGGCAGGCAGGAACCAGGCAGGCAGGAACCAGGCAGGCAGGCAGGCAGGGACCAGGCAGGCAGGAACCAGGCAGGCAGGAACCAGGCAGGTAGGAACCAGGCAGGCAGGCAGGCAGGGACCAGGCAGGCAGACAGGGCCCATGCAGGTCATAAAGGAGATGACCCTGTCCCTGTGTGGATGGGCCTGAAGACTGCTCCCCTTTCATATCAATCAACACTTCACTACCACCACACAACATACGCTTTCAGACCACAAGTTCCCACGGCACGCCTGCATGATCCTATGCATGTTTGGGTGCATGCATGTTAGTGTCTGTGGTCGCTATTTTATATTGAAATAACTTTAACACAACTGGACAATCTGAATAGATTCCACCCCCACTCTCTTATCTCGCGCCCTATAACTATCTAGGGGCAACTGCATCCAATGCATATAGCATGACAGTAGCGTCATGCTCTCCCATGCTTTGACACAAAATGTCTGCTCTGTTTCAACATGGTGGTGCTACTGTGCAGCTACACACTGAAACTGAAACTGAAAGGGCTCTTTGACAAAATATGGACACCACACATGGGGTTGCTAGACTACTTAGCATTCTTACTGTATGTTGAGAGGCTGCTCCCACATACTGTAGAACGGCGGCGCCCAGTATTCCTGTAGATACTCCACATTAGCAGAGAATGTGGTAAGTTACCCTCTTAAATGGTAAAGCACTTCATAATCCTCAGATGGGCAGCTCTAGATAAACTTGAAACATAATCATCACAACTTCTCCCACAATATGTAAAATGTTTTGGCATCTGGGTGGGTACTGTCTGTGTGTATAATTGAAATTCCTGACATTTTTTTGATCTACTCTGTTCATTCTTCTCGACATCAGAACACTGACCTTATCTAACGATGTTTCCTCCCTCCTTATAAAAGACTACACAGGACATTATCCATCTTTATCACCATCCATCCTTCCTACTTCCTCTCATCCCTTCATCTTTCCTTCTCTTTCACTCCTCCTAGATGTCCATTAGTTTTCTCACCCTCCCACCACAACACCTCCGTCGCACACGCCCTCGCATCCCGCCGCCTCTTTTCCTGTGCTCCTACAGCAACTGTGGTTCAGACAAGGGTGAAGTCTTTCCCAAATTAATACTTACTTAACTTTGCCATAGCATACAGCATGCTAGATAATCATGTTTAAGATACTATACAAGTGTCTAACTGCTGCTGTACCAGCATTAAGGCGCTGTGTGTGTTTGCGTGTGTGCAGGCATGTGGGGGCATGTGTGTGAGTGTACCAGGACCGATACATCATTGTGCCCATACGTACACGGGATACACGTACGTGCAGTAGGAGTCAATTAAAAAAATGATTATCTTGAGATTCCTGAACCAACTTTACAGTGATGTAAACCTGGAGATAACCAGCTTGGTCTGAACAGAGGTGTTGGGGTTGTCTGGGTAATCAGTCTAATGACAGGAGCAAAAGACAAGGGGACGGAGGGAGAGGGACACAGGAGACTGTCTATCTGTCTGTGTGCCAGCCTCTGCCTTCCTACCTGTCTGCCAGCCTGCCTGTCTGTCGGGGGATTGAATACCGACCAAAAACGTCTGTATTTGAGTGAGCCGGGCTGCTCTTGACTCTTTTTTTTGTCTTTAAGTGGTACTAATGTAAACAGCTTGTAAAAAGGATCCTTGCAGAGTTTGGGGACCACCTATGTACGAACTCAGGTCTTTCACTAGCAATTATCCTATGACTCTTGTTCTTTTTCAGATCAGTTTTTGTTGTTGCCTAAATTCAATTACCGGCACAAAGTTATCCCTCACTCTACCAAGCGGAGAGATGTAAAATAAGCCATTCTGTAGGATGAGGGGGAGGGAAATGCAAAGGGGAGAGAAGTGACAGCTAAGCCTACTTATGGTCCCAGAGTATTTTCTGTCCAAACAGAAATAAATCCATTTATAAAATGAGGCGGAGGAACCTATAGATATTTTCAAATGGAGTTAAAAGTCACAGATCCTCAAATGGGCAGGCAGAGGACAATGCAGCCCAGTCACTCTGCTCCACACTACAACAGGTCAGACAGTCACTCTGCTCCACACTACAACAGGTCAGACAGTCACTCTGCTCCACACTACAACAGGTCAGACAGTCACTCTGCTCCACACTACAACAGGTCAGACAGTCACTCTGCTCCACACTACAACAGGTCAGACAGTCACTCTGCTCCACACTACAACAGGTCAGACAGTCACTCTGCTCCACACTGCAACAGGTCAGACAGTCACTCTGCTCCACACTACAACAGGTCAGACAGTCACTCTGCTCCACACTACAACAGGTCAGACAGTCACTCTGCTCCACACTGCAACAGGTCAGACAGTCACTCTGCTCCACACTACAACAGGTCAGACAGTCACTCTGCTCCACACTACAACAGGTCAGACAGTCACTCTGCTCCACACTACAACAGGTCAGACAGTCACTCTGCTCCACACTACAACAGGTCAGACAGTCACTCTGCTCCACACTACAACAGGTCAGACAGTCACTCTGCTCCACACTGCAACAGGTCAGACAGTCACTCTGCTCCACACTACAACAGGTCAGACAGTCACTCTGCTCCACACTGCAACAGGTCAGACAGTCACTCTGCTCCACACTGCAACAGGTCAGACAGTCACTCTGCTCCACACTGCAACAGGTCAGACAGTCACTCTGCTCCACACTGCAACAGGTCAGACAGTCACTCTGCTCCACACTACAACAGGTCAGACAGTCACTCTGCTCCACACTACAACAGGTCATCAGACAGTAGCTCTGCTCCACACTGCAACAGGTCAGACAGTCACTCTGCTCCACAATGCAACAGTTCAGACAGTCACTCTGCTCCACACTACAACAGGTCAGACAGTCACTCTGCTCCACACTGCAACAGGTCAGACAGTCACTCTGCTCCACACTACAACAGGTCAGACAGTCACTCTGCTCCACACTGCAACAGGTCAGACAGTCACTCTGCTCCACAGTACAACAGGTCAGACAGTCACTCTGCTCCACACTACAACAGGTCAGACAGTCACTCTGCTCCACAGTACAACAGGTCAGACAGTCACTCTGCTCCACACTACAACAGGTCCGATGTCTCTTGGAAGCTAGGATGTAATCTGTTGATGAAAAGAGGAAGGGCTAGATTTGATCCGGATCGTGGCAGACCTGTGATATAGCGTGACTGACATTTAAAGGCAATGATCCCGGGTTCAATGAGACCGCATTTACGGTAAACGCTGCATATGTCAGCTCAGATGGAAATTACCTTTAAATGTCAATTGCGCTATCATGTGGATCTTCTAGGTCTAGGAAAATGACTTTGTGATTATAATAAAAAGTCTCCTCTGTATAATATTACATGTATTTCGTTATATTCTTTACTTTACAGAAGTCTATACTCCAGGCCCCAATAAATCTGATGTTGTAGCGGTCAACTTATGGAGAGGTTAATGTGTGGCAATCAGAAGAGGTTAGCTGGTAACTATTCGACAAACTGTGCCAACACGCAGAACTTTGAATAGAACACATAACACGCACACACACACACACACACACACACACACACACACACACACACACACACACACACACACACACACACACACACACACACACACACACACACACACACACACACACACACACACACACACACACACACACACACACACCCCCCCCCCCCCCCCCCCCCCCCCCCTTGAGCATCATTAAACAGTTTTTGATGTCTCCCATAACACTATAAATGTTGCTTTGCCACCCTGTTGCACAATAAAAACACAGACATATACCCACATAAAAGTGTATGAACGTGCGCGCACACACAACGTGCGCGCACACAAGCATTGGAACGGGGCCCTTTTTCAAACCCTGATGAAAAAAATATGGTCTCCATCAACCAGCCCAGAGAGGCAGAACATCTCCCGTGGAACAATTGCTTCAAGAGCTCTCTCTTTTTTTTTGCCTGACTTTTACAACTTCCTCCTGGTCCGGGCTGTAGTTCTAACCCAAACAAAACTCCATTTTTTAGTTATTGGCCCTCATGGCATGTAATGGAGAATCAAGCTAATTATCCCTACAGCTGTTTTCACTTGCTTTTTATGTAAGCAATACCTGGCTGATCCAGGGAGCAACAGTGAGGCCCTTCTTAGTGCACCGCTCCAGGCCTCGAGGCCTGTTGGAATTAGAGAGCAAAATGCCGGCTTTTCCTCCCCAGCACCCCCACCCAATACTGCCCCCCCACCTACCTCAACCATGAACCCCCCTCACACACACACTCACAACCCCCCCCCCCCCTCCCATTTCCACTCCTCCCCCCCACACACGCACACCTCTCAACCCAATCTTTGATTTCCAACAAAACTGCTATTGAACAATTAAGAGGAATCAGGAGAGAGAGAAAGATAATGAGAGAAATATAGTTTGATTTCTCCTTCTGAAGCTGTGAGCAGATTAATTAGAAATAGGAATAAGGGTGTGGTTTAGCTTAAATTGGAACAATCGCTCACTGAGGAGGGGAGGGAGGGAGGGAGAGAGAAAAAAAGCAGGAGGGAGGGAGAGAGAGAGAAAAAGAAAACAATCCCTGGCTGGCTAATTACATAATTTCCTTCATCTGAGCAAACACACGCTGAGTGAAAGCAAGCGTGAGCTAGTGGCACAGATGCTAGGCTGAGAGGTGCTGATGTTAGCTAGCGGCACAGATGCTAGGCTGAGAGGTGCTGATGTTAGCTAGCGGCACAGATGCAAGGCTGAGAGGTGCTGATGTTAGCTTGAGTTACAGATGCTAGGCTGAGAGGTGCTGATGTTAGCTAGAGTGACAGATGCTAGGCTGAGAGGTACTGATGTTAGCTAGTGTTACAGATGCTAGGCTGAGAGGTGCTGTTAGTTAGTATTACAGATGCTAGGCTGAGCGGTGCTGATGTTAGCTAGAGTTACAGATGCTAGGCTGAGAGGTGCTGATGTTAGCTAGAGTTACAGATGCTAGGCTGAGAGGTGCTGTTAGTTAGTATTACAGATGCTAGGCTGAGAGGTGCTGATGTTAGCTAGTGTTACAGATGCTAGGCTGAGAGGTGCTGTTAGTTAGTATTACAGATGCTAGGCTGAGAGGTGCTGATGTTAGCTAGAGTTACAGATGCTAGGCTGAGAGGTGCTGTTAGTTAGTATTACAGATGCTAGGTCGAGAGGTGCTGATGTTAGCTAGAGTTACAGATGCTAGGCTGAGAGGTGCTGATGTTAGCTAGAGTTACAGATGCTAGGCTGAGAGGTGCTGATGTTAGCTAGAGTTACAGATGCTAGGCTGAGAGGTGCTGATGTTAGCTAGAGTTACAGATGCTAGGCTGAGAGGTGCTGTTAGTTAGTATAACAGATGCTAGGTCGAGAGGTGCTGATGTTAGCTAGAGTTACAGATGCTAAAATGGCACTAAACTAATATGGACTAGTGAGACAGGCTAGTTCAATGGTAATCACATGATCTATGATGGATTGGCTTTTGGTGTGTTTAGTGGATGCAAGATACAATGTAGCATTTAGTAAATACACCACTAGGGGGAGTTGACTAGATAAAGGGAGTGTCACGTCTGAAATTAATGAAGGGAAAATGAATTTGGTAGAAACACTAATTTAAACTGTCCTATTTAAACTGCAGAACAGACACAGACAAAAGAGAGGAACAATTTAACTATTCCTCTAGGCCTCTATCCATCCCCCCTCTCTCAATTCACTGGGCTTTATTGGCATGGGGAACATATGTTTACATTGCCAAAGCAAGTGAAATAGATCATAAACAATCAGAAATTATCAATAAACATTAATCAAAAGTTTCAAAAGAAGATAGGTATTTATATTATGGCTTTGTACAGTGTTGTAACAATGTGCAAACAGTTGAATTACAAAAGGGAAAATATATTAACATAAATATGGGTTGTATTTACGATAGTGTTAGTTCTTCACTGGTTGACCTTTTCTTGTGGCAACAGGTCACAAATCTTGCTACTGTGGTATTTCACGTCCTAGATATGGGAGTTTTAATTGGAATGGTTTTCTAATTATTTGTGAGGCTGTGTAATCTGAGGGAAATATGTGTCTAATATGCAACTCAGTTTCCACCTCATTTTGTGGGCAGTGTGCACATAGCCTGTCTTCTCTTGAGAGCCAGGTCTGCCTACGGAGGCCTTTCTCAATAGCAAGGCTATGCTCACTGAGTCTGTACATAGTCAAAGCTTTTTGGGTCAGTCACAGTGGACAAGTATTCTGCCACTGTGTACTCTGTTTAGGGCCAAATAGCATTCCAGTTTCCAATTTTTTTTTGGGTTAATTCTTTTCAATGTGTCAAGTAATTCTCTTTTTGTTTTCTCATGATTTATTTGAGTCTAATTGTGTTGCTGTCCTGGGGCTCTGTGGGGTCTGTTTGTGTTTGTGAATAGAGCCCCATGACCAGCTTGCTGAGGGGACTTCTCTAGGCTCATCTCTGTAGGCTTTGTTGTTTAGGTAGGTGTAGGATTTAAATGCTTCTTTTCTGGATTTTGATAATTAGCAGGTTTCGTCCAAATTCTGCATGCATTATATGGTGTTTACGTTGTACACTGAGGGTGTTTTTCAGAATTCCACATGCACAGTGCCAATTAGGTGTTTGTCCCATTTTGTGAATTCTTGGTTGGTGAGCGGACCCCAGACCTCACAAACATGAAGGGCAATGGGGTCTATAACTGATTCAAGTATTTTTTGCCAGATCCTAATTGGGATGATGGCATTGAAGGCCCTTCTTGCCTTGTCTCTCAGATCGTTCATAGCTTTGTGGAACTGTGGTGCTGATATTTAGGCAGAGGTATGTATAGTGTTTTGTGTGCTTTAGGACAGGTATTCCCAAACTACCCCCAGAGGTACGCGCAATGCTGTCAGGGGTAAGCCAAATAAAAATGTGATTTACAAAAAAAAAAAAAACATTTCAATAATTAAAAAAAAAATCTTCACATTTTCAAACAGTCCATTTATATTTTCCAATACATTTGGGTGAGGTTTTACTCTCTCGCGGGAATTCCACTAACGGTCCGTATGTAGCCAAACCTAGCTGCTGCTCATTTCGTTTGCACAAAAATTGATAAATGGTTAAAAAAAAGTAAGGCCCGCGTCCATAAAGACACATACCAGCTCTACTGGAAGTACTGCTACTACCAGCAGTACTACACCTGTACCTGTCGATGACACAAGTTGTTCTGCTTCCACGAGCACATCCAATGCTAGCATCAGTAATTCTACATTTGTTGTTAGCCCAGCTAGCATGGACACTGACAGTTGTGAATCTGATGCACCCGAAGAGCTACTGCCCCCCTTACCCGGGAAAGCACCGAACTACAGACAGGGACGTTGGACCATCAAAGAGGCGCAAATATGATGAGAACTACATTGATTTGGGGTTCACTTATATTTGGAGTAGTGCCTTTCCTCAGCCACAGTGTGTTATATGTGCAAAAGTACTATCTCACAACCTGATGAAACCTTCCCTCTTGAGCAGAGATTTAGAAACAAAACATGCCAATTTGAAAAATAAGCCACAGGAGTTTTGTGAGTGAAAATTAAGATTAATTTCGAGTAGTAAGACATGTATAAAAGCAACAGATACCATTAATAAGAAGGGTCTCGAAGCGACTTATATGTTGAACTACTTAGTGGCTAGGACAGGCAAGCCCCATACTATTGTGGAGGACTTAATTTTTCCTGCTGCTGCGGATATGGCTGGGACAATGTTGGGGGAAAAGGCCCAAAAAACTATACAGACGATCAAACAACACTATTTCATGATGCATCAGTGACATGGCAAGAGATGTTTTGAAACAATTACTGCTTCGTATACAAGCCAGTGAATTATATGCATTACAGCTGGATGAGTCAACAGACGTTGCGGGCCTGGCACAGCACCTGGTATATGTCCGTTATGTTTATGGGAGTCAATTAAGGAAGACATCCACTTCTGCAAACCGACTGGAAACCAGGACAACAGGAGAGGATTTTTTTGAGTATTGGACAGCTTTGTGACATCACATGGACTTTGGTGGTCAAGATGGGTTGGTATCAGTACTGATGGCGCTAAAGCCATGACAGGGAGAGATAGTGCAGTGGTAACGCGCGTGCAAGCAGTTGCTCCCGACACCACTTGGGTACACTGCAGAATCCACCAAGAGGCTCTTGCTGCCAAGGGAATGCCTGACAGTTTGAAAGACGTTTTGGACACAACAGTGAAAATTGTTAACTTTGTTAAAGCAAGGCCCCTGAACTCTCGTGTATTTTCTGCCCTATGCAATGATATGGGCAGCGACCATGTAACGCTTTTACAACATACAAGTGTGCTGGTTATCAAGAGGCAAAGTATTGACACGTTTTTTTAATTCAGAGACGAGCTTAAAGTTTTCTTTAGTGTCCATAATTTTCACTTGTCTGACTGCTTGCATGATGACGAGTTTCTCACACGACTGGCCTATCTGGGTGATGTTTTTCTCGCCTGAATGATCTGAATCTAGGATTACAGGGACTCTCCGCAACTATATTCAATGTGCGGGACAAAATTGAGAAGTTGGAGCTCTTCTCTCTCTGCATTAACAAGTACAACACACAGTTTCGCTGAGGTGCGCACACACTCATTGTATGATTTTTTTGTGTGCAAATTAACTCAAGTTTACAGACAATGTCAAATGTGATATAGCGAAGCACCTGAGTGAGTTGGGTACACAATTACTCAGGTACTTTCCCAAAACGGATGACACAAACAAACAGATTAGTTTTCCCTTTCATTCCCTGCTTCCAGTCCACTTACCGATATCTGAACAAGAGAGCCTCATTGAAATTGCAACAAGTGGTTCTGTGAAAATGTTATTTAAACAGAAGCCACTGCCAGATTTCTGGATTGGGCTGTGCTCCTGCCTTGGCAAATCGCAGTGTTAAGACACTGATGCCCTTTTGTCATGTCCTGACCAGCAGAGGGAGTGTTGTTTAGTATTGGTCAGGACGTGGCAGAGGTTGTGTGTTGTATGTAGTTTCTAGTTGTTCTGTTTCTGTGTTAGTCTGTGTGACTGCCAATCAGGAACAGCTGGATATCGTTGTTCCTGATTGGGAGTCATATATTAGGTGTGTGTTTTTCTCTTGGGGTTGTGGGTTGTTTTCGTTAGCACTGCTATTTTTGTAAGTATAGCCTGTTAGCCTGTCTTGAGTCGTTCTTGTTTATTGTTTTTCCGTGTTTGCTTGATTCTTTACCATTAAAAGATGAGTATTCACATCCCGCCTGCGATTTGGTCATCAATACCCAACGACAGCCGTTACAGAACAACCCACCAAACCAAGACCAAGCAGCGGAGAAAGGAGGGGCAGGTTGAGAAAAGGGACTTTGAGTTGGACACTCGTGAAAAATGGACTTGGGAACAGATTCTGGCCGGAGGGGGCCCGTGGAGGAAGGCTGGTGAGGACCGGGAACGCTACCGGGGTACACGACTGGCGAGGAAGCCGGAGAGGCACCCCCAATAAAAAAAATTTGGGGGGGGCACACGGGTAGTTTGGCTAGGCCAAGGAAGAGCCATAAGCAAGCTACCCGTGAGTATATCGAGGAATGTATGGAGTGGAGGGCGTCGGTTTTTCGCTGAGGTGCGCACTATCTCACCCATACGCACGCACAGTCTGGTGCGCGCTATTCCAGCCCCTCGCAGATGCCGTGCTAGAGTGGGCATCCAGCCTGGGAGGAGGATGCCTGCGCAGCGCGTCTGGTCGCCGGTACGCCTCCTAGGACCAGGCTACCCTACGCCCGCTCTACGCACGGTAACCAGCAAGCCCCTGCACAGCCCAGTTCGCCCTGTACTAGCACCCCGCTCGTACAGGGCTGCTAGTTCCACCCAGCCAGGACGAGTTGTGCAGGAGGTGCGGTCAAGGCCACCTGTGCGCCTCCATGGCCCAGTCTTTCCGGTTCCCGCCTCTCGTGCTAACCCGGAAGTGAGTACCTCCAGTCTGGCACGACCAGTACCAGCAACCCGGATCAAGCTTCCCATGAGTCAGCCTAGTCCTATTCAGCCTGTTCCCGCTCCTCGCACTAGCCCTGAGGTGCGTGTCCCCAGGCTGGTACCTCCACTACCAGCCCCACGCATCAGGCGTCCAGTGCGTCAGATCAGGCCAGAGTGTCCGGCAACAGTGCCTCGTCCAGAGTGTCCGGCACAGTGCCTCGTCCAGAGTGTCCGGCAACAGTGCCTCGTCCAGAGTGTCCGGCGACAGTGCCTCGTCCAGAGTGTCCGGAACCGGGTGAGTTTGCCCGCGACCCGGAACCGGGTGAGTCTGCCTACAGCGTGAGTCTGCCTACGATCCGGAACGGAATGAGTCTGCCTACGACCTGGAACTGAAGGAGTCTGCCTACGGTCCGGAGCCGAGCAAGTCTGTCTACAGTCTAGAGGCCAGTAGGCCTGAACCAGAGCCACCTCCAGGATAGGTGGGTTGGGGAGGGGGGGTGTAGCACAGGTGCCGTCGTTGACGGCAGCCACCCTCCCTTCCCTCCCTTTTTTGTTTAGGGGGTAAACATTTTTTATTTGTTTTTATTTGTTTTTTGTTGTTGTGGTATTGGGGGGATTTTTGTGTTTTCTTTTAAGGTGCATTCCGGGGTCTGCACCTTTAGGGGGGGGGGGGGGGTACTGTCACGTCCTGACCAGCAGAGGGAGTGTTGTTTAGTATTGGTCAGGACGTGGCAGAGGTTGTGTGTTGTATGTAGTTTCTAGTTGTTCTGTTTCTGTGTTAGTCTGTGTGACTCCCGATCAGGAACAGCTGGATATCGTTGTTCCTGATTGGAGTCATATATTAGGTGTGTGTTTTTCTCTTGGGGTTGTGGGTTGTTTTCGTTAGCACTGCTATTTTTGTAAGTATAGCCTGTTAGCCTGTCTTGAGTCGTTCTTGTTTATTGTTTTTCCATGTTTGCTTGATTCTTTACCATTAAAAGATGAGTATTCACATCCCGCCTGCGATTTGGTCATCAATACCCAACGACAGCCGTTACACCTTTGCAACCACGTACCAATGTGAGAGTGAATTCTCAGCCCTCACTAGCATGAAAACTAAATACAGGCACAGACTGTGTGTGGAAAATGATTTAAGACTGAGTCTCTCTAATACAACCCAACATTGCAGAGTTATGCGCATTCTTTCCAGCACACCCTTCTCATTAACCTGTGGTGAGTTATTCACAATTTAACAATGAACAAATAAGGTTTTGTATGTAAGATGGTTAAATAAAGAGCAAAACTATTGATTATTATTATTTGTTCACTGGTCCTATAAGAGCTCTTTGTCACTTCCCACGAGCCGGGTTGTGACAAAAACTCACACTTATGTTTAATAAATGTATTGTATAGTGTGTGTGTGTGGCATGCTTACATTGATGGCTGACCCTGGTGCTAGAGGGGGTACGCAGCTGGAGGTTGAATATTTGAAGGGGTACGGGACTATAAAAGGTTTGGGAATGACTGCTCTAGGGAAAAGGTGTCTAGATGGAATTTGTATTTGTAGTCCTGGCAACTTGACCTTCTTTGGAACACCATTATTTTTGTATTACTGAGATTCACTGTCAACTGAATCAGTGCAGAAGATCTAGGTGCTGCTGTAGGCCCTCCTTGGTTGGGGACAGAGGCACCAGATCATCAGCAAACAGTAGACATTTGACTTCAGATTCTAGCAGGGTGAGGCCGGTTGCTGCAGACAGTTCTAGCGCCCTCGCTAATTCGTTTATATATATATATGTTGAAGAGGGTGGGGCTTAAGCTGCATCCCTGTCTCACTTTTTTTCTCCAATTTTAACCACATACTTGTTTGTGAACATGGATTTTATAATGTCATATATTTTCCCCCAACACTTCTTTCCATCAATTTATATAGCAGACCCTCGTGCCAAATTGAGTCCAAAGATTTTTGGAAATCGACAAAGCATGAGAAGACTGCTTTTCTTTTGGTTTGTTTGTTTGTCAATTAGGGTGTGCAGGGTGAATACGTCTGTATTTTGTCCCGTAGTTCATTCAATGTAATTGAAGAATCCAGTGGGTTCTGGTAGTCTTTAATAGCTGATTCTAAGATTTGTAATTGATCATGTATATGTTTTTGCTGTTTGTTCTTTGTTATACATCTCCGTTTTGATTAGATAACTCTTCATGTTGTTTGTTTAGCGTTTTACAATTTTACCAGAAGTGGTTAGATTCTATGGCCTCAGGTTTTCTGGGTCTCTATGTTTTTGGTTGGATAGGTTTCTCAATTTCTTTCTTAGGTTTTTGCATTCTTCATTAAACAATTTGTAATTTTGAATATATTTTTTTTAGGTTGTCTGATTGACATTTTTAGATTCAACAGGGAAGCTGAAAGGTCAAATATACTGTTTAGGCTTTCTACTGCCAAGTTTCACCTTCACTATTGCAGTGAAACATTTTGTCCCAGAATTTGTCTAAAAGGAATTGAATATGTTGTTGCCCAATAGTTTTTTTGGTAGGTTTCGACACTACTTTCCTTTCATCTATAGCATTTCTTAATAGTATGCAGTTCATTTGGCTTTGATGCCTCATAATTAAGTATTGTTCTGTTCAAGTAGATTGAGTTTTCTGTGATCTGATAGGGGTGTCAGTGGGCTGACTGTGAAAGCTCTGAGAGGTCAGTGATAAAGTAATCTACAGTACTCCTGCCAAGAGATGAGTAGGTGTACATACCATAAGAGTCCCCTCGAAGCGTCTCGCTCTCTCTCTATTTCTCTCTGTCTCTCTCATGATAGAGGGCTAGTTTCAGTGGGATGGTGGTGAGTTCTCTGTACAGCCAAGGTGTGCCAACCTCTAAAACTGATAGGGGTGGAATCTGCAGCCCCTACTCCTTACTAAGGTGCAGGTTGTTTTGACACACACACCCCCCTTCCCACAAGAATATGCACGCACGCACGCACACTCAAATGCACACACCCGTCACAGACACATCACAGAGAGGGGGAGTAAATGAAGGTTTTTGGCAGGAGAACATGTTCAAATATTCATTTGTGACTTCAAACGCTTAAGGCAAGAAAGAACATATGTTGATAAAAGTGTATAATGTTCATGCAGGTCCTAAGTACAGGTTTGAGCAACAACAATAAATGGTAGCGTGGAATTGTATCTATTTTTTTTCAGGGGCTTTCTCTCTCCCTCGCTATTCACTCTCCACCTTCTGTTCACTCTGATTATCTATGTCACTGTCTTCTTTGTTTCCCTACTTTTACTAAGTTGATCTCTTCCTAAACTAGTCTACTGTCCTACACTAGTCTACTGCCCTACACTAGACTACTGTCCTACACTAGTCTACTGCCCTACACTAGACTACTGTCCTACACTAGTCTACTGTCCTACACTAGTCTACTGCCCTACACTAGACTACTGTCCTACACTAGTCTACTGTCCTACACAAGTCTACTGTCCTACACTAGTCTACTGTCCTACACTAGTCTACTGTCCTACACTAGTCTACTGTCCTACACTAGACTACTGTCCTACACTAGTCTACTGTCCTACACAAGTCTACTGTCCTACACTAGTCTACTGTCCTACACTAGTCTACTGTCCTACACTAGTCTACTCTCCTACACTAGTCTACTGTCCTACACTAGTCTACTGTCCTACACTAGTCTACTGTCCTACACTAGTCTACTGTCCTACACTAGTCTACTGTCCTACACTAGTCTACTGTCCTACACTAGTCTACTGTCCTACACTAGTCTACTGTCCTACACTAGACTACTGTCCTACACTAGTCTACTCTATCTGTTCTTGTTATTTTACTGAATCTCAGTCTCTTCCCCCCCCCCCCCCCTCTATCTCTGTATGAACAGTATGAGTGGCAGTGTTTATATTGAGGGGGATGTCCAGAGCTTTGCCATGAACCAGCTGTGTGTTAGTGTGTGTGTGTGTTTCTCTGTGTGAGTGCAAGTTGACATGATTCTGTGTGAATGTATGCATGTGTGTGTGTGTGTGTGTGTGTGTGTGTGTGTGTGTGTGTGTGTGTGTGTGTGTGTGTGTGTGTGTGGGGGGGGGGGGAACCCTAACTCTCCACTTGTGTATCACTAAAATGATCCTGCAGTAAGCCTGAGTACCAGAGCCTAGACCTTGACCCAGAACTAAACCCAGAACCAGAGACCAGGCCAGCACTCTGAACGTGCCTGCATCCTGACACTACTACAGGCCCGGCGAAGCAGGGGAGACGGGTGAAACTCGAGCACACATTAAAGCACCTCCATCAGGTAGTAGATCAGGGAGGCCTCCATGCGCTGGAGGTCTGTGGGGGTTTGGGCCTCTGAGGGACTATCTCACCCCCATCTGGAAAGAGAATCTGAGGGTAGTCTGATGGACGATAAGAGGCCAGGCAGACTGACACACACAGTTTCTCACCCCCATTATCCAGACTGTGGAAGGGAGGAGGGGGTTCCGGTACGATGCAATCCCAGCAATGCTGCATTCTCATGGGGGTGAGAGGGGGATCGGGGGGTGGAGGGATTTCTTTGAAGATGCGACCTAATGCCCTGATACAGACACACAAGCACACAGCTATATGTATAGACAAACACACACACACACACACACACACACCCCCCCTTGGGAGCCAGCTCTCAGCTGGTAATGCATGCAATAGAGAGGGAAGCAGGTCTCCTTGACTTGATGTCCTAATCATATT
This sequence comes from Salmo salar, assembly GCF_965601325.2. NCBI lineage: Eukaryota > Metazoa > Chordata > Actinopteri > Salmoniformes > Salmonidae > Salmo > Salmo salar. The sequence continues at coordinate 18,287,899 of NC_138303.1, read as the reverse complement.
TCATATAGCAGGAATCTAAGTTTCCAGAGAAGATAGAAAACAGACTGGAGTCAAGGCTTTGTTCCTGGAACTGCTAAAACACAGGATGAAACAGTCCTATGTTGGGGACACAGGATGAAACAGTCCTATGTTGGGGACACAGGATGAAACAGTCCTATGTTGGGGACACAGGATGAAACAGTCCTATGTTGGGGACACAGGATGAAACAGTCCTATGTTGGGGACACAGGATGAAACAGTCCTATGTTGGGGACACAGGATGAAACAGTCCTATGTTGGGGACACAGGATAAACAGTCCTATGTTGGGGACACAACACTAATTCCCCCAATACACTAGTTCAGTCCACACCAATCACCACTCTGCTAGGTCAAGATATTTCATTCAACTCTAGTTCTTC
>NC_138303.1:18280000-18282500 GCF_965601325.2 Salmo salar | reverse complement strand
TTGTAAATACAACCCATATTTATGTTTATTTATTTTCCCTTTTGTACTTTAACTATTTGCACATAATATGACATTTGAAATGTCATTATTCTTTTGGAACTTTTTTAGTGTAATGTTTACTGTTAATTTCTATTGTTTATTTCACTTTTGCTTTGCTTTGCATAACATAACATATGTTCCCCATGCCAATAAACCCCTAAATTGAAATTGAATTGAATTGAGACGGAGAGAGGGCCAGGCTTGACAGTGATATAAACACACAGTAAAGCAGAGCTTCTCTGCCGTCATGATTTAATACTGCTGAGTGCTTACTGCTCCTCTCCTCTACTCTCCGCACTTCCCCTCCTCTCCCCTCATCTCCCCTCCCCTCCTTTACAACCAATATGGCCACCAGTCTACTCTCCAACATTGCTTTGAAACAGCATTTCCTCTCTACTTATTCTAATTCTATGACCAGAGCCACAGCTGCTAACTTTCACACACAGGAGAGGGAACCCTGTAGAACACTAGTTAGAAACAGCATAGAACACTCCTCGAGAGCATCTTGGAGTGCGGTCAGCTCATCCTAAAGCTGACAGGGAAGTATGTCCATAAATAAGAGCAGTAAAGGCTGACAGGGACTTGGATTAGATAGGGATGGTGAGTAAATAACCCTGGGAAGTGCTGACAAAGTCACTCATACCACCGCTATATTACCACTATATTTACTACTGTAACACAGTGTTCTCAGTAAACTAGCACTGATAAAGCCATCCCCACTGACAGAGTTAGCGCTCTAGCTAGCGCTTCTGCTAGCACACTGTACTCATACTGAGCAGAGGGAGTTAAGAGTGTGAGCACTGCTACAGCTCTTCAGTATGACAGCTTATCTTTGTGTGATGCCTTGACATGATGCAAAACACAGTAGAGGACGCAAGCCAAGCCAATAGCCCTTTCCTTGAACTGGTCTTCACCGCAGTAGTACATTTAAATTCAAGACTATTTATGGTCTCAAGTCCAGTACATGTCCAAGGTTAGAGCTGGGCTGGGTAATGGCCATTTCATATGCTCTGGGTGTGAGAGTTGGAATCCAAACCCAGGCTCGGTGATGGGAGTGATGTGTACGACAGAGAGAATTCCAACCGCCTGCCTGCCCTGGGTCATGCGCTAATGTTTAGGTTGAGCTTAAAGGGTCAAAGTTGGACTTTAGAGCCCAAGCTAATGACTTCTATACCATTTGACTTATTTATATTTTCATAAGGGAAAGATTCCAGGCCCTCTGCATGACATGGTCTGGTGATCTCTGGCTTGACGTTGTCCTAACCACAGATCTAGGATCAGCTTACCCTTCCCCATATCTGACTTTAACCATTACTGGAAAGAATGCCTAACAGACCTTGGATCAGTGTCTAGAGGCAACTTCATCTGTGCCTGGTGTTTTGGTTGGCATCAGTGTGGCTCAAACAAGAGAAAACAGAATGCACACTGAGCGACACTATTATGGATCTGGTTTTCCACTGAGTGACTCTATTATGGATCTGGTTTTCCACTGAGTAACACTATTATGGATCTGGTTTTCCACTGAGTGACACTATTATGGATCTGGTTTTCCACTGAGTGACACTATTATGGATCTGGTTTTCCACTGAGTGACTCTATTATGGATCTGGGTTTACACTGAGCGACACTATTATGGATCTGGTTTTCCACTGAGTGACACTATTATGGATCTGGTTTTCCACTGAGCGACACTATTATGGATCTGGTTTTTCCACTGAGTGACACTATTATGGATCTGGTTTTCCACTGAGCAACACTATTATGGATCTGGTTTTCCACTGAGTAACACTATTATGGATCTGGTTTTCCACTGAGCGACACTATTATGGATCTGGTTTTCCACTGAGTGACACTATTATGGATCTGGTTTTCCACTGAGCGACACTATTATGGATCTGGTTTTCCACTGAGTGACATGACACTATTATGGATCTGGTTTTCCACTGAGTGACATGACACTATTATGGATCTGGTTTTCCACTGAGCGACACTATTATGGATCTGGTTTTCCACTGAGTGACACTATTATGGATCTGGTTTTCCACTGAGTGACACTATTATGGATCTGGTTTTCCACTGAGTGACACTATTATGGATCTGGTTTTCCACTGAGCGACACTATTATGGATCTGGTTTTCCACTGAGTGACATGACACTATTATGGATCTGGTTTTCCACTGAGTGACATGACACTATTATGGATCTGGTTTTCCACTGAGCGACACTATTATGGATCTGGTTTTCCACTGAGTAACACTATTATGGATCTGGTTTTCCACTGAGTGACACTATTATGGATCTGGTTTTCCACTGAGTAACATTATTATGGATCTGATTTTCCACTGAGTGACACTATTATGGATCTGGTTTTCCACTGAGTAACACTATTATGGATCTGGTTTTCCACTGAGTAACACTATTATGGATCTGGTTTTCCACTGAGCAACACTATTATGGATCT
>NC_138303.1:18200000-18275000 GCF_965601325.2 Salmo salar | reverse complement strand
CACACACACACACACACACGACCAGGACCAGCCAGTTTGACCACAGCTCCTCTCCTCTGGTTCCTGTAGACAGTACAGTTTGACCACAGCTCCTCTCCTCTGCTTCCTGTAGACAGTACAGTTTGACCACAGCTCCTCTCCTCTGGTTCCTGTAGACAGTACAGTTTGACCACAGCTCCTCTCCTCTGGTTCCTGTAGACAGTACAGTTTGACCACAGCTCCTCTCTGGCCTGTACACAGCACAGCTAGAAAATATGTACTAACGAAAAGCAAAGCTTTGCGATGTGCTGCCAGAATGGCTCTGAAACTTGTAAACACAACAGAACAAGTCAAGCTCTGATCATAGAAAATAGATTGGCTGAAGAACAAGGGAGACCCTCGAAGGAGAGACAGAGGGAGGAAGAAAGACAGAGAAAGAGTGAGGAGGGAGGGAGAAATAGAGAGAGAGAGAGAGAGCTGTGGAGAGAGAGAAAGGAGGAGAGAGAGAGAAAGGAAGAGAGAGAGAGAGAGCGAGCTGTGGAGAGAGAGAGAAAGGAGGAGAGAGAGAAAGGAAGAGAGAGAGGGAGAGCGAGCTGTGGAGAGAGAGAGAGAGAGAGAGAGCGAGAGAGAGAGAGAGAGAGAGAGAGAGAGAGAGAGAGAGAGAGAGAGAGAGAGAGAGAGAGAGAGAGAGAGAGAAAAGGACAGACAACCAGCCTGATCATCAATATCAGATATCTGACTGGGGGACATGGGACACAACGTCTCCATCTGATTTCTTAATGTGTGTTAGCTGTCCAAAGCGTGCCTGAGGGTCCTCGAGGGGTGTTAGCAGCCTCCTCTAATCAGGACCACATAACTGAATCACAGGAAGTCCTCCAGCACTGGGCAGGAAGCAGGAACAACCAACCGCCATATAATCTGTCTCGGAACGTCCCCAAGATGAGACCCAATCAGAGACTGTAACAAGGGGAGAAGAAGGATGTGGGTACAGGTTTGAGAGCGGTCCATCTACACACACACACACACAAACACCAGTGTTCTGCTAACCATCAGGACTTAAAAAACACATTTCTGTTGATGGCTTACAGGTGGCCAATGCAAGGTGAAACACAAACACACATACACACACTTAGACACAGACCTTTACAAATCTAACAAAAAAAAACATCAAACACAGATGCACACCTCAAAGGCACCAGGCACACACACCAACAATAAAAAGACCCAATACTCAAATACACATGGACAGGCTGACAGACTGTTAACACGCACGCACGCACGCACACACACACACACACACACACACACAAACGCACACGCACGCACGCACGCACGCACACACACACACACACACACACACACACACGCACACGCACACGCACGCACGCACGCACGCATGCACACACACACTTTAGCATCCAGGTCTTACATGCATTTTGAGAAAAAACATCTGGTCAAACTCACAATGCCCTTCAGCTACTGTAGCTGTCCAGACTACTCACACAGCTACCCTGCAAACAACAGGCTGAGATAAGACTGTCTATGACCTGTGGTTACTGTATAATATGACTGGGGTGACTGTATAATATGACCTGGGGTTATGGTATAATATGACCTGGGGTTACTGTATAATATGACCTGGGGTGACTGTATAATATGACTGGGGTGACTGTATAATATGACCTGGGGTGACTGTATAACATGACCTGGGGTGACTGTATAATATGACCTGGGGTGACTGTATAATATGACCTGGGGTGTCAGTATAATATGACCTGTTGTGACTGTATAATATGACCTGGGGTGACTGTATAATATGACCTGGGGTGACTGTATAATAAGACCTGGGGTTACTGTATAATAAGACCTGGGGTGACTGTATAATATGACCTGGGGTGACTGTATAATAAGACCTGGGGTGACTGTATAATAAGACCTGGGGTTACTATATAATATGACCTGGGGTTACTGTATAATATGACCTGGGGTGGCTGTATAATATGACCTGGGGTGGCTGTATAATATGACCTGGGGTGACTGTATAATATGACCTGGGGTTATGGTATAATATGACCTGGGGTTATGGTATAATATGACCTGGGGTTACTGTATAATATGACCTGGGGTGACTGTATAATATGACCTGGGGTGACTGTATAATAAGACCTGGGGTGACTGTATAATATGACCTGGGGTTACTGTATAATATGACCTGGGGTTACTGTATAATATGACCTGGGGTGACTATATAATATGACCTGGGGTGACTGTATAATATGACCTGGGGTGACTATATAATATGACCTGGGGTGACTGTATAATATGACCTGGGGTGACTATATAATATGACCTGGGGTTACTGTATAATATGACCTGGGGTTACTGTATAATATGACCTGGGGTGACTGTATAATATGACCTAGGGTGACTGTATAATATGACCTGGGGTGACTGTATAATATGACCTGGGGTGACTGTATAATAAGACCTGGGGTGACTGTATAATATGACCTGGGGTTACTGTATAATATGACTTGGGGTTACTGTATAATATGACCTGGGGTTACTGTATAATATGACCTGGGGTGACTGTATAATATGATCTGGGGTTACTGTATAATATGACCTGGGGTTACTGTATAATATGACCTGAGGTGACTGTATAATATGACCCGGGCTTACTGTATAATATGACCTGGGGTTACTGTATAATATGACCTGGGGTTACTGTATAATATGACCAGGGATGACTGTATAATATGAACCGGGGTTACTGTATAATATGACCTGGGTTGCCTGTATAATATGAACCAGGGTTACTGTATAATATGACCTGGGGTGACTGTATAATATGACCTGGGGTGACTGTATAATATGAACCGGGGTTACTGTATAATATGACCTGGGGTTACTGTATAATATGACCAGGGATGACTGTATAATATGACCTGGGGTGACTATATAATATGACCTGGGGTGACTGTATAATATGACCTGGGGTGACTGTAGAAGACTATAAAAAAAACAAGTTATGGAAATATGAAAGTCTGGCCAGTAACTGTAAGTATGAGAGATGATGCAGATGGTCGCTTTTCCCTATGTTCCTATATTTCTATCATTCACCCCCTTTCTCTCCATTCCCTTGCCTTCTTTTCTATATCTGGCCCTCTTCCTGGTTCTCTGTAGTTGACTGAATGGAGGTTAGGAGGCGTGCTGCCAAATTACAAGACAAGATAACCCACCTCCTCTCTCCTCTATCTTCATTCTGTCTCTTATCTCTACCTGTTAATAAATCCTCAACTCTCCATCTCATTACCCACCTTTCTCCATATCGACAGCTCTACCTCTCAGTCCAGCCTCCGTTCCCTCCTCCTCGCTCTCCTCTTCCCTCCATCTGTCTGGGTCAGTGGAGGTGTGTGTGTGGGTGCAGGTTGTGTTGCAATTCTTTGAAGCTGTGCCCTCAACTTCATTAAACACACGTCTGGAGCCTGGAACAGGTTTGAGGGATCGTGCTGATAGTAAGCACTCCCACACGCATGCACACGCACGTTCACTCCTGTGCCAATAAAAATGGCCAGAGGTCTTTGAAGCAGTGTCACTGTGCAGAGTGATAAGATGAAAGCCTGTCGTCCCGCTCAAACAGACCTCTACTCCTCTGTGCAAACAGCTCACCAGGATCGACCAACCGGAGCCAAGCTCATTGCTACGTGCCTCTGTTATCAGTTCACTGATTGGGCGCTGATCATCTTTTACAACTTTGCGATAAAATTTTTAAAAAGAACAAGTTTACTAAAATGTCTGGAAAAAAATGTCCTTTGAAGAAAAAGTTCAATACCAGCATTTACTACCTTCTTCTGCACCAGTTAGAATTTACAGCACACAGGATTAAAGAACAGACTGAAGATGGGATTTAAAGGGAAAAGGTACATAGATGAGATGTACAACTGTAAGAGCCATAGCTTTCCCCTTAATACATTATCAGTATTAGAACCCTATATGCGTGCGTAGGTGTGTGGGTGCGTGGGTAGGAACGTGGGTGGGTAGGTGGGTGCGTGTGTAGGTGCGTGGGTAGGTGAGTGGGTGGGTAGGTGGGTGCGTATGTAGGTGCGTGAGTAGGTGAGTGGGTGGGTAGGTGGGTGCGTGCGTAGGTGCAATGGGTAGGAGTGTGGGTGGGTAGGTGTGTGCGTGGGTGCATGGGTAGGTACGTGGGTAGGAGGGTGGGTGTATGGGTAGGTGCGTCAGTGCGTGGATAGGTGTGTGGGTGTGTGTGTAGATGCATGGGTAGGTGAGTGGGTGGGTAGGTGGGTGGGTAGGTGTGTGCATGGTGTGTGGGTGGCAGTGTGGGTGCTTGTGTAGATGCATGGGTAGGTGAGTGGGTGGGTAGGTGTGTGGGTGGGTAGGTGGGTGCGTGTGTAGGTGCATGGGTAGATGAGTGGGTGGGTAGGCGTGTGCGTGCGGCGTAGGTGTGTGGGTGGGTGGGTGGGTGGGCGTGGGTGGGTGTATGGGTGGGTAGGTGCATTGGGTAGGTGTGTGGATGGGTGGGTAATTGCGTGGGTGGGTAGGTAGGTGCGTGGGAGGGTGGGTAGGTAGGTGAGTGGGTAGGTGCATGGGTGGGTGCCTACGTGTGTGAGAAATAGAGAGTAGGCCATGCATGGTAGAATACAAGAGCTTTGAAGAATAGAGAGTAGGTCATGCATGGTAGAATACCAGAGCTTTGAAGAATAGAGAGTAGGTCATGCATGGTAGAATACCAGAGCTTTGAAGAATAGAGAATAGGTCATGCATGGTAGAATAGCAGAGCCTTGAATAATAGAGAGTAGGTCATGCATGGTAGAATACCAGAGCTTTGAAGAATAGAGAGTAGGTCATGCATGGTAGAATACCAGAGCTTTGAAGAATAGAGAATAGGTCATGCATGGTAGAATACCAGAGCTTTGAAGAATAGAGAATAGGTCATGCATGGTAGAATACCAGAGCTTTGAAGAATAGAGAGTAGGTCATGCATGGTAGAATACCAGAGCTTTGAAGAATAGAGAGTAGGTCATGCATGTTAGAATACCAGAGCTTTGAAGAATAGAGAGCAGGTCAAGCTTTGCGTGCTTTATGTCTGCTGATCAGTCCTGGAAACAAAAGTACCCAAAACATGTTGGCTCACCATTTTAAAAGAAGACTGAGAACAAGCCAGAGAAGGAGAAAGAGAAGGAGTTTTGGCGCACGTACAGCCAACTAGCGCTGTAAGTGCCTATTAAACTACCTAGCAAATAATAACATTTTTAAAAGAGAATCAATAAGAGAAAGAGAATCAATTGTCACTACTGTGCACATCAATTTCTTATGCACCAGTCTGACGCCAAGATAACAAGAGAGAAAAAGGTTCAACTAGACACCATCTTCATACCTCTATCCAGCGATAGAAAGAGAGAGAGAGAAAGAGAGTGAGATGAGGGAGAGAGAGAGAGAGGAGGGAGCGAGAGTGAGATGAGGGAGAGAGAGAAAGAGAAAGGAGGGAGAGAAAGAAAGAAAGTGAGGGAGAGAGTGAGTGAGAGGATGGAGTGAGAAAGAGAGTGAGAGGAGGGAGTGAGAAAGAGAGTGAGAGAGAGAGATAGGGAAGCGAGAGGAGGGAAATAGAGAAAGTGAAAAAATAGGTGGGTAGAGGGGTAATCCCAGTAAGGTGTGTAGGATGGGGGAAGGCCTGCTCACACGTGTGTAACTCAGCGCTTTGATACGCCTCTGTAATTGTCTGTGTGTAGTATGTGTGTGCTTGTCTGTGTGTGTGTGTGTGTCTGTGTGAGTGTGTGTGTCTATGTGAGTGTGTGTGTGTGTGTGTGTGTGTGTGTGTGTGTGTGTGTGTGTGTGTGTGTGTGTGTGTGTGTGTGTGTGTGTGTGAGTGTGTGTGTGTGTGGTGTGTGTGTGTTGTGTGTGTGTGTGTGTGTGTGTGTGTGTGTGTGTGTGTGTGTGCGTGTGTGTGTGTGTGTGTACGTGTTGTCCCATCTGCCAGTCATCCTCATTACCTCTAATCCCAGAGTTGACACCCACAATCCTCTCTATCATCGTGGTTCTTTACCCCAGCACAACGCCTTTCCTCTCTCTCCTGGATCATTAAACAGACACAGCCTCTCCCTCAGCCACCTTCATTAAACAGACACAGCCTCTCTCTCCGCCACCTTCATTAAACAGACACACAGACTCTCTCTCAGCCACCTTCATTAAACAGACACAGCCTCTCTCTCCGCCACCTTCATTAAACAGACACACAGACTCTCTCTCCGCCACCTTCATTAAACAGACACAGCCTCTCTCTCCTGGATCATTAAACAGACACAGCCTCTCTCTCCTGGATCATTAAACAGACACAGCCTCTCCCTCCTGGATCATTAAACAGACACAGCCTCTCCCTCCTGGATCATTAAACAGACACAGCCTCTCTCTCCGCCACCTTCATTAAACAGACACAGCCTCTCTCTCCTGGATCATTAAACAGACACAGCCTCTCTCTCCTGGATTACTAGAACAGCCCGCCGTGGTACACCTGCCTTCCCAGCTACACAAACACAGAGAGTCAGGAAATGAAACACTGCTTTCTGTATTTGGAACTCGAACATCGACACAAACATATTAGAGGGAGGGCTGCAAAGACAGCTTTTATCAATCAACAAAAAACTTAATAGAGAAATATTCACAACAATGCTTTAGGCTGGCAGTCTCTCTCTCTCGCTCTTTCTCTCTGCCTCTCTCTCAATTCAATTCAATTTAAGGGGCTTTATTGGCATGGAAAACGTATGTTAACATTGCCAAAGCAAGTGAAATAGATTTAAAAAACTAAGTGAAATAAACAAAAAGTGAACAGTAAATATTACACTCACAGAAGTTCCAAAAGAATAAAGGCATTTCAAATGTCATATTACGTCTACATATAGTGTTGTAGCGATGTACAAATAGTTAAAGTACAAAGGGGAAAATAAATAAACATAAATATGGGTTGTATTTACAATGGTGTTTGTTCTTCACTGGTTGCCCGTTTCTTGTGGCAACAGGTCACAAATCTTGCTGCTGTGATGGCACACTGTGGTATTTCACCCAGTAGATATAGGAGTTTATCAACATTGTATTTATTTTCAAATTCTTTGTGGGTCTGTGTAATCTGAGGGAAATGTGTGTTTATTTTGATTTTATTTCACCTTTATTTAACCAGGTAGGCCAGTTGAGAACAAGTTCTCATTTACAACTGCGACCTAGCCAAGATAAAGCAAAGCAGTGCGACAAAAACAACAACACAGAGTTACACATGGAATAAACAAACGCACAGTCAATAACACAATATAGAAATCTATGCACAGTGTGTGCAAATGTAGTAAGATTTTAGACAAGACATATTGTCATACTGACATAAGTAGACAAGACATATTGACATTAGGGAGAGGCATGTGTAGACGAGTGATCATAGGGTCCAATGAGCAGCAATAGGTGAGTCAGGGAGCCGTTCAGTAGTCGCTACTACGCTAGGCGAGCTGGAGACGCGACGATTCAGAAAGCTAGCGGGCCGGGGCTAGCAGATGGGTCTTCGGCAACGGCGCAACGGAAAAGCCTGTTGAAACCACCTCGGACGATTACGTCGGCAGACAGTCGTGATGGATCGGCGGGGATCTGTGCCGGCAATAAAGGGTCCAGGCCAATTGGCAAAAGAGGTATTGTAGCCCTAGAATTAGCTGGTAGACCTCTTCGGCTAGCCGGGAGATGGGCCTAGCTTGAAGTGTAATGGTGTAATGGTCCAGAGCTTGCGGTAGGAATCCGGTGATGTGGTAGAGAAAAAACAGTCCGATATGCTCTGGGTTGATATCACGCTGTGCAGACTGGCAGGTATTGACCGGGCTGAAGCTGGCTGGTGTCCGAGTTAACAGTGAAGACCACTAGCAGCTAGTTAGTTGGCTAGCTTCTGATGGGGGTTCAGGTTATAAAGTATAAAAATAGCAGATCCGTACCACATTGGGTGAGGGGGTTGCAGGAAAGTATATTCAGTCCGGAGATGCAAAGTGAGATTAAAATATATACGAAATCTATACAAAAAAAACTGAGGAAAACTATTATTTACACGGGACAAGACAAACACACGTCCGACTGCTACGCCATCTTGGATACTGTGTCTCTAATATGGTCATACATTTGGCAGGAGGTTAGGAAGTGCAGCTTAGTTTCCACCTCATTTTGTGGGCAGTGTGCACATAGCCTGTCTTCTCTCGAGAGCAAGGTCTGCCTACGGAGACCTTTCTCAATAGCAAGGCTATGCTCAATGAGTCTGTACATAGTCAAAGCTTTCCTTAATTTTGGGTCAGTCACAGTGGTCAGGTATTCTGCCACTGTGTACTCTCTGTTTAGGGCCAAATAGCATTCCAGTTTGCTCAGTTTTTTTGTTGTTAATTCTTTCCAATGTGTCAAGTACCGTAATTTCCGGACTATTAAGCGCACCTGAATATAAGCCGCACCCACAGATTTTTTTTTAAATTATTATTTTGAACATAAATAAGTCACACATGTCTATAAGCCACAGGTGCCTACCAGTACATTGAAACAAATAAACTTTACACAGGCTTTAACGAAACACGGCTTGTAACAAAAAATAAAAAATTAGCAGTAAGCTTTACTTGTCTTTTTGCACTGAGTCAATTCCTCACGCTGCTGTTTCCAACGTCTTATCATCGACTCATTAAGACAAAGCTCCCATGAAGCAGCTCTATTTCCTTTTCAGCCAGATCAATCGCCTTCAACTTGAAAGCTGTATCATATGCATTTCTCCGTGTCTTTGCCATGATGAGGGTGACAAAATGACTACCGTAATCAGAATGATGGGAAGTTTGAGAGAGCTCAATTTAATCTAAACAGTAAACAAAAAAGTTGTTTGACCTTAACCCGTTCGGCAATTTCATTGGTCTAATGAAAGCTTCATGCCGGCAAAAAACTGAGCACGTCACAGAATGTGTTTTTTTGGAGAGAAAAAAAATTTAAAGCGGGAAAAATATATACTAGCCGCGTCATTGTTTAAGCTGCGAGGTTCAAAGCCTGGGAAAAAAGTTGCGGCTTATAGTCTGAAATTTACGATAATTATCTTTTTGTTTTCTCATGATTTGTTTGGGTCTAATTGTGTTGCTGTCCTGGGGCTCTGTGGGGTCTGTTTGTGTTTGTGAACAGAGCCCCAGGACCAGCTTGCTTAGGGGACACTTCTCCAGGTTCATGTCTCTGTAGGTGATGGCTTTGTTATGGAAGGTTTGGGAATCGCTTCCTTTTAGGTGGTTGTAGAATTTAGCGTCTCTTTTCTGGATTTTGATCATTAGCGGGTATCGACCTAATTCTGCTCTGCATGCATTATTTGGTGTTTAACGTTGTACACAAAGGATATTTTTGCAGAATTCTGCATACATAGTCTCAATTTGGTGTTTGTCCCATTTTGTGAATTCTAGGTTGGTGAGCGGACCGCAGACCTCACAACCATAAAGGGCAATGTGTTCTATAACCGATTCAAGTATTTTTTGCCAGATCCTAATTGGTAAGTCAAATTTGATGTTCCTTTTGATGGCATAGAATGCCCTTCTTGCCTTGTCTCTCAGATCGTTCTCTCGTTCTCTCTCTCTCTGCCCCTCTATCTTCCTCTGTCTCTCTTTCCTCTCAAGGGGAATGCAAGAAATGTCCACAGAATGTCTTTCAGCAGTTGTTAATACTTTTCCATTCTTAATGTTCATGATAAAGCAGGCTGGTCTTGGAATCCCTGCATTCACTCACACGCATACACAGATACATACAGAGGAAAGAACGATTGCATACGTTCACATATCTACAAATGAACCTACAGACACACACAAATACACACTTAAGTTACATCATTAAATAGTTGTCATCTACCACAGCCACCTCTATGTTCTCCAGCACTCTACAAATCAACACACACGATAGTTCTGATCATGATAGTTTTGCCTGTCTGGTTCTGGTTTACACAAACACACACATGGACACCCAGGTCCTAGCTGGGTCCGCCTGTGTGGTTCTGAGATGACATCACTGCTGACATCAGTGTTAAAAGCCCTGTGCTGCTATCATCTCTGTAGGAGTCTGAACAGCTCACTACCTGGCAACCCAAGCCCTGATCTGGCAACTGGCTTGCTGATTTGCTGTGCTGAGCGATTAGTGCTTTTTGAGGTCAGTTTCGGTTCTAAAAATAATACAATTAATCACAGATTACAGTTTCTTCTTCTTTTTTTTCTTTTTACATTAAATGCATTATGAAATATGACCTTGAAGTGATTTGAGCTTTTTAATTGAAATTACAAAGCCAAATGATGAGAACATTCAACTGCCAAAACATTAAAAACATTCCATTGTCTCTAACACAGACTAAAGCAATGAATAAGATGGTAGTGACTGCCCATTACTGCGTATCACTTATTAACCATCATTTATTCACATTACTTTCTATAAATATTTTTAGCTGTATATATTACTTTTTTAATTTGATTTGATTAGTCTAATATTTATTCCTTAAATTCATCGTCTCTGATCCCCAACGAGCCAAGCTCCCCTTGGCTAGTGAAAAGGGTAGCCCGTGAACACTGGGTTGTTGCCCTAGCACTACACAGCTGATTAAAACAATCAACTCATCATCAAGCTTTGTTTATTTGATTCAGCTGTGTAGTGCTAGGGAAAAAACCAAAGCATGCACCCGGGGGGGGGGGACAAAAACCCAGTGTTCACGGGCTCGTTGGGGATCAGAGAAGATGAATTTAAGGAATTAAATAATAGACTAATCAGATAAAATTAACAACTAATATACACAGCTAAAAAAAAGATATATTTAAATGAAGTAAAAACCCAAACATTCATCCAGGACTGAGTTTGGGAAACCTGGTCCTACAGTACCTACAGTTGGTGACAGAAATTGACCTGCTGAACTCCATTCAGAGCCTAATACAGACTTTGAGTTTGTGGTGCATACCACTCCAACACAACAACACCCCAAAAGACAAAGAGAGAGAGACAGAGGGACAGGTAGAGGGGCAAATAAAGGGACAGGTAAACGAGAGAGAAAGACAAATAAAGGGACAGTTGAAAGAGAGAGAAAGACAGAGGGACAGGTGAAGGAGACAAAGTGATGAAAAAGAGAGAAAGAGGTATGTATTCCTCAGTTGTGACGCGTGCTGTTATTTTATTGTGTTACTATTTCCTTTTACATTTTTTGCAAATTTTTCTTAATTTTAAACTGCATTGTTGATTAAGGTAAGTAAACATTTCACGGTAGAGTCTACACCTGTTGTATTCGGCGCATGTGACAAATAAAATTTGATAAAGTTTAGACATAGAGAGCTCTTTATTATCTGTGTTAGCCTGGCTAGCTGTGAACCATAACTCACTTGCTCGCTCGCACGCACGCACACACAATAGTATAAGCACAGATATTAGCTAAACAATCATCATTAAAGTAAAATGGAATGTCTGGTTAGCGCTGTAGTCTGTTCAGGCTGGTACCAGGCAGAAGAATAACTCTTGCCTAATTAAAAGGAAACAACCACATGTTCAGGCCTTGTCCTTTGGCTTACAGTTCATTTGTGCTGCAGAAAAGTGCTGTAAAGTGATTGTTTTTAAGCTGCTGAACACATGGAGCTTGTATGATGACGGCCCTGCTGGAGAGGATGGGGCCGTTTGGTCTCACTTTGAGAGAGCTGAAACTGCACACACAGAGGAAAATTCTTATTATATTGGTTGGCTGGCGGCTCAGCGTGTGTGTGTGAGTCTCGGGAGCCAAGCGTAGCACTGCTGCAGAGTTACATACACACACACACACAAAACCAGAGCTAAGGTCATAGCGTCGGGGCGTCTGCTGCACTCTATACCCCCATAGAAGAGCTGACTATAACATGCAGTTACTCACTAAAGCTTCTTTCTTTCTTTTTGAAAATACACTCAGAAAAAAACGAGTGCTATATTAAACCATTTGTCCCTGTAGGAGAACCATCTGATCAAAAATGTCAGAACTCTTTTCAGATCATATAGAACCTCTGGTTCCAAAGAGAACCATTGAAACGGTGCTATTTATTTATTTTACAAAAAGGGTTTTATCTGACATGAAAGGGTTCTGTCTGGAGTCTTTTTTTCAGAGGGTTTTCCTCCAAAGTCAAATGGTTCTACATAGCACATTTCTTTTCCTCCTGAGAGATTAGAAGCTCTGGTTTATTACAAATGCAGGTAAACATTTTGGACGTAAAATCAATTCTATGATTCTGTTCCTCCTGTAGTAATCTCTCAGGAGGAAAAAAATGGTGCTATGTAGAACTAGTATTTCTACTTTGCACACTCATCTACTGTCAAATCTACCATTCCAGTGTTTTAATTGCTATATTGTATTTACTTCGCCACCTTGGCCTATTTATTGCCTTTACCTCCCTTATCTCATCTCATTTGCTCACATTGTATATAGACTTATTTTTCTACTGTATTATTGACTGTATGTTTGTTTTACTCCATGTGTAACTCTGTGTTTTTGTATGTTGTCGAACTGCTTTGCTTTATCTTGGCCAGGTTGCAATTGTAAATGAGAACTTGTTCTCAACTTGCCTACCTGGTTAAATAAAGGTGAAATAAAATCAAATAAAATAAATGAATAAAAAGAAAGAAGCTTTAGTGAGTAACACTGCAGCTCCACTAGCGTGGCGTTGCCATCAGCGTGACATTCTACCTGCTACACAGAACGTTGTGAGAGCAGAGAGCAGCAGAGGGAAGGGCGTCTTAATTCGATTTTCCCTACTGTACCATATTCATCCATTATGCGTCAGTACAATAGCTTTGGCCCAGTTTTTCCACAAGTACTCATGATAATTGTCGTTAATGGTACTAAATTATCCTCTAATTACACAAATTGCTTTTGTTTACATTGTGAACATAGTCAATGTACTGTAGCTAGCTAGCAACATGTTCTGCTAGCTAGTAGCTTCTTGACTTGACTTCAGAAATTGCAGTAAAATATGCAACCAAAATCAATGTTATTTCTCATTATTTCAATTCACAAGATAGAATGAGAATTGAACGTCTATGATTCTTGACCTTGGACGCTGCCATTGGACGTGACGCAACGCGAGCGCAACACGGGCATTATAGCAGCTTTCATTGGTTTCAAAGGAAGCATTCCCTCAATGGCTGATAGCAATGTCTGACGCCTCATGACTGTGGTGTAGCAGGGCCGTTAGTGAGAGAGAGACAGAAATAGAAACAGAGAGAGTGGGAGAAAAAAGAGAATGAAAGAATGAAGGATAGAGACACAGCAGATAGAGATGTAAAGAGAGAGCAGGTCTGGTACACCATCTTTACGATCTGGTCCTAAAAGTAGTGAAATTGAACTCAGGTGTCCTGTGATATATAAAAGCCATTTCTCCATTACAGCTAGCTAATCCCACATAAACAAATTACACAAATACTTTCTCCATTAAAGAGGGTAGAGGTCCCCCCAGTGTAAGACGATGCTAGGCATGTTTATGCATTGAAGGGGAGAGTATACCTTGTCTTTGCTCAGATCTGGCTAGCTGGAAAGAGCTCAGGGCCCGAGAGTTCCACTTGTATCAGGGTACCTGTCTGTATGCTTGATTTGTATTATGGGGAACATGTGTGTGTGTGTGTGTGTGTGTGTGTGTGTGTGTGTGTGTGTGTGTGTGTGTGTGTGTGTGTGTGTGTGTGTGTGTGTGTGTGTGTGTGTGTGTGTGTGTGTGTGTGTGTGTGTGTGTGTGTGTGTGTGATATGTGACATGCCAACCAGGGCATGTGCTTATTAGGACCAGCTTAACAATGCTAGGGAAAGGAGTTTTGTTGCCCGCCCAGAAGAGGCAAGGAGAGAGAACTGGTATGGAGCATTAGTGTCCAGAAGGTTCTTGGAACCATGAAGAAACATTAAAACATAACTTAATTACATATCTTCTCAGGTTATCTGATGTCAGTTATCTCTCCAGAACTGATCCCAGAGGTGTCCCTTGATAGTGTGTGTGTGTGTGAGTGTGATACTGCTATAATACTGTTCTGAGTACAGCTGTTAGAGGACCACTCGGCTGTGGAACTGATCCTGGCCACAGGCCTACAGGGCTGTAGGGCTACAGACCGGCTAAACAGAGAAACTGCAGACGACGTTCTCTACTAAGACTTTGACAATAGTGGGCTTTTTCATCAATAACCTTGCCGGATCCCCCCCGCCTCTCCCTCTTGCTGCTGGGTTGATGTGGGTTCTCTCTCTCTCTCTGTCTGTAATTCTAGCTCTTCCTCAGTGTTTCTCTGTACAGATGTCATCATCTTGACAGCCTGTTTTGGCATTTTGGGATTTCCTCCACCACAACCCCTTTAACAGTGTGTGTATGTGCGTGTGAGTGCGTGTGAGAGAGAGTGTGTGTGTGCAGTGTTTGCATGAGTGTGTGTGTGTGTGTGTGTGTGTGTGTGTGTGTCTGTCTGTCTGTCTGTCTGTCTGTCTGTCTGTCTGTCTGTCTGTCTTTCTGTCTGTCTGTCTGTCTGTCTGTCTGTCTGTCTGTCTGTCTGTCTGTCTGTCTGTCTGTCTGTCTGTCTGTCTGTCTGTCTGTCTGTCTGTCTGTCTGTCTGTCTGTCTGTCTGTCTGTCTGTCTGTCTGTCTGTCTGTCTGTCTGTCTGTCTGTCTGTCTGTCTGTCTGTGTGCGTGCGTGCGAGTGAGGGTGGCCAGATGTTCTCTGTAAAATCTAAAAAGTCAAAGACATTCAACACCAGAGTGTCTAATGTCCATCCACCGTCTGTGAAGGTAGAAAACACCAGTGTATAATGTCCATCCACCGTCTGTGAAGGTAGAAACACCAGTGTCTAATGTCCATCCACCGTGTGTGAAGGTAGAAAACACCAGAGTGTATAATGTCCATCCACCGTCTGTGAAGGTAGAAAACACCAGTGTCTAATGTCCATCCACCGTCTGTGAAGGTAGAAAACACCAGAGTGTATAATGTCCATCCACCGTCTGTGAAGGTAGAAACACCAGAGTGATAATGTCCATCCACCGTCTGTGAAGGTAGAAAACACCAGTGTCTAATGTCCATCCACCGTCTGTGAAGGTAGAAAACACCAGAGTGTATAATGTCCATCCACCGTCTGTGAAGGTAGAAAACACCAGTGTCTAATGTCCATCCACCGTCTGTGAAGGTAGAAAACACCAGAGTGTATAATGTCCATCCACCGTCTGTGAAGGTAGAAAACACCAGAGTGATAATGTCCATCCACCGTCTGTGAAGGTAGAAAACACCAGTGTCTAATGTCCATCCACCGTCTGTGAAGGTAGAAAACACCAGAGTGTATAATGTCCATCCACCGTCTGTGAAGGTAGAAAACACCAGTGTCTAATGTCCATCCACCATCTGTGAAGGTAGAAAACACCAGAGTGTATAATGTCCATCCACCGTCTGTGAAGGTAGAAAACACCAGAGTGTATAATGTCCATCCACCGTCTGTGAAGGTAGAAAACACCAGAGTGTATAATGTCCATCCACCGTCTGTGAAGGTAGAAAACACCAGAGTGTCTAATGTCCATCCACCGTCTGTGAAGGTAGAAAACACCAGCACTACTAACTTCAGTCCCCACACCCATTGGCCAATTTTTATCTACCCCATAATATTCAACAACATAGTGTTATGTTACCGTGGGCAACCGTACAGTCCATCCCTACTGCCTGGCCCAGCGGAAACACTAAACACTCCTCGTGGTTCTGCTTTACAACGTCAAACACAATCACATCAAATGGGAGACTGGGTGTGTGTGTGGAGTGGTGTGTGTGGAGAGGTGTGTGTATGTGTGTGTCTGTGTGTGTGTGTCTGTGTGTGTGTGTGTGTGTGTGTGTGTGTGTGTGTGTGTGTGTGTGTGTGTGTGTGTGTGTGTGTGTGTGTGTGTGTGTGTGTGTGTGGAGAGGTGTGTGTGTGTATGTGGAGAGGTGTGTGTGTGTATGTGGAGAGGTGTGTGTGTGTGTGTGTGTGTGTGGTATGGTGTGGGTGTGTGTGTGTGTGTGTGTGTGTGTGTGTGTGTCTGTGTGTGTGTGTGTGTGTGTGTGTGTGTGTGTGTGTGTGTGTGTGTGTGTGTGTGTGTGTGTGGAGAGGTGTGTGTGTGTGTGTGGAGAGGTGTGTGTGTGTGTGTGGAGAGGTGTGTGTGTGTGTATGTGGAGAGGTGTGTGTGTGTGTGTGTGTGTGTGTGTGTGTGTGTGTGTGTGTGTGTTATGGTGTGGTGTGTGTGGTATGGTGTGGTGTGTGTGGTATGGTGTGGACTCAGTCGTTCCATCCACACTCTCAGGAGGAGAGAAACAGAGGTGCATCAAAGACAAAAATAAAACCCTGCGGATAAACAACCAATCAGACAGCTAACGTTCCCTGGCCCAATCAGAAAACATTCCTCAGAGAATCCTCTTCAGCCAACCCTGGAGGCTCAGCCCAATAAACAACGTCTGGCTTTAAACAGCTCTCTCTCTCACACACACACACACACACACACACACACACACACACACACACACACACACACACACACACACACACACACACACACACACACACACACACACACACACACACACACACCAACTAAAACAATGACTGGGATTGAACACGCCAGTTAAGTGTTAAATATCCAATGCAGATGTTTTAATCTCAATATCAAATCATTTCTGGGTAACAATGAAATACCTTACTGTGATTGTTTTCAATTAAAATGGTCAAAAATATACAAAAATAGCTTTTTAGAAAAGAGCAATTTCTCAAGCAAGAATTTTACTGTGACTGTCTGGACTGAAAACGAGCTGTTATTGGCAAAGAGATCTGGAACTATCTTGTTGGTCTATTAACTCATTTACTGATTGGTGATGGCACCAGGCACACCAAAACTCCATCCCACCAGGCCAAAACTCCATCCCACCAGGCCAAAACTCCATCCCACCAGGCCAAAACTCCATCCCACCAGGCCAAAACTCCATCCCACCAGGCCAAAACTCCATCCCACCAGGCCAAAACTCCATCCCACCAGGCCAAAACTCCATCCCACAAGGCCAAAACTCCATCCCATCAGGCCAAAACTCCATCCCACCAGGCCAAAACTCCATCCCACCAGGCCAAAACTCCATCCCACCAGGCCAAAACTCCATCCCACCAGGCCAAAACTCCATCCCATCTGGCCAAAACTCCATCCCACCAGGCCAAAACTCCATCCCACCAGGCCAAAACTCCATCCCACCAGGCCAAAACTCCATCCCACCAGGCCAAAACTCCATCCCACCAGGCCAAAACTCCATCCCATCTGGCCAAAACTCCATCCCACCAGGCCAAAACTCCATCCCACCAGGCCAAAACTCCATCCCACCAGGCCAAAACTCCATCCCATCAGGCCAAAACTCCATCCCACCAGGCCAAAACTCCATCCCACCAGGCCAAAACTCCATCCCATCTGGCCAAAACTCCATCCCACCAGGCCAAAACTCCATCCCACCAGGCCAAAACTCCATCCCATCTGGCCAAAACTCCATCCCATCAGGCCAAAACTCCATCCCACCAGGCCAAAACTCCATCCCACCAGGCCAAAACTCCATCCCACCAGGCCAAAACTCCATCCCATCTGGCCAAAACTCCATCCCACCAGGCCAAAACTCCATCCCACCAGGCCAGAACTCCATCCCACCAGGCCAAAACTCCATCCCATCTGGCCAAAACTCCATCCCACCAGGCCAAAACTCCATCCCACCAGGCCAAAACTCCATCCCACCAGGCCAAAACTCCATCCCACCAGGCCAAAACTCCATCCCATCTGGCCAAAACTCCATCCCACCAGGCCAAAACTCCATCCCACCAAAACAGGCAGTAATTTCAGGTGGACTTTTCAAACAGCTCTTACACTAAAAGGGCATTATCATAATTTTCACAATTTCACAGTATTATTCCAACCTCAGTGTGGAAAATTACATTTTTGACTGCACTGGGATAGGGTTAAACAAAAACAATTAAAAGTGTTGATCACTGGGATTGAACAAGCGACCCTCAGAGCCGCAGCTTGCGGCTTAAATCCATCCACCAACCCTGTCCACAACGCAAAACCCAAATCTACTTGATGGTAATAGCGCTCCCCGTTGCCCCTAGTGACCGGTTCTGAAGCCATCTCCCGATGTCCTGTGTACCTGGCCAACAGTTAGTTTCGGTCTAATCTCCCTCACCAACCCCTCCAAGGGAAACAGAGAGCCTGTCTGTGTGTGTGTGTGTGTGTGTGTGTGTGTGTGTGTGTGTGTGTAGGAGTCGTGCATGATACCGCAGTAGGGAGTTTTTTGTTCAGAAATGTATTTGCTAAATACCTGCTTTGAAGTTCACACGCACAAACCCACGCACACACACCCTTATAGCAATGAGAGAAATAACATTGCTTATAAATCTAGCCCTGCTTGAGCAACAGAGAGAGCGAGTGGTTGCTATCAGACTGTGTTCATCATTAGAGACATGGAGAGAGACACAGAGAGAGAGAAACACAGAGAGACAGAGACAGAAAGAGACAAAGAGACACACACACAGAGAGAGAGAGAGACAGAGACAAAGACAGAGAGAGACAGAGAGAGACGCAGAGAGAGAGAGACGCAGAGAGAGAGAGACAAACACAGAGAGAGAGAGAGAAAGAGAGACAGAGAGAGAGAGACAAACAGAGAGACAAAGAGAGAAAAAAAGAAAGAGAGAGGTATTTCTGGGAAGAGCAGAAAAGTGGGTAGTGGATTGGCTTCCTGTAATCTAGACTTGACTAACAAGAAGACGACACGCTAGGCATTTACTAAACACTACGATTCAGAGAGCCAGAGTGTGTGTGTGTGTGTGTAGATCCCCTCTTGGCAGTAGTACTGTAAAATGAGGAGGGTCTTACATGGTCCCTAATCCTTAACTGAATGTCGTCCTAAAAACGTGGCTTTTCCACAGGCCAAGATAAAAACATCCCACAGAGAAGCAGTGTGTGTACGTCTGTCTATCTGTCTGTCTGTCTGTCTGTCGGTCACATGTGTCAGACACCCCAGAGAAGTGGACTGGACCACAGGCTTGTTGACAGGCCAGTGAGATACGGTAAGCTATGTGGGACACACAGAGCACACACGTAATCCCCTTGTTAAACGTAATCTGGTGACAGAGAGGCAGTCCAGTACTGGCCTGACACAGTGCTCTGTCTGTCTGTCTGTCTGTCTGTCTGTCTGTCTGTCTGTCTGTCTGTCTGTCTGTCTGTCTGTCTGTCTGTCTGTCTGTCTGTCTGTCTGTCTGTCTGTCTGTCTGTCTGTTTACATCATTCTCACCACACCACAAGTGAGCTCCAGACATACAACACAATCATCTTCATTCAGGATACAGAAATACATGTAAGCTGTATTGCAAAACCAATCGAGTGCCTTATGTGGTGCTTTGCCTTACTTGCAATCAATAGTTTGACAAGATGTGAAACAGCAGGTGAGACTCCATTCTTCCAAGTGTTTTCTAGTATATACAGCTGAGTCGGATAAAGATGAGCAAAAATGATTGTATAATATAAATAATTCAAATAGTGAGCTATATTGTACGCTCCAAAAAATTGGGGCATTTTTTTATTTTATACTAATATAATTGCTCAGAGAAAGATAATTTTTTTAACATGTAATATTTATTTTCTCAAAAATCTAAGGGTCAAAATGATTAAACCAATTTGAACTGGAGGACAGTCCATAAGCGCGAAGGATATCAAGGATCTGGAAGGGTTCTGTATGGAGGAAGGGTCTAAGATCTTTTCCCAACTCATAAAACATTTTAGAAAAAGGCTTCAAGTTTTTATTGTCATGTGCACTAGAACAGTGAAATGCCTTTATTTCTTGCTCTTTCCCAACAATGCATTAATCAAACATCAGTAATACTATAAAAAATAAATAAAAAAGTCAAGTAGAACAAAAACACATGAGAAATAGAAATAAGAACATGAGAAAGTAAGTTAAGTGCCTTCGGAAAGTATTCAGACCCCTTGACTTTTTCCCACATTGTGTTACATTACAGCCTTATTCTAAAATGGATTAAATGAAATAAATCCTCAGCAATTTACACACAATACCCCATAATGACAAAGCGAAAATAGTTTTTTTTTATTTTAGCAAATGGATATAATTTTTTTTATACATTTATATAAGTATTCAGACCCTTCGCAATGAGACTCTAAATTGAGCTCAGGTGCATCCTGTTTCCATTGATCATCCTTGAGATGTTTCTACAACTTGATTGGAGTCCACCTGTGGTAAATTCAATTGATTGGACATGATTTGGAAAGACACACACCTGTCTATATAAGGTCCCACAGTTGACAGTACATGTCAGAGACTAAAACAGACGGAAGCCACTCCTCAGGAAAAGGTACATGAGAGCCTGCTTGGAGTTTGCCAAAAGGCACCTAAAGACTCTAAGACCATGAGAAACAAGATGCTCTGGTCTGATGAAACCAAGATTGACCTCTTTGGCCTGAACGCCAAGCTTCACGTCTGGAGGAAACCTGGCACCATCCCTATAGTGAAGCATGGTGGTGGCAGCATCATGCTGTGGGGATGTTTTTCAGCAGCAGGGACTGGGAGACAAGCCAGGATCAAGGCAAAGATAAAAGGAGCAAAGTACAGAGAGATCCTTGATGAAAACCTGCTCCAGAGTGCTCAGGATCTCAGACTGGGGCGAAGGTAAACCTTCCAAACAGGACAACGACCCTAAGCACACAGCAAAGACAACGCAGGAGTGGCTTTGGGACAAGTCTCTGAATGTCCTTGAGTGGCCCAGCCAGAGACCTGAAAATGTCTGTGCAGCAATGCTCCCCATCTAACCTGACAGAGCTTGAGAGGATCTGCAGAGAAGAATGGGAGAAACTCCCCAAATACAGGTGTGCCAAGCTTGTAGCGTCATACCCAAGAAGACTCGAGGCTGTAATCACTGCCAAAGGTGCTTCAACAAAGTACTGAATAAAGGGTTTGAATACATATGTAAATGTGATATCCATTTTTTATTTGTAATACATTTGCAAAAATGTGTAAACCTCTTTTTGCTTTGGCATTATGGGGTATTGCGTGTAGATTGATGAGAAAAAAACAACAATTAAATCAATTTTATAATAAGGCTGTAACGTAACAAAATGTGGAAAAAGTCAAGTGGTCTGAATACTTTCCAAAGGCACTGTACAAGGTCAGTTCCAATACCATATTTACAATGTGCAGGGATACTGGAGTGGTAGGGTTAGATATGTATAGGAGTAAGGTGACTAGGCATCAGGATATATGATAAACAGAGTAGCAGCAGCGTATATGATGATTGTATGTGCGTGTTATGTGTTATGTTTCTGAGCAAATTAAGTGTGTGGGTATGTGTGTGTGTCTGTTGGAGTATCAGTGTGTGTGAGTGAGTGTGTAGAACCTGCATAGAGTGAGTGTATGAAACTGTAGACAGTCCGTGTAGCCATTTTGTTAGCTACTGTATTTAGCAGTCTCATGGCTTGGGGATAAATCAAATAAAATGTTATTGGTCACATACACATCTTTAGCAGATGTTAATGCGAGTGTAGCGAAATGCTTGAGCTTTTAGTTCTGACAATGCAGTAATATCTAACAAGTAATCTAACAAATTCACAACAACTACCTAATACACACAAATGTAAAGGGATGAATAAGGATATGTACATATTAAATATATGGATGAGCGATGGCCGTGCGTCATAGGCAAGAGGCAGTAGATGGTATAGAATGCAGTATATACATATGAGATGAGTAATGTAGGATATGTAAACATTATTAAAGTGGCGTTATTTAAAGTGACTAATGATACCTTTATTAAGTCAATTTATTAAAGTGGCCAGAGATTTGAGTCTGTATGTTGGCAGCAGCCTCTCTGTGTTAGTGATGGCTGTTTAACAGTCTGATGGCCTTGAGATAGAAGCTGTTTTTCGGTCTCTCGGTCCCTGCTTTGATGCACCTGTACTGACCTCGCCTTCTGGATGATAGCGTGGTGAACAGGCAGTGGCTCGGGTGGTTGTTGTCCTTGATGATCTTTTCTGCCTTCCTATGACATCGGGTGGTGTAGGTGTCCTGGAGGGCATGTAGTTTGCTCCCGGTGATGTGTTGTGCAGACCGCACCACTCTCTGGAGAGCCTTACAGTTGTGGGCGGAGCAGTTGCCGTACCAGGCGGTGATACAGCCCGACAAGATGCTCTCGATTGTGCATCTGTAATAGTTTGTGAGTGTTATTGGTGACAAGCCACATTTCTACAACCTCCTGAGGTTGAAGAGGCGCTGTTTCGCCTTCTTCAACACACTGTCTGTGTGGGTGGACCATTTCAGTTTGTCAGTAATGTGTAGACCGAGGAACTTAAAACTTTCCACCTTCTCCACTGCTGTCCCTTCGATGTGGATAGGGGGGTGCTCCCTCTGCTGTTTCCTGAAGTCCACGATCATCTCCTTTGTTTTGTTGACGTTGAGTGAGAGGTTATTTTCCTGACATCACACTCCGAGGGCCCTCACCTCCTCCCTGTAGGCCGTCTCGTCGTTATTGGTAATCAAGCCTACCACTGTAGTGTCGTCTGCAAACTTTATGATTGAGTTGGAAGTGTGCATGGCCATGCAGTTGTGGGTGAACAGGGAGTACAGGAGAGGGCTGAGAACTCACCCTTGTGGGGCCCCAGTGTTGAGGATCAGCAGGGTGGAGATGTTGTTTCCTACCTTCACCACCTGGGACGGCCCGTCAGAAAGTCCAGGACCCAGTTGCACAGGGCGAGGTTGAGACCCAAGGTCTTGAGCTTAGTGATGAGTTTGGAGGGTACTATGGTGTTAAATGCTGAGCTGAAGTCAATGAACAGCATTCTAACATAGATATTCCTCTTGTCCAGATGGGTTAGGGCAGTGTGCAGTGTGATGGCGATTGCATCATCAGTGGACCTATTGGGGCAATAAGCAAATTGGAGTGGGTCTATAGTATCAGGTAGGGTGGAGGTGATATGATCCTTGACTAGTCTCTCAAAGCACTTCATGATTGGAGAAGTGAGTGCAACAGGGTGATGGTCTGCGCATGCTCTAAGGACGCAGCTAGGGATGCCGTCTGGGCCGGCAGGGGGTTACATGTTTAAATGTTTTACTCATGTTGGCCACGAAGAAGGAGAGCCCGTAGGCTTTGGTAGCGGGCCGTATCAGTGACACTGTATTGTCCTCAAAGCAAGCAAAGAAGTTGTTTAATTTGTCTGGTAGCAGGACGTCAATGTCCTCGACGGGGCTGGTTTTCTTTTTGTAATCCGTGATTGACTGTAGACCCTGCCACATACGTCTCGTGTTTGAGCCGTTGAATTACGACGTATTCCTGGTCGTAATGTTGGTAAATTGACATCGCTCTTATATCCAATAGTTCTTCCCGGCTGTATGTAATAACACTTGAGATTTTCTGGGGTAACAATGTAAGAAATAATACATAAAAAAATGAAATATTGCATAGTTTCCCAAGGACCTGAAGCGAGGTGACCATCTCGGTCGGCGCCATCTAAATTTGATTTGGATGGCAGGGAGCTCAGTGATGTACTGGGCTGTCCTTACCACCCTCTGAAGCGCCATGCGATCGAGGGCAGTGCAGTTGCAATAGCAATAGCAAGTAGTGATGCAGCCAGTCAAGATGCTCTCAATGGTGCAGCTGTAGAACTTTTTAAGGATCTGAGTGCCCATGACAAATATTGTTAACCTCCTGAGAGGGAAGAGGCACTGTCATGCCTTCTTCACGACTGTTTGCGTGTGTGTGGACCATTTTAAGTCCTTATTGATTTGGACACAGAGGAACTTGAAGCTCTCGACCCACTCCCTTGTAGCCCCGTCGATGGAGATGGGGGCGTGCTCACCCACCGGTTGGAGTCGTGCGTGGCCACGCAGTTGTGGGTGAACAGGAACTCCAGAAGGGGTCTAAGCACACCCCTGTGGGGTCCCTGTGTTGAGGGTCAGCGTGGAGTAGGTAATGTTGCCTACCCTCACCACCTGGAGCCGGCCCGTCAGGATGTCCAGGTTCCAGTTGCAGAGTGTCGTTATCCACGCAAGGTCAGGGGGTGAAAGATACTGAAAACAGAGGTGTCAATCATTTTGACCCCAACCTTTTAGAGAAAAAAATTATAATATTTCTCTGAGCAATTAGTTCAGTTTTTTTATTATATATTTTATACAGTCATTTTTTCTCGTCTTTATCAAGCTTCGGGCCCCAACGTATGTATCTTCACTAGTTAAGTGGTGGGATGGCTTACAGTCAGAGGAAGCAGTTAAGTCCTTGCTATTCTTCCCTGATATTCTATGCAGAGCCTTCCTATAGCAGCGGCATTCCTAGAATACATTATGGAAGGAAAATACTCGGATTCTTCTTATATTACTTATTAAAATACAACGACTGTTGTTTTTCCACCAATCCATTTCCCTTGGTGTCAATCTTCATCATAAATGTTTGCTTTCTATTAGCCAATTTGAGAGTGTGTATTAGTGTGTGAATTAGTGTGTGTGCATTAGTGTGTATGTGTGTGTGTTTTCAGGCATTACTACACTAGGTTGTAGGCCTGAGAAAAGCTTGCAGGATCGTACAATATCCCTGAGGTGAGTCTAACTGTGTCAAACACACACATGCACACACACGGGCACATGCACGGACACACACATCACCTTCCCCTCCAGAACATTCTCCAGAGGTGTGTGTCTTTATGTGCTCTCCTGTAGTGTGAAGTGGTCTTACTTTTCAGAGCAGTTCCCAGTCATATTACTGTCCCCCAGGGCTAAACCATGTTGTGTGTGTGTGTGTGTGTGTGCGTGCGTGCGTGCATGCGTGCGTGCGTGTGTGCGTGTGTGGCTCCCTCAGGCCAAGTGTTAATGGAGAGACCAGAGAACCATAAAAAAAGTGATAAATATTACAGACGCTCTCTTTTTCACCATCACACCACCTTTCTCTCTACCTCTCTCTCTCAACTCTTAGTCCGGTGGGGGGAGGGGGGGGGGGCATGAAAGGACTTTCCGATAGAGATGAGGGGCTTCCCCCAAGACTGAGAACTAACTACAGTACCAGTCAAAAGTTTGGACACACCTACTAATTCAAGGGTTTTTCTTTATTTTTACTATTTTCTACATTGTAGAAATAAAACTATGAAATAACACATATGGAATCATGTGGTAACAAAAAAAGTGTTAAACACATCAACATTTATTTTACATTTGAGATTCTTCAAAGTAGCCACCCTTTGCCTTCATGACAGCTTTGCACACTCTTGGCATTCACTCAACCAGCTCATGAGGAAGTCACCTGGAATGCATTTCAATTAACAAGTGTGCCTTGTTAAAAGGTCATTTGTAGAATTTCTTTCCTTCATAATGCGTTTGAGCAAATCAGTTGTGTTGTGACAAGGTAGGGGTGGTATACAGAAGATAGCCCTACTTGGTAAAAAACCATGTCCATATTATGGCAAAAACAGCTCAAATAAGCAAAGAGAAATGACGGTCCATCATTACTTTAAGACATGAAGGTCAGTCAATCCGGAAAATTTCAAGAACATTGAACATTTCTTCAAGAGCAGTCGCAAAAACCATCAATCGCTATGATGAAACTGGCTCTCATGAGGACCACAAGAAGACCCAGAGTTACCTCTGCTGCAGAATATAAGTTCATTAGACGTACCAGCTTCAGAAATTGTAGCCCAAATAAACGCTTCACAGAGTTCAAGTAACAGACACATCTCAACATCAACTGTTCAGAGGAGACTGCAAGAATCAGGCCTTCATGGTCGAATTGCTGCATAGAAACCATTACTAAAGGACTCCAATAAGAAGAAGAGACTTGCTTGGGCCAACAAACACGAGCAATGGACATTAGACCAGTGGAAATCTGTCCTTTAGTCTGATGAGCCCAAATTTTAGATTTTTGGTTCCAACCGCTGTGTCTTTGTGAGACGCAGAGTAGGTGAACGGATGGTCTCCGCATGTGTGGTTCCCACAGTGAAGCATGGAGGAGGAGGTGTGATGGTGTGAGGATGCTTTGCTGGTGACACTGTCTGTGATTTATTTAGAATTCAAGGCACACTTAACCAGCATGGCTACCACAGCGATCAGCAGCAAAACGCCATTCCATCTGGTTTGCGCTTAGTGGGACTATCATTTGTTTTTCAATAGCACAATGACCCAACACACCTCCAGGCTGTGTAAGGGCTATTTGACCAAGAAGGAGAGTGATGGAGTGCTGCATCAGATGACCGGGCCTCCACAATCACCTGACCTCAACCCAGTTGAGATGATTTGGGATGTGTTGGACCGCAGAGTGAAGGAAAATCAGCCAACTAGTATTCAGGATATGTGGGAACTCCTTCAAGACTGCTGGAAAAGCATTCCATATGAAGCTGGTTGAGAGAATGCCAAGAGTGTGCAAAGCTGTCATCAAGGCAAAGGTTGGCTAATTTGAAGAATCTCAAATATATAATATATTTTCACTTGTTTAACACTTTTTGGGTTACTACATGATTCCATATGTGTTATTTCATAGTTTTGATGTCTTCACTATTCTTCTACAATGTAGAACATTTTAACAAATAAAGGAAAACCCTAGATGTGTCCAAACTTTTGACTGGTACTGTATACAGTTGAAGTTGGAAGTTTACATACACCTTAGCAAAATACATTTAAAATCAGTTTTTCACAATTCCTGAAGTTAATCCTAGTAAAATTCCCATCTTAGGTCAGTTAGGATCACCACTTTATTTTAAGAATGTGAAATGTCAGAATAATAGTAGAGAGAATGATTTATTCAGCTTTTATTTCTTTCATCACATTCCCAGTGGGTCAGAAGTTTACATACACTCAATTAGTATTTGGTAGCATTGCCTTCAAACAGTTTAACTTGGGTCAAACTCTTCAAGTAGCCTTCCACAAGCTTCCCACAATAAGTTGGTTGGATTTTGGCCCCTTCCTCCTGACAGAGCTGGTGTAACTGAGTCAGGTTTGTAGGCATCCTTGCTCGCAAACGCATTTTCAGTTCTGCCCACAAATTTTCTATAGGATTGAGGTCAGGGCTTTGTGATGGCCACTCCAATACCTTGACTTTGTTGTCCTTAAACCATTTTGCCACAACTTTGGAAGTATGCTTGGGGTCACTGTCCATTTGGAAGACCCATTTGCGACCAAGCTATAACTTCCTGACTGATGTCTTGAGATGTTGCTTCAATATATCCACCAAATTTTTTTTCCTCATGATGCCATCTATTTTGTGAAGTGCACCAGTCTCTCCTGCAGCAAAGCACTCCCACAACATGATGCTGCCACCCCCGTACTTCACGGTTGGGATGGTGTTCTTCGGCTTGCAAGCCTCCCCCTTTTTCCTCCAAACATAATGATGGTAATTATGGCCAAACAGTTCTATTTTTGTTTTATCAGACCAGAGGACATTTCTCCAAAAAGTACGATCTTTGTCCCCATGTGCAGATGCAAACCGTAGTCTGGCTTTTTTATGGCGGTTTAGGAGCAGTGGCTTCTTCCTTGCTGAGTGGACTTTCAGGTTATGTCGATATAGGACTCGTTTTACTGTGGATATAGATACTTTTGTACCTGTTTCCTCCAGCATCTTCACAAGGTCCTTTGCTGTTGTTCTGGGATTGAGTTGCACTTTTCGCGCCAAAGTACATTAATCTCTAGGAGACAGAACGTGTCTCCTTCCTGAGCGGTATGACAGCTGCGTGGTCCCATGGTGTTTATGCTTGCAAACTATTGTTTGTACAGATGAATGAGGTTCCTTCAGAAGTTTGAAAATTGCTCCCAAGGATGAACCAGACTTTTCCTGAGGTCTTGGCTGATTTCTTTTGATTTTCCCATGATGTCAAGCAAAGAGGCACTGAGTTTGAAGGTACAAAATACAATACATCCACAGGTACACCTCCAATTTACTCAAATGATGTCAATTAGCCTATCAGAAGCTTCTAAAGCTATGACATCATTTTCTGGAATTTTCCAAGCTGTTTAAAGGCACAGTCAACTTAGTGTATGTAAACTTCTGACCCAATGGAATTGTGATACAGTGAATGAAAGTGAAAATTATGTCTGTAAATAATTGATGGAAAAATTACTTTTGTCATGCACAAAGTAGATGTCCTAATTGACTTGCCAAAACTACAGTTTGATAACAAGAAATTGGTGATGTGGTTGAAAAACTAGTTCTAAACTTCCGACTTCAACTGTATGCGAGTGTACAGTGTGTATTGCCATTTATAAAGAAATGTCAGAGAAGGTGTGTGAGTGAATGAGCCATAGGATTGCTGAAGAACTTTAGCGTGCGTGAGTGTTTGTGTCAGGAAGTGTGTGAGGTAAACAGCAGGTTCCAACAGAGAGAGGCATGCCATGGGGAGAGTTGTGTCATCCATGCTTTACTGACTCTCTGCATCCCTCTAGCCTTCTGTCGCTCATTCCCTGTGAACGTTCATACTTTCTCTTTGTGTTCTGTAATCCGGGAGGTAGGGAGGATCCCCAGAGCATCCCCAGAGATACCATACACAGGTCTCCCCAGGTGCAGGTTCTCCTGAGGGAATTGCTTTTGTGTTTAGCCAGCTCTATAATCTCACATAAACACCCTGCTAATCCCTCTGGATCTCTCTCACACACACACACACACACACACACACACACACACACACACACACACACACACACACACACACACACACACACACACACACACACACACACACACACAAGCATGCACACATGCAAACTGTGCATACAGATACACTGTTAGTCAACTGCCCATTTGAAACTGCAATATGGTATTATTTATACACAGGATACAAACTCTCTCTAAACCTGTTAGGACTCAAACCTTTGTTGTGGTCAGAGGGAGTAATGGCGTATCAGCAGAGAGAGAGAGAGGAGAGAGAAGAGAGAGAGAGAGAAGAGAGAGAAGAGAGAAGAGAGAGAGAGAGAAGAGAGAAGAGTGAGAGAGAGAGAGAGAGAGAGAAGAGGGAGAGGAGAGAGAGAGAGAGAGAGAGAGAGAGAAGAGAGAGAGAGAGAAGAGAGAAGAGTGAGAGAGAGAGAGAAGAGGGAGAGGAGAGAGAGAGAGAGAGAGAGAGAGAGAGAGAGAGAGAGAGAGAAGAGTGAGAGAGAGAGAGAGAAGAGAGGCATCCTCATCCAGGTTGATTTATGGAGCTAGCTGAGAGAGCTGCCATCCTACAAGAATGATACACAGAGAGGTGTGAATCACAGGTGGCATGTACAGACAGGGAGGGAGGGAGGGAGGGAGGGAGGGAGGGAGGGAGGGAGGGAGGGAGGGAGAGAGGGAGGGAAAACCAAACGGAGAGAGCAGTCTTTTATACACTGAGTGTACAAAATATTAAGAACACCTACTTAATACTGAATTGCACCTCCCACCCACTCTTGCCATCAGAACAGCCTTAATTCGCCGAGCATGGACTCTACAAGGTGTCGAAAGCGTTCCACAGGGATGCTGGCCCGTGCTGTCTCCAATGTTTTCCACAATGCTTCAAGTTGGCAGGATATCCTTTGGGTGGTGGACTATTCTTGATACACACGGGAAACTGTTGAGCATGAAAAACACAGCAGTTCTTGACACAAACCGGTGCGCCTTGGCACCTACTACCATATCCTGTTCAAAGTCACTTAAATATTTTGTCTTGCCCATTCACCCTCTGAGTTGCACACATACACGATCTGTGTTGCAATTGTTTTGAGGCTCAAACATCATTCTTTAACCTGTCACCTCCCCTTCATCTACACTGAATGAAGTGGATTAAACAAGTGACATCAATAAGGGATTATAGCTTTCAACTGGATTCAACTGGTCAGTCTGTCATGGAAAGAGCAGGTGTTCTTAATGTTTTGTACACTCAGTGTACATTTAAGTTAGTTTTCTCACTAAACCTTGATCTAGCATGGCTCACATCAGCTGTTCCAGGACACTCTTAGTCATATAGAGGGCAATGAGCCATGCAGTAGGGCCAGCTAAACCATCCACAGAGGAACGCGACATGGTAATGTGTAATGACCATGTTCTGGGTGTGAAATAATGCTAACTCATACAGCAGGAGTATAACTCACACCATCTACACACCAAGCGCTGTATCTAGGCTCCGTCTCTCTTTTCCTTTACATCATCACTTTAATAAAATCACAAAACAACAACACGAAGAAACATGTCTGTGTCCTACACTCCTCCCTCCCTCCCTCCCTCCGCTGATGCCTCTGTGGGTCTCGTCTCTCTACACCTCTAAGACACTGTCAGGAACAAAGGGAAGAAATTGCTGCTTGTCCAACACTTATTTAAAGAGGGCTTCAATTACCTACCTCTAGACACCCACCCACGCACGCACACACACAGCACAGCACAGCAAAGACACGTAAGGGTTAAGCTGAAGATGCAGTCTTGAAGTACTGAAGAAAAATCAGGTGTGTAAAGGAGTGATCATAGTGAAGATGTCTGAGCAAACGTCAGTCTGATGAAATACAGGTGCTGTGAGGAATTTGGGAGTAGTTCAGATGTTAGTGAAAACAGGCTGTTGTTCTGTTAAACTCAGGTGTAGACGTTAAGTCAGGTGTTATAGCAAAGTCATATGTCTAGAGTGGTAAACTCAGGTGTTTTCCTGTGTTGTGAGGCATTGACCCCTCTCATCTCCACTTTAGGACCGTGATATTATCTTTGACCCCCAGACCACAGTGAAAACCCCTGACCCCATACCCTGAACAGGCTGAC
This sequence comes from Salmo salar, assembly GCF_965601325.2. Taxonomy (NCBI): domain Eukaryota; kingdom Metazoa; phylum Chordata; class Actinopteri; order Salmoniformes; family Salmonidae; genus Salmo; species Salmo salar. The sequence continues at coordinate 18,244,269 of NC_138303.1, read as the reverse complement.
AGGCCACTGAGGGATGGCCAGGGTCAACACCCTTCATAGAACGGGTCATGACCCTTCATAGAACGGGTGAGCGGCGACCAAAGAGGGCTGCTAAGTACCAAGTTAACACACACAGGACACAGGGACGAAGGATGGGGAGAAACCAAAACAAGAGACTTCAAAGTCAGCTGACGGAAGGTCTAAACACATCTATTACTTACTATTTACTCCCTAGAGAACCCTTCTCCTCTCCTCTAACCTGAATGAGGCCTCTCTTTTTCCTGCACACAAATATGCCTGCTTAGGCTTGGAAAGTCCTTCAGTTTATTTCACTCAATTCAGTTCAAATAACTTCCCGGTGGGATAAAAGCATAACATTTCCAGAAAACATTTTTCCCTTTTCCACTCTTCTTCTCTCTCCTCCTTCCAAACATTTTCTCTCTCTCCCTTCCATCTCTTGTTCTCCTTCCAGAGTGCAATTCTTATTTCATTACGGGGAGATTCCCAGGCCAAGAGGGTAAACACAACATCCACAATCAACACACGGACACACAGAACCCCTAACCACCAATCAGAGTCAACGCCTGAATATAATCTTAACACCAATCTGAATCAATACCTGGATACACTCCTCCAAGTGGAATTTTTTTAGTTTCAATATAGTTAATCATACCTCATTAACATATTTTAATATATTTAAGTATATCTGTGATAAATATACTTAAGTATATTTAAAATGATGTAAATTGTTCCAATTTATAATACGTTGAATGCATTTAATGTCAATTGTATTTGTATTTTATTAGCATTTAAGTATATTACATACAATAAAAAATGATCGAAATTGGGGCACTTTTTTGGTACTTAAGTATATTCTTAGTATATTAGATAAAGAGCAAAACAAATACACCTTAAATGTAAAATGGTATTTTGAATTAGAATTATGGGGGAAAAAAGTGTATTTATAATGTGTTTCAAGTATACTTTTACAAGTACACTTCTATTCATCAACCACATTAGCTACTGTAATTAGCCATGTAAAGGTTACCTTAATTGCATCTTCTCAGCCAATATTAACATGCAATTGACAAAGCTGAAGCAGCAGTTCTGCTTTTGAGAACAGTGATATATTTACATTTAAATAAAATCTGTAATGTGTAATATGTAATTAAAAGTACATCATTATTCAGTTTGAAAATGAACATAACATTTTTTTAATAAGCTAAATATGAGGAACAATATCAGATTATAAATCAAAACTTCAGCAGCAGAAGATGATGCTGGGTAATATGCATAAAAAAATTATGAATGTGTTTTTGAAAGTATACTTTAAATATATTTGGTGGATATTTAAGTTAATATATTTTTGGGGAAGTATAAATAAGCATATTTTCTTGAGATATGAAAAAGTATACTCTCAGGAGGCATGCTCCTCAGCTGTACATGTTTCCTTATTTTTACTATTTTCTACACTGTAGAATATCGAAGACATCAAAACTATGCAATAACACATATGGAATAATGTAGTAACTAAAAAAGTGTTAAACAAATCAAAATATATTTTAGATTCTTCAAAGTAGCCACCTTATGCCTTGATGACAGTTTTGCACACTCTTGGCATTCTCTCAACCAGCTTCACCTGGAATGCTTTTCCAACAGTCTTGAAGGAGTTCCCACATATGCTGAGCACTTGTTGGCTGCTTTTCCTTCACTCTGTGGTCCAACTCATCCCAAACCATCTCAATTGGGTTGAGGTTGGGTGATTGTGGAGACAAGGTTATCTGAGGCAGCACTCAATCACTCTCCTTCTTGGTCAAATAGCTCTTACACAACCTGGAGGTGTGTTGGGTCATTGTCCTGTTGAAAAACAAATTATAGTCCCACGTATCGCTGCATAATGCTGGTTAAGTGTGCATTGGATTGTAAATAAATCACTGACAGTGTCACCGGCAAAGCACCCTCACACCATCACACTTCCTCCTCCATGCTTCATGGTGGGAACCACACATGTGGAGACCATCCATTCACCTACTCTGCGTCTCACAAAGACATGGCGGTTGGAACCAAAAATCTGAAATTGGGACGCATCAGACCAAAGGACAGATTTCCAACTGTCTCATGTCCATTGCTTGTGTTTGTTGGCCCAAGCAAGTCTCTTCTTCTTATTGGTGTCCTTTAGTAGTGGTTTCTTTGCAGCAATTCGATCATGACGGACTGATTCATTCGATTCGGCTATTCAACTGATCGCTGCCCGCACCTGCCCGCCCGTCCAGCATCACTATTCTGGATGGTTCTGACTTAGAATATGTGGACAACTACAAATACCTAGGTGTCTGGTTAGACTGTAAGCTCTCCTTCCAGACTCACATCAAACATCTCCAATCCAAAGTTAAATCTAGAATTGGCTTCCTATTTCGCAACAAAGCATCCTTCACTCATGCTGCCAAACATACCCTCGTAAAACTGACCATCCTACCGATCCTCGACTTCGGCGATGTCATTTACAAAATAGCCTCCAATACCCTACTCAATAAACTGGATGCAGTCTATCACAGTGCCATCCGTTTTGTCACCAAAGCCCCATATACTACCCACCACTGCGACCTGTACGCTCTCGTTGGCTGGCCCTCGCTTCATACTCATCGCCAATCCCACTGGCTCCAGGTCATCTACAAGACCCTGCTAAGTAAAGTCCCCCCTTATCTCAGCTCGCTGGTCACCATAGCAGCACCCACCTGTAGCACGCGCTCTAGCAGGTATATCTCTGGTCACCCCCAAAGCCAATTCCTCCTTTGGCCGTCTCTCCTTCCAGTTCTCTGCTGCCAATGACTGGAACGAACTACAAAAATCTCTGAAACTGGAAACACTTATCTCCCTCACTAGCTTTAAGCACCAGCTGTCAGAGCAGCTCACAGATCACTGCACCTGTACATAGCCCATCTATAATTTAGCCCAAACAACTACCACTTCCCCTACTGTATTTATTTTTTATTTATTTTGCTCCTTTGCACCCCATTATTTCTATTTCTATTTCTACTTTGCACTTTCTTCCACTACAAATCTACCATTCCAGTGTTTTACTTGCTATATTGTATTTACTTTGCCACCATGGCCTTTTTTGCCTTTACCTCCCTTATCTCACCTCATTTGCTCACATTGTATATAGACTTATTTTTCTACTGTATTATTGACTGTATGTTTGTTTTTACTCCATGTGTAACTCTGTGTTGTTCTATGTGTCGAACGGCTTTGCTTTATCTTGGCCAGGTGACAGTTGTAAATGAGAACTTGTTCTCAACTTGCCTACCTGGTTAAATAAAGGTGAACAAAAAAAAAATTCATGCAGTCTCCTCTGAACAGCTGATGTTGAGATGTGTCTATTACTTGAACTCTGTGAAGCATTTTTTTGGGCTGCAATTTCTGAGGCTGTTAACTCTGCAGCAGAGGTAACTCTGGGTCTTCCATTCCTGTGAGAGCCAGTTTCATCATAGCTCTTGATGGTTTTTGCAACTGCACACATTTTCCGGATTGACTGACCTTCATGGCTTAAAGTAATGATGGACTGTCATGTCTCTTTGCTTATTTGACTTTGTCTTTCACCAAATAGGGATTTCTGTATACCACCCCTACCTTGTCACAAAACAACTGATTGGTTCAAACACATTAAGAAGGAAAGAAATTCCACAAATTAACAAGGCACCACTGTTAATTGAAATTAATTCCAGTTAACTACCTCATGAAGCTGGTTGAGAGAATGCCAAGAGTGTGCAAAGCTGTCATCAAGGCAAAGGGTAACTACTTTGAATAATCTAAAATATATTTTGATTTGTTTAACACTTCTTTTGGTTACTACATGATTCCATATGTGTTATTTCAAGTTTTGATGTCTTCACTATTATTCTACAATATAGAAAATAGTAAAAATAAAGAAAATCCCTGGAATGAGTAGGTGTGTCCAAACTTTTGACTGGTACTGTAGTCGTTGCATAACTATTCAGCTCCCTGAGTCAATGCATGTTAGAAACACTCTTGGCAGCAATTACAGCGGTGAGTCTTCTTGGGTAAATCTCGAAGAGCTTTACACACCTGGATTGTGCAATAATAGCCCTTTATTCTTTTCATAATTCTTCAAGCTCTGTCAAGATGTTGGGGATCATGGCTAGACAGCAATTTGCATATCTTGCCATAGATTTTCAAATTTAAATTCCTCTCCCAGTGTCTTTTGTAAAACAGACTCAAGCAGGTTTTCCACTAGGATTTTGCCTGTGCTTAGCTCCATCACGTTTCTTTTTACCCTGACAAACTCCCCAGTATTTCCAGATGTCAAGCATACACATAATATGATGCTGTCACATCTGCGTGGGAAGCAAGTTCAGGGAGTGAGTGTTTTAATAAATAAAAGAAACACGAAACACAAACAGCGCACCGACATGAAACAGAGTCAATAACACCTGAGGAAAGAACCAAGGGGAGTGACAGATATAGGGAAGATAATCAAGGAGGTAATGGAGTCCAGGTGAATGTCATGAGGGGCAGGTGTGCGGGATAATCAGCAGCCTGATGACCTAGAGGCCGGAGAGGGAGTATCCGTGACAGATGCAGACACCACCATACTTTTAAAAAAGGCGGCAGTTACTCAGTGATGTGTTGGATTTTGCAGTACTACTTTAGTGCCTTGTTGCATACAATATGTATGTTTTTGATATTTGTATTACTCCTTTCACATTTAAAATCATTACTGTGGAGTCATTACAGTATTGCTGATTCTTCCATCACAGCCATTGAACTCTGTAACTGTTTTACAATCACCAATCATAATCACCAATCACCATGGTAACATCGCTGAGGAGTTTCATTCCTGTCCTGCAGCTCAGTTCAGAAGGACAACTGTATCTCAAATATCAAATAAAATAAAATGTTATTTGTCACATACATATGGGTAGCAGATGTTAATGCGAGTGTAGAGACATGCTTGTGCTTCTAGTTCAGATATCTAACAAGTAATTTAACCATTTTCCAACAACTACCTAATATACACAAATCTAAAGGGGTAAATGAGAATATGTACATATAAAATATGGATGAGCGATTGCCGAGCGGCATAGGCAAGGTTCAATAGATGGTATAAAATACAGTATATACATATGATGTGAGTAATGTAAGATATGTAAACATTATTAAAGTGTCATTACTTAAAGTGGCATTATTTAATGTGACTAGCAATCCATTTATTAAAGTGGCAGTGATTGGGTCTCAATGTAGGCAGCAGCTTCTCTGAGTTAGTGATTGCTGTTGTAAGGGTCCTGTGTGTAGCTGGTGTAGAGAGTCAGGCGCAGGACAGCAAATATGAGTAATCAACGTATTTTTACTCAAAATGACAAATGTACAAAGTAACATACAGTAACAGACCAAAAATACAATAAACAATCACTCACAAACAAACATGGGGAACAGAGGGTTACATAATAAACAGGCAATTGGGTTAGTGAAACCAAGTGTGTAAGATTAAGACAAAACAAATGGAAAATGAAAAGTGGATCGGCGGTGGCTAGAAGGCCGGTGACGTCGACCGCCGAACGCCGCCCGAACAAGGGACCAACTTCGGTGGAAGTCGTGACAGCTGTTTAGCAGTCTGATGGCCTTGAGATAAAAGCTGTTTTTCAGTCTCTCGGTCCCAGCTTTGATGCACCTGTACTGCCTTTTCGCCTTTTGGATGGTAGGGTAGCGGTGTGAACAGGCAGTGGCTCGGGTGGTTGTTGTCCTTGATGATCTTTTTCCTTCCTGTGACATCGGGTGGTGTAGGTGTCCTGGAGGGCAGGTAGTTTTCCCCCGGTGATCCGTTGTTCAGACCACACTACCCTCTGGAGAGCCTTGCGGTTGAGGGCGAAGCATTTGCCGTACCAGGCGGTGATACAGCCCGACAGGATGCTCTCGATTGTGCATCTGTAAAAGTTTGTCAGGGTTTTGGGTGACAAGTCAAATTTAGTCAACCTCCTGAGGTTGAAGAGGCGCTGTTGTGCCTTCTTCACCACACTGTCTGTGTGGGTGGACCATTTAAGTTTGTCTGTGATGTGTACGCCAAGGAACTTAAAACTTTCCACCTTCTCCACTGCTGTTCTTTGATGTGGATAGGGGGGTGCTCCCTCTGCTGTTTCCTGAAGTCCACGACCATCTCCTTTGTTTTATTGACGTTGAGTGAGAGGTTATTTTCCTGACACCACACTCTGAGTGCCCTCACCTCCTCCCTGTAGGCTGTCTCGTCGTTGTCCAGGACCCAATTTTGGGGTTGAGACCCAGGGTCTCGAGCTTAATGATGAGTTTGGAGGGTACTATGGTGTTGAATGCTGAGCTGTTGTCAATTAACAGCATTCTTACATAGGTATTGCTCTTGTCCAGATGGGATAGTGCAGTGTGCAGTGTGATGGCGATTGCATCGTCTGTGGACCTGTTGGGGCGGTATGCAAACTGAAGTGGGTCTAGGGTGGCCGGTAAGGTGGAGGTGATATGATCCTTGACTAGTCTCGCAAAACACTTCATGATGACAGAAGTGAGTGCCACGGGGCGGTAGTCATTTAGTTCATGTATCTTTTCCTTTTTGGGTACAGGAACAATGGTGGCCATCTTGAAGCATGTGAGGATAGCAGACTGGGATAGGGAGCGATTGAATATGTCCGCAAACACACCAGCCAGCTGTTCTGCGCATGCTCTGAGGACGATGCTAGGGATGACGTCTGGGCCAGCAGCCTTGCAAGGGTTAACGCGTTTAAATGTTTTACTCACATCGGCCACGGAGAAGGAGGGGGAGGGGCGCAGTCCTTGATAGTGGTCCGTGGCGGTGGCACTGTATCGTCCTCAAAAGCGGGCAAAGAAGGTGTTAAGTTTGTCTGAAAGCGTGACGTCGGTGTGTCCATGAAGTGGCAGTTTTTTTTTGTAGTCCATAAATTCTTGTAGACCCTGCCACATAAACTCAGCAAAAAAAGAAACGTTCTCTCACTGTCAACTGCGTTTATTTTCAGCAAACTTAACGTGTAAATATTTGTATGAACATAACAGGATTCAACAACTGAGACTTAAACTGAACAAGTTCCACAGACATGTGACTAACAGAAATTGAATAATGTGTCCCTGAACAAAGGAGGGGGGTGGGGGGGTCAAAATCAAAAGTAACAGTCAGTATCTGGTGTGGCCACCAGCAGCATTAACCTCTTGACGTTACCCTAGGATAGGGGGCGCCACAGCGCATTTTGGAAAAAATTCGTGCCCATTTTCAATGGCCTACTAATCAAACTCAGAAGCTAGGATATGCATACAATTAATACCTGTGGATAGAAAACACCCTAAAGTTTCTAAAACTGTTTGAATGGTGTCTGTGAGTATAACAGAACTCATATGGCAGTCAAAACCCCGAGACCGATTGAACCAGGAAGTGGAATTCTGAATTGTGGACTCAACTTCACGTCATTGCCTATTATTCACACCGTGAGCTATCGTTCATTGAGCACTTCCTATTGCTTCCACAAGATGTCGCCAGTCTTTACAAAGTGTTTTGAGCCTTCTACTGTCGAAACTCAGTGAATGAGACGCGTTGGAAATTGGTCACAGGGGGAGGGCCATCACCATTATGACGCCGGCGGCCCTGTCTACCCCCACCTTTGGAAACGTTTTGAAACACAATACAATCGTCCCCCTCGAATCTTATTGGCTCTCTTGTTGAAACAGGCCCTGAAGATTTATGTTATACAACGTTTGACATGTTTGAACGAACCTAAATGGGAAAAAAATGTTTTATTTCGAAACGGCTGTCCTGCGCCCGGCAGAGCGTTTGGATACAGCATTCAGACGCGCTAACAACAGCAAGCTAATGGAACATAAAGGATGGACTTTTTCGACCGAAAATACATCTGTTGTGGACCTGGGATTCCTGGAAGTGCTTTCTGATGAAGACAACTAAAGGTAAGCGATTATTGACAATATTATACAAGATTAGATGTGATATGCGATTGTTCCAAGATGGCGCCGAGCTCGGTTTACTAGCTCATTTTCTGAGTATCGCATCCCCTTTTATTGCTAAGTGTGATTACCCAGTAAAGTTATTTTTAAATCTGGTATGACAGGTGCTTTCAAGAGATATTCATCTATAAATCTTAGAATGACAATATTACATTTTAAAAATGTTTTCGAATAGTAATTCAGTAAATTGTAGCACTGTTTCCCTGGATGCATTTGACAGGAAAATAGTTAGTCAACGTCAGACGCCGATGTAAAATGCTGTTTTCATATATAAATATGAACTTTATTGAACAAAAGAATGCATGCATTGTGTAACATGATGTCCTAGGTGTGTCATCTGATGAAGTTTGTAAAAGGTTAGTGCTGCATTTAGCTGTTTTTTGGTTATTTGTGATGCATGTGGTTGGTCGGAAAATGGCTATGTTGCTGCTTTTACGATGGACTCCTCTAACATAATCTAATGATTTGCTTTTCCTGTAAAACCTTTTTGAAATCGGACGACGTGGGTCGATTCAGGAGAGGTGTATCTATAAAACGATATGAGACAGTCCTATATTTGAAAAAATATATATATTAAATTTTGTTATGCTAATGTCGCTAGGAGTTTTCCCTGGATTTTGATCCCGCATACGGGACGGGACGCTGGAGAGGTTTTAAGTACTGCAGTGCATCTCCTCATGGACTGCACCAGATTTTCCAGTTCTTGCTGTGAGACGTTACCCCACTCTTCCACCAAAATGACTAAAATGTAAAGGCACCTGCAAGTTCCCGGACATGAATGAAGGGAACATTTTGGCATTTGCTGTATGATCGATGAGAAACTCCATATTGCAAATGTACAGACTCTTATTAGACGTCCGCGAATGTTTGTAAAATGTGCGGACGACGGCGGGCCGTGCACCGGGGCCAGATCTTCCGGGAAGTCTCGGACATTCGGTTTCCATTTTATAAAATGTTCATATTTTTGTCATTTTTCCGCTGTCTCGGAAAATACCACCAGATGGCGAATGTAATCTTATTGCAAATGTACAAAACAACATCAATCACGACATGGCCGTTTCTCCTAAACGGAAAAGACTTCAAAGACGAAACTTGGTGAGCATAGGTTTGGCATAATGGGCAGTTAGCCCCGAACAAGATGGCGTCGAGGCCTCAACGCTTTTTGAGTTAAGGCCGTTTATCTGGGATTAAAGGTCAAAAATGAAAACAGAGCGCTAATTTGACCACTTCACATCAAAGTACATGAACCTACGGTGTCAGGAAAAAAAGAACCAGACATTTATCTATTGTAATTTAAGACAATGTACAATTGGTGATTTTTTTCCAAAAAGTTACAGATCCAGTTGCAGTGTGTTCAGACGAATCCATTAACCTGTTAGGGCTAGGGGGCAGTATTTGCACGGCTGGATAAAAAAAATGTACCCGATTTAATCTGGTTACTAATCCTACCCAGTAACTAGAATATGCATATACTTATTATATATGGATAGAAAACACTCTAAAGTTTCTAAAACGGTTTGAATGGTGTCTGTGAGTATAACAGAACTCATTTGGCAGGCAAAACCCTGAGACATTTTCTGACAGGAAGTGGATACCTGATGTGTTGTATTACCTTTAAACCTATCCCATTGAAAAACACAGGGGCTGAGGAATATTTTGGCACTTCCTATTGCTTCCACTAGATGTCACCAGCCTTTACAAAGTGTTTTGAGTCTTCTGGAGGGAGATCTGACCGAACAAGAGCCATGGAACGATGATGGCCCATTAGACACCTGGCGCGCGAGTTCATGTTGGGTACCCTCGTTCCAATACGTTATAAAAGAGTATGCATTCGTCCACCTTGAATATTATTCATGTTCTGGTTAAAAAAGGCCCTAATGATTTATGCTATACAACGTTTGACATGTTTGAACGAACGTAAATATATTTTTTCCCCTCGTTCATGACGAGAAGTCCGGCTGGCTTAGATCATGTGCTAACAAGACGGAGATTTTTGGACATAAATGATGAGCTTTTTTGAACAAAACTACATTCGTTATGGACCTGTGATACCTGGAAGTGACATCTGATGAAGAGAATCAAAGGTAATGGATTATTTACATAGTATTTTCGATTTTAGATCTCCCCAACATGACGTCTAGTCTGTATCGCAACGCGTATTTTTCTGGGCGCAGTGCTCAGATTATTGCAAAGTGTGATTTCCCAGTAAGGTTATTTTTAAATCTGGCAAGTTGATTGCGTTCAAGAGATGTAAATCTATAATTCTTTAAATGACAATATAATATTTTACCAATGTTTTCTAATTTTAATTATTTAATTTGTGGTGCTGACTTGACTGCCGGTTATTGGAGGGAAACGATTTCCTCAACATCAATGCCATAGTAAAACGCTGTTTTTGGATATAAATATGAACTTGATAGAACTAAAAATGCATGCATTGTCTAACATAATGTCCTAGGAGTGTCATCTGATGGAGATTGTAAAAGGTTAGTGCATCATTTTAGCTGGTTTTATGGTTTTGGTGACCCTGTCTTTGAATTGACAAAACATTACACACAACTCTTGTAAATGTACTGTCCTAACATACTCTAAATTTATGCTTTCGCCGTAAAACCTTTTTGAAATCGTAAAACGTGGTTAGATTAATGAGATGTTTATCTTTCAAAGGGTGTAAAATAGTTGTATGTTTGAAAAATTTGAATTTTGACATTTATTTGGATTCAAATTTGCCGCTCTTGAAATGCACCTGCTGTTGATGGAGTGCACCACGGGGGGGGACGCTAGCGTCCCACCTAGCCCATAGAGGTTAAGGCGGGTTTCGGAGCTCTGCGAGATTTCTGTGATTTTCTGTGATTTTCTGAAACAATATACACTCATTCAACCCTCTGTAAATAAGTCGCTCGGTCTGAGCGCATCGAACGTGAAAAAAATTAGGCCCATAATGAAGCCTGGCCCTAAATTGCAGGTGCTTTTGGGTGGCAGCGGGAGAACCGTTAGGGTTAGAAGCACAATTGGACCTCAGGAACATTCCTGAGGTCCTCCCGATCTGTGCAAGCCTAACCTTGACCATGTGGCATTAACCCTTAACAGTGAAAAGAAGGTGTTTACTTCAAACAGTTTGGAATGACTTCTCTCGCCATAGGAGTACATTGCCTGCTCCCCTAAATTCAACCTGAAGCCTATGTGGGTTATGAATGTCTTATGAACCTGTCTTCGATGACTATCCATCAGGCCACTATGAGGTCTATCTGTGTCGATTCTAAGCTTCCTGGAGCAACCGGAAGTGGTTAAATTCACCGCCCTTCCTCTTCTCAGAGAGGAGTTTATCTCTGTCATTGTGATGCATGGAGAAGCCCGGTAGCTGAACCGATTCCGACAACATATCCCGAGAGAGCCGAGTTTCCGTGAAACAGAGAATGTTACAATCTCTGATGTCTCTCTGGAAGGTAACCCTTCCTCGAATTTCATCTACCTTGCTGTCAAAAGACTGGACATTGGCGAGTAGTATACTCAGGAGTGGTGAGTGATGTGCACGTCTACGGAGCCTGACCAGGAGGACGCTCCATCTTCCCCGCCGTTGTTTTGGGTCGGCTTCTGGGATTAGGTCCATTGTCCTGGGTGGTGGTCCAAACAGATGATCCGCTTCGGGAAAGTCGTATTCCTGGTCATAATGTTGGTAAATTGACGTCGCTCTTATATCCAATAGTTCTTCCCGGCTGTATGTAATAAAACTTGAGTTTTCCTGGGGTAAAAATGTAAGAAATAATACATAAAAAAAAAAAATACTGCATAGTTTCCTAAGGACTTGAAGCGAGGCGACCATCTCTGTCGGTGCCATCTTTGATGTGTCTGGGTGGTTTAATACATAATCCACAGCATAATTATTAATTTGACCATGCTTAAATATTCCATGTCTGATTTGATATTGTTAATGATCTACCAATCAGTGTCCTTTTTATGAGGCTTTCGAAAGGCTCCCTGGTCTTTGTAGTTGAATCTGTGCTTGAAATTCAATACTTGACTAAGGACAGAGGAAGGGTTAGTCCAAGAAAATCATGACAATCCCTATTATTTCACGCAGAGTCCATTTAACATATTATGTGATTTGTTAAGCCAAATTTTACTCCTGAAATAATTTAGTCTTGTTGTTGCATTTTTCTTCCACTTTTGAGATTTTTTACAACAAATGTCAATTAAATCAATTTGAACCTTTTCACATGTGAGTTCCAAATCTCTCTAATGGTCACCCAAGTGTGAGTTTTTTATGCTTGTGATGTCAGAATGCACTCACTGTTCCAAAATTGTTACACAACAGGACAGTTAACCCGTGCTGCCCTCAAGCCAAGACACACGCTGCCTGCTAATTATCTATTGGCTATATTTGAACTTGGCAATTTGAAATTATTTTCTAACAAGTTTTATTTTCTAACAACAGTTTGAATTGAGGTGTGTTCTGCCTCCTCATTGAGTCACACAGAAGTAGCATTCTGATTCTTGCATAGATTTTAAAGGACATGTTGTGTAAAATATATTTTTGAAGGTTGTACTGATTATGGTGAGCTAATGTTAAGCTATTTGCCAGCTATGTGTGGCGTCATGTTTGTTAACATTGTACAATTGTGGGTGTCACGTAAATGTCTGTCAGATGTTATAACAAAATGAGGTGTGGGTTGTTTCACTCATCATTTGAGTGAACTTCCGGAAGTGAATGAAGGGAAGTGAATGACGGTAGACGACACACCCGCTTCAATGCATACTGCAAAAAGACCAAACGCCGAAGACGTGGATGTCAATTAAGGCAGTCCCCCGCACCTCTCTGATACAGAGGGGTTGGGTTAAATGCGGAAGACACATTTCAGTTGAATATATTGTTGGACAACTGACTAGGTATCCCCCTTTCTCATCTTGTTGCCTCTTCTTATCTTTGGTTGACCAGAAAAAACAAACATGGCGGCGGTTACAAACTACCCATCGCCAGATTACTTTCGATCTTTTACTCAGTTATTTTGATCAATGGTGAGCTCACCCGCGATGTGATGAATTGTAAAATGCCATTTCTATTTGCTAATTCATATTATGTTTTCTGTCAGCTGAGAGTTACCTAAATGTGAACGCTTGTGTTAGGTCAATATTTCCTCAGTTAGCGCTAGGACTAATGTAGCCTACATTTTCCGGTTTGGATAATTGTGTTATGCTGTCACTACTTCTGTGAATGTCTGAACATTGCATCCAAAAATAAACTGTCACATTCAGGACATAACGTTGTAAGGACTGTTTGTGCAAAATGTTTCTGTGTTGCCAGCTCTGAGGACGCAGCTAGAGATGCCGTATGGGCCAGCAGCCCTGCGAGGGTTAACATGCTTAAATGTCTTACGTCAGCCACAGAGAACGAGAGCCCACAGTCCCTTGGGAGCGGGCCGCGTCAGTGGCACTGTGTTATCCTCAAAGTGGGGCGAAGAAGGTGTTTAGCTTGTCCATGAGCAAGACGTTAGTGTCCGCGACGTAGCTGGTTTTCCCTTTGTAGTCTGTGATTGTCTGTAGATCCTGCCACATACGTCTCATGTCTGAGCCGTTCAATTGCGACTCCACTTTGTCTCTGTACTGACGACTCCACTTTGTCTCTGTACAGACGACTCCACTTTGTCTCTGTACAGACGACTCCACTTTGTCTCTGTACTGATGACTCCACTTTGTCTCTGTACAGACGACTCCACTTTGTCTCTGTACAGACGACTCCACTTTGTCTCTGTACTGACGACTCCACTTTGTCTCTGTACAGAGGTTTTGCCTGTTTGAAGGAATAATGGAGGGAATAACTACACTGTTTGTATTCAGCCATATTCCCAGTCACCTTGCCATGGTTAAATGCGGTGGTTCATGCTTTCAGTTTTGCTCAAATGCTGCCATCTATCCACGGTTTCTGGTTAGGGTAAATTTTAATAGTCACAGTGGGAACGACATCCCCCATACACTTCCTGATGAATTCAATCACCATATCCGTGTATATGTCAATGTTATTCTCAGAGGCTACCTGGAACATATCTCAGTCCACGTGATCAAAACATTCTTGAACCATGGATTCCGATTGGTCAGACCAGCATTGAATAGACCTTAGAACAGGCACTTCCTGTTTGAGTTTCTGCCTATATGAAGGGAGGAGCAAAATGTAGTTGTGATCTGATTTGCCAAAGGGAGGGCGGGGGAGGGCCTTGTAGGCATCTCGAAAGGGGGTGTAGCAGTGATCCAGTGTATTTCCAGAGCGAGTACTACAGTCAATGTTGATAGAACTTCGGTAGCGGTTTCCTCAAATTTTCTTTGTTAAAATCCCCAGCTACAATAAATGCAGCAGGATATGTGGTTTACAGTTTGCATAAAGTCCAGTGTAGTTCCTTGAGGGCCTTCATGGTATCAGCTTGAGGGGGAATATACATGGCTGTGACTATAACCGAAGATAATTCTCTTGGGAGGTAATACGGTCGGCATTTGATTGTGAGGTATTACAGGTCAGGTGAACAAAAGGACTTGAGTTTCTATATGTTATCACAATCACACTATGAGTAGGTAATCATGAAACATACACCCCCGCCTTTCTTCTTCCCGGAGAGTTCTTTATTCCTGTCTGCTCGATGTACTGAGAATCCAGCTGGCTATATATCCCGAGAGAGCCATGATTCCGTGAAACAGAGTATGTTACAGTCCCCCTGATGTCTCTCTGGAAGGAGATCATCGCCCTGAGCTCGTCTACATGGCTCAAAGTGGAAGAGAGATTGACATCAACATTACTTGTTTTCATAAGAGGTGTTGACAAGCTGAAGGTACCGAGCTGTCTGTTTAAAATACTAGCACACAGCTCGGACACCCATGCATACCCCACAAGACATGCCACCAGAGGTCTCTTCACAGTCCCCAAGTCCAGAACAGACTATGGGAGGCGCACAGTACTACATAGAGCCATGACTACACAGAACTCTATTCCACATCAGGTAACTGATGCAAGCAGTAGAATCAGATATAAAAAGCAGGTAAAATACACCTTACGGAACAGTGGGGGCTGCGAAGTAACAAAAACATAAGCACAGACACATGCATACACACACATGATAACATCCGCACTATACACACACGTACACATGGATTTTGTGTTGTAGATATATGGTAGTGGAGTAGGGTGCCCTCAGGCACACACTTAGTGTGTTGTGAATTCTGTAATGAATGTATTGTAATGTTTTTAAAATTGTATAACTGCCTTAATTCTGCCAGAACCCAGGAAAAGTAGCTGCCATAATAAATACAAATACTGAACTTTAGCGAGTAATATAATCTGAAATGGTGGATGGTGTGTACGCCTCCTCTGAATAACAGTTCTCCGCCAGCGGTGTCTGGGATAAGTTCAGTTACCCTGGGGGGTATGAACAAAGTATCCAATTCAGAAAAGTCATATTCCTGGTTGTAATGCTGGTTACCGCCGCTCTGATATCCACGTTATTTCCGGCTGTATTTAATAACACAAAAGAAAGTTCAATGTCTTTCAGCACAATCTTTCTTTATTTTGAATGAATATACATGTACTAAATTACAATTAAATCGTTTGAAATTGAAGTACAGTTTTAATGAGTGTGTTTAAGTTTAATGATAGTGAACAAATACAGTAGTATAATAAAAGACTGAAAAACAATGAATATAAAGTACACTCTAATAAGTGTATTGAAGTGTGATGATAGCATATTTAGAGTATACTAAAAGACTGAAAAAAACAAAGTGTGTTGAAGTAAATTATATTATATTTATAGTATACTTATGATATAATAGAACATTACATCTTGTATTTGAAGTATATTATTTATAGTCTTAGTATATAAGTATACTTTAGTATACTTGTAATATATACAAATATTATGTTTTTTGCTTGGGCCTAAACACCAGAGTCAACGCCTGGATACACAGAACCCTTAACCACCAATCAGAGTCAACTCCTGGATACACAGAACCCTTAACCACCAATCAGAGTCAACTCCTGGATACACAGAACCCTTAACCACCAATCAGAGTCAACGCCTGGATACACAGAACCCTTAACCACCAATCAGAGTCAACGCCTGGATACACAAAACCCTTAACCACCAATCAGAGTCAACGCCTGGATACACAAAACCCTTAACCACCAATCAGAGTCAACTCCTGGATACACAGAACCCTTAACCACCAATCAGAGTCAACTCCTGGATACACAGAACCCTTAACCACCAATCAGAGTCAACGCCTGGATACACAGAACCCTTAACCACCAATCAGAGTCAACTCCTGGATACACAGAACCCTTAACCACCAATCAGAGTCAACGCCTGGATACACAGAACCCTTACCCACCAATCAGAGTCAACGCCTGGATACACAGAACCCTTAACCACCAATCAGAGTCAACGCCTGGATACACAGAACCCTTAACCACCAATCAGAGTCAACGCCTGGACACACAGAACCCTTAACCACCAATCAGAGTCAACGCCAGGATACACAGGCACACACACACACACACACACACACACACACACACACACACACACACACACACACACACACACACGCACACATACGGACACACGTTGTGTCTATCAGTCCTGTCATCTCTGTTTTCTCATATTAACGGTGGCTCATTCTGAGACAGGATATGAGGATTAGGCATTGCCTTACTACGCTACAGCTACACACTGCTAAATGGCTCCCATGTGTTCCCTCATAGAGAAAGGCTAATAAACGTTAGCCGCTTGCTCGCCTAGCACCCCCAGAATAATAGCAGTGGATAGATGAGTCCCACTGATAACAACTAGCGCTAAGGGCTAATGGGGCTGGCTTATTCTATTAGGCTGGGATAAGATGCACTGGGAGAGAGGAAGAGAGGGGAAGAAAGGGGAGAGTGGGGAAGAAAGGGGGAGAGTATCAGGCACAGGAGGCTGCTGAGGGGAGGACGGCTCAGAATAATGGCTGGAATGAAGTAAATGGAATGGCATCAAACACATGAAAACCATGTGTTTGATGTGTTCGACAGCATTCCATTTATTCTGTTCCAGAAATTAGCCCAATTAAGGTGCCACCGGCCGCCTGTGGTATCAGGAGAATAGTAGAAGGCTTCTGATACTATGAGAGCATACACAGTCAAAAACACACACAAACACACACTTTGAGTTAATACTTGATTGGAGAGACTGTACTGGTGAATATAGCTCCTGTTCATACTGATAGATTATTCTTCAGATCACACTAGCAGGGAAAGGGAGGACACTGCAGAGGAATGGGAGAAGGCAGGAGAGAGAAGATGGCGGGAGCAAGAAGGAGGAAAAGAGAAAGATGGAGGGAGAGAACGATGGAGGGAGAGAGGAGGGAAAAAGAAAGATATAGGGAGAGAGAAGGGGAGAGAGAGAAAGGTGGAGGGAGAGAGAAGGGGAGAGAGAGAGAGATGGAGGGAGAGAGAAGGGGAGAGGGAGAAAGGTAGAGGAAGAGAGAAGGGGAGAGAGAGAAAGGTGGAGGGAGAGAGAAGGGGAGAGAGAGAAAGGTGGAGGGAGAGAGAAGGGGAGAGAGAGAAAGGTGGAGGGAGAGAGAAGGGGAGAGGGAGATGGAGGAAGAGAAGGGGAGAGAGAGATGGAGGGAGAGAGGAGGGAAAGAGAGATATAGGGAGAGAGAAGGGGAGAGAGAGAAAGGTGGAGGGAGAGAGAAGGGGAGAGAGAGAGAGAGAGAGATGGAGGGAGAGAAGGGGAGAGAGAGAGATGGAGGGGGATAAGGGGAGAGAGAAAAAGGTGGAGGGAGAGAGAAGGGGAGAGAGAGAAAGGTGGAGGGAGAGAGCAGGGGAGAGAGAGAAAGGTGGAGGGAGAGAGCAGGGGAGAGAGAGAAAGGTGGAGGGAGAGAGAAGGGGAGAGAGAGATGGAGTGAGAGAGCAGGGGAGAGAGAGAAAGGTGGAGGGAGAGAGAGAAAGGTGGAGGGAGAGAGAAGGGGAGAGAGAGAAAGGTGGAGGGAGAGAGAAGGGGAGAGAGAGAAAGGTGGAGGGAGAGAGCAGGGGAGAGAGAGAAAGGTGGAGGAAGAGAGAAGGGGAGAGAGAAATGGAGGGAGAGAGCAGGGGAGAGAGAGAAAGGTGGAGAGAGAGAGAGAGAAGGGGAGAGAGAGAAAGGTGGAGGGAGAGAAGGGGAGAGAGAGAAAGGTGGAGGGAGAGAGAAGGGGAGAGAGAAAGGAGGGAGAGAGCAGGGGAGAGAGAGAAAGGTGGAGAGAGAGAGAGAAGGGGAGAGAGAGAAAGGTGGAGGGAGAGAGAAGGGGAGAGAGAGATGGAGGGAGAGAGCAGGGGAGAGAGAGAAAGGTGGAGGGAGAGAGAGAGAAGGGGAGAGAGAGAAAGGTGGAGGGAGAGAGAGAAAGGTGGAGGGAGAGAAGGGGAGAGAGAGATGGAGGGAGAGAGCAGGGGAGAGAGAGAAAGGTGGAGGGAGAGAGAGAGAAGGGGAGAGAGAGAAAGGTGGAGG
Source organism: Salmo salar (assembly GCF_965601325.2). Taxonomy (NCBI): domain Eukaryota; kingdom Metazoa; phylum Chordata; class Actinopteri; order Salmoniformes; family Salmonidae; genus Salmo; species Salmo salar. The sequence continues at coordinate 18,225,781 of NC_138303.1, read as the reverse complement.
GAGAGAGAAGGGGAGAGAGAGATGGAGGGAGAGAGCAGGGGAGAGAGAGAAAGGTGGAGGGAGAGAGAGAGAAGGGGAGGAGAGAAAGGTGGAGGGAGAGAGAGAAAGGTGGAGGGAGAGAAGGGGAGAGAGAGATGGAGGGAGAGAGAAGTCGTTTTCTTTAGGTGAATCTTGACACTGCCGCATTCTCTGAACACATGGAGTGGATTATGTAGTCTGGTCCTACACACCGTTTTCACCACAGTAACACACACACACTGGGTATGCACACACACACACACCCCTACACACACCAGGTATGCATACACACCAGGTATGCACACACACACCCCTACACACACACCAGGTATGCACACAATCCCATTATAAAGCCAAGGTCTTTTTTTTGGTCTATGGGGGGCTCTGACATAAAAGAGTAACAAGGTATTTTTTTGTCTCTTGGGGGCTCTGATATAAAAGAGTAACAAGGTATTAACCTTTATGACATTCTTCACTTAATGCTTTTTCAGCTAAAAATACAAATCTTCATGACTGGGCTGTGCACCTTTCTAATTAAGCAACCCCACACACCAGGGTGGAGTACCACGGTAAAACTTTACTGGCCTGTATGTGTGTGATTGGAAAAGAGAGAGAGGGGATAGATTGAGAGAGAGAGAGAAAGCGAGAGAGAGGAGAGAGACACAGAGAGAGAAAAGGGAGAGAGAGAGACAGAGAGAGGAAAGAGAGAGAGACAGAGAGAGGAAAGAGAGAGAAACAGAGAGAGGAAAGAGAGAGAAACCGAGAGAGGAAAGAGAGAGAGAGAGGAGAGAGAGCGAGCGAGAGAAAGGAAAGAGAGAGAGAGAAGTGGGGGAGAAACTTGTCCATCTCTGGTTTTTCTCACTCCGGTCGTTTTTATCACCTCAGAGCCCTACTTTAGTCTGTTCGGCTGGTGAACGCAGTTAGGATTAATACCACGAGGTAACACACATACAGCAGGCTCAGTAGATATACTGTACACCAACCGCAGCCGCTACATAGCTGCAGAACAGTAAACCTTCATGTCAACTCCATCAATTTAGGACCACTAAAATCAGAAGGGGCTGTAAAGAAACTTCATTACAGACAACCACTAGAAAACAAGCACAGACACACATTTCTATGCACACATGCACGCACACATGCACACACACAGTTATAGTCCTCTGAAAGTCATGAGGGACCATAAAAAGAGCTGCTTGTATTGCAGTACATTCCCCTCAGTCAGAGCTGAACAATCATGTGGGAATTGTGGTCACAACCAAAACGTACAATCAGTAGGTGCTGTGCTTATGAATCTCAAATCTAGCTAGCTTGTGATTTGGCACCGTGCACCTCAATGTCCCCAATGCCCCCAGGGGCAGATAACCCAGATAGATCATGAAAAGAGGAGGATGATGAAGAGAGGAGGATGATGAAGAGAGGAGGTTGATGAAGAGGAGGGTGAAGAAAAGAGGATGATGAAGAGAGGAGGGTGATGAAGAGGATGGTGAAGAAAAGAGGAGGATGATGAAGAGGAGGATGATGAAAAGAGGAGGATGATGAAGAGAGGAGGGTGATGAAGAGGAGGGTGATGAAGAGGAGGGTGATGAAAAGAGGAGGATGATGAAGAGAGGAGGGTGATGAAGAGGAGGATGATGAAGAGAGGATGATGATGAAGAGAGGAGGATGAGGAGGAGGAGGGTAATGAAGAGGAGGATGAGGAGGAGGATGATGAAGAGAGGAGGATGATGAAGAGAGGAGGATGATGAAGAGAGGAGGATGATGAAGAGAGGAGGATGATGAAAAGAGGAGGATGATGAAAAGAGGAGGATGATGAAGAGAGGAGGATGATGAAGAAGAGGATGATGAAAAGGAGGGTGATGCTGGAGAAGTTGAAAGGAAGAACATCGCAGTCACTCACCTCTCATGATTGGAGCTTCAGTTCCCATGGCGACGGTCATGCCCAGATGCCCTCCTCATCGTCCTGTTGGAGAGAATAAATCAATCAGTCAAATGCAATTTGCATAACATTTTCTTCATGTACTGTGTTTTTTCTGGAGAACACAGCAAAATCCAGACCTGAATACCAAAGGTCAGGCCTTCCTATACTTAGTTGTACCGTGTTTCCCTACAAGTCTCACAGCCAGTTATAATCAAAGCTAGCATGTTTAGCTTGTTCACCCAGGCTGTAGCTCTGTTCTACTGTATGATATCAATGGACTTTTTCCCTCTTTGTGATGTAGTCAGGAGGCAGTAATGAATCTTACAGAGGTTTCCTCAGGCCTGAGTCTAGCCAGACATAGCCCTGGGAACAGTGAGGCTAACCCACACAGACCAACACCATGACGTCTTTGCAGACAGGCAGGCAAGCAGCAGAGTACTGTAGTAGATTTGGTTCACTGAGCCATGCTCACTTGATGAGAGAACTTCTCCGGTACCTGAAGACTTGTGTTGGCTCCCAGAGCTATAGCCTAGAGTTTAGCTCAGTGGGCTAATTAAGGTCTTGAGGCACGCAGACACACCTTCAGACACACCTGCCTTAACTGCATTACCTGTCAGGAGTTATGTTCCCCTCTCAATCACAATGGCTTTGCTAGGCCATGGCTATGCTACGGCTAAAGCTAGGCTAAGGCTAGGGATACGCAAGAGTATGCTATGCTAAATGCTAATAGCTTCAGCAACAGTCTGCGTCCACATGCTAAGGTCAATCAGTTAGAAGCATCTATCCCCAGTGAGTGCCTGTGACAGGCGGGGTAAACACAGCCAAGCTCTTTCGCCAACGTAGCCAGGCTAAACACACACACACGCAACCACACACACACAACCACACACACACACACACACACACACCCACACACACACACCCCCACCCAGTCAGGGCTAAATACCATGTGCTACTTCTTACAGAGCAGGCAGCCTGTCGAGGGGGAGAATAAGGAACAACAACCAGAGAGAGGCCTTGTAATTCTAACTCTGATAAACACTTTATGGCTGTTCTCTATTTCCTTACAGAGGCATGGTGCCAAGTCCCTGGCAGCGCTATAGCTGTGGCTAAAGCAGAACAACATGGACACAACATGCCCATCAAACTGAAGTGAGGTAAAAACAGGTTAGGTGAAAACAGGTGGTGGATGCCAACTTGGATGGCCTGATAAGATAAATAAAGGTGTCTTTTAGCTACATGAATAATGACGCAATAATGAGACGCAAGAGCTGAGATATGGTTTGGTCATGGAAAAAATGTGTTTGTGTGTGTTTTTTTGTTTATAATGGCTTTGACAGTATCTCTCCATCTGACAGCCTTGGAAAGCATTGTGTCTCTGAGCTGTTTGACCAGACCCTCTTCATCATCAATCACACACACAAATGCACACAAACGCACACAAGCCCTATGGTAGCTTCTGCGGAACGTCCACTATAGGTCAAAGGTCAGACATGAGGAAAATTGATTGGGATGACCTCTGTCAAAGCAGCCGGGAACAAGCTGACCTCTGGACTGAGTGCTACACTGCACCGCTAGCCATGGTCAGACACCCAGCTATGAGGGGTGGAGAATAGAAAAACAGAAGGGAAAGTTGGAGCAGAGGATGGGAGAGGAGGAGGAGGAGAAACAGAAATAAGGGGTAAGGAAGAAGTTGGGAAGTAGGAAATGTGGGGTGGAGGAGAGGAGAGACAAGGGAAGAAGAGGAGGAGTGGGTGATGGGAGGAAGAGATGGTGAGGAAAAATAAATAGTGTAATTAATCACATTCAGATAAAAGAGAGAGATAAAAGGCAGAGAGGGGCACTGTGTTTAGAGGGAAAACAGTTTCATGTCAGGGACCCTAATCTGACCTCTCACACACACATACACACCCTATGGTGACCTCTGCGGAACTTCCACTATAGGTCAAAGGTCAGACATGAGGAAAATTGATTGGGATGACCTCTGTGAAAGCAGCTGGGAACGAGTGTGTTTGTGGTTTCTGATGAGAGCGTGTTGGACACGAGAGACAGAGGGAGAGAGAGACAGAGGGAGAGAGAGATAGATACACACACAGAGAGAGAGAAATAAAGAGAGAGAGACAGATAGAGAGAGAGACACAGAGAGAGAGAAATAGAGAGAGACAGAGGTAGAGAGAGATAGATACACACACACACAGAGAGAGGAATAAAGAGAGAGACAGAGGGAGAGAGAGATAGATACACACACAGAGAGAGAGAGAGGGAGAGAAATAAAGAGAGCGAGATAGATACACACACAGAGAGAGAGGGAGAGAGAGAAATAAAGAGAGAGAGACAGAGGGAGAGAGAGATTGATACACACACAGAGAGAGAGAGAAATAGAGAGAGAGACAGAGGGAGAGAGAGATTGATACACACACAGAGAGAGAGGGAGAGCAAGGCAGAGGGGGAGGTAGAGAGAGAGAGAGAGAGAACAATAGCAGAGACATCGAGAGAGCACAATAGTCTGCTATTTATACAGGTTGTCTTTAACGCTAACGACAGTTTAAACTTTTTCCAGCCTATAGCTTTACGTTCAGCTTTCCATTTCACTTTGCATACAGTGTGCTATCCCTTTTACACATGTAAAGGTTCCATTTTAAGGGGGCATTTCCAGCCATTTGGCCCAGATTTACGAGTTATTTTGTTATTCTCTGCATGCTTCCGAGCAGTCTAATTCATAGTTTCACTGCTGGCCTTTTTCTTTCTGACTTAAGAGTCTGAGAAGTTGCTTGTAGCAAGCTACCGCGTTATGCTGCATGTCAGGTCTATAAACAATGTCTCTATTAAATAGTGCAGGAGGCCATATTGAGTGAGAGATATTTATATTAGAAGTGGTGTGTGTAATAGTGGGGATATCCCATTGTGTGTTAGCTTGGGTCATGTTTAAACAGCATGCTTGAAACATGCAATGGTGCTTGTCTGAGGGAACAGGCGTGTGATTCCAGCACCTCTACTCCTATCTGGAAATCCCCTTGACACACACACACAGACACAAACACACAAAGGAGTGTCTTGCGGAGTTTCCCCAATCACACATGAATTAGAGAACAATAAGAACATTATTAAACAAATAGAAGAGGTCAGTAGCAGGTGGTAATGGGGCAAGATGATTATCTATAGTGCATGTGTTCTACAGTATAAGCATTCCAATAGACTAAAGTGGCTTCCTCTCCACTCTCCACTCTTACCTATCCTCCCTCCCTTCTCCCTAACCTCTCCTCATCTCCTTTAGCGGTCTTAAAACAAAGGATAGGTGAAAGCCAAATATACTGTACATTAGTGCAGGTGAAGGAGATGAAAGGAGGAGAAGAGGCCAGTTTTACTGCTCTATTGTTGTGTGCGGTGGTTGGTTAGGGGAAACTGTGTTAGGCACACCCTTGGCAGCACTTTATTCTATAGCAAGAGGACTCCTGATATCTCCAGGAGTGATAAGTATAATTGTAGTCTTTATCTGTTATGGTCTAGTAGTGTCTTTTTGCTAGCTAGGGCCATCTACTTTAAGTGCTGCCTGTCTTCCCAGTGTACTTCTTGATGTGTGAACTGCTACCTGCTCATAACTTACAGCTGATCGTTTACACATCAACCAGGATCAAGGGGCAGGGCAATGAGTGACTGTTGTTGTACCGGAATGTGTGACTGTTGTTGTACTGGAATGTGTGACTGTTGTTGTACCGGAATGTGTGACTGTTGTTGTACTGGAATGTGTGACTGTTGTTGTACTGGAATGTGTGACTGTTGTTGTACTGGAATGTGTGACTGTTGTTGTACTGGAATGTGTGACTGTTGTTGTACCGGAATGTGTGACTGTTGTTGTACTGGAATGTGTGACTGTTGTTGTACTGGAATGTGTGACTGTTGTTGTACTGGAATGTGTGACTGTTGTTGTACCGGAATGTGTGACTGTTGTTGTACTGGAATGTGTGACTGTTGTTGTACCGGAATGTGTGACTGTTGTTGTACCGGAATGTGTGACTGTTGTTGTACTGGAATGTGTGACTGTTGTTGTACCGGAATGTGTGACTGTTGTTGTACTGGAATGTGTGACTGTTGTTGTACTGGAATGTGTGACTGTTGTTGTACTGGAATGTGTAACTGTTGTTGTACTGGAATGTGTGACTGTTGTTGTACTGGAATGTGTGACTGTTGTTGTACCGGAATGTGTGACTGTTGTTGTACCGGAATGTGTGACTGTTGTTGTACTGGAATGTGTGACTGTTGTTGTACTGGAATGTGTGACTGTTGTTGTACCGGAATGTGTGCTCTTCATCTTCGTATTGTCAATTAGTATTATCAATTGGTATTGTTAATTAGTATTATCAATTAGTATTAGTACTTCAGTCTCCCGTTTTCTCAGTGGGGGTCGTGTCAGCGGCGGTCGTGTCAGCGGGGGTCGTGTCAGCGTGTCAGTGGCGGTCGTGTCAGCGGGGGTCGTGTCAGCGTGTCAGCGGGGGTCGTGTCAGCGGGGGTCGTGTCAGCGGCGGTCGTGTCAGCAGGGGTCGTGTCAGCGGGGGGTCGTGTCAGCGGGGGGTCGTGTCAGCAGAGGTCGTGTAAGCGAGGGTCGTGTCAGCGGCAGTCGTGTAAGCGGGTTCGTGTCAGTGGCGGTCTCGTGGCAAAGCTAGGACAGTTCTGCCAAGTTTTTCTGCAGTTAATCAAGGAAGGAAAGAGAGGAAGGCTCCACACCACTCTGTCAGTTGAGTATCTTACCTAGTTATTTTCAGATGATCTCATTTTGCTGTTTTGTAGCTTTGGCAAGTATGTGTGCTCTCTATACCTGTTCACTCCTCTCCATATAGGCTTTGCAGACGCTACCCACCCCTTGGATGCAATCCTTCTAATTTAGTGTACCCTGCGTGCACAACCCATGTGGAATTCATGGTCTCTGGCAGCATTTGGAACTGCTGATCTGCGGTCATGAACTCAAAAGTTCATTTCAGCCTATGCTGCCCTTCAGTCCCAGTACTTTTTGGCCCTGACAGAGACATGGATCACCACAGAGAACACTGCTACTCCAGCTGCTCTCTCTTCATCTGACTATGTTTTCTCTCATAGTCCGAGAGCATCTGGTCGTCGCGATTGTGGAACAGGTCTACTCATTTCTCCTAAGTAGAGATTTTCTCTTTTCTCCCTCTCTCACCTGTCCATCTCCTCATTTGAGTTCCATGCTGTCACTGTCACTTGTCCACTCCAGCTTAACATTGTTGTCATCTATCACCCACAAGGTGCCCTTAGCCTGTTGGGGATAGGGGGCAGTATTTGCACGGCCGGATAAAAAAACGTACCCGATTTAATCTGGTTACTACTCCTGCCCAGTAACTAGAATATGCATATAATTAGTAGATTTGGATAGGAAACACCCTACAGTTTCTAAAACTGTTTGAATGCTGTCTGTGAGTATAACATAACTCATATGGCAGTCAAAACCCTGAGACAAATCCTAACAGGAAATGGAAATCTGATGTGTGGAAATCATTTCAAACCTTTGCCATTGAAACACACAGGGGCTTATTAATCATTTAGCACTTCCTAAGGCTTCCACTAGATGTTGACAGTCTTTACAAAGTGGTTTGAGTCTTCTATGGTACAAACTGACCCAAAGAGAGGCTGTGGAACTTGGTCACAGGGGGAGGGTCATTTACTACTATGACGCGGCCGCCCATGGCTACCCTCCCCTTTCGAAACGTTTAGTAAGACAATGCAATCGTCCACCTTGAATATTATTGAAGCTCTGGTTGAAAAAGGCCCTAAAGATTTATGTTATAAAACGTTTGACATGTTTGAACGAACTTAAATATATATTTCTTGCACATTCGTGACGACAAGTCCCGCACTACGGTACATTTTGAGTAGCCTTCGGAACGCGCTAACAAGAAGGAACTATTGGGACATAAATTATTAACTTTTTCGAACAAAACTACATTTGTTGTGGACCTGGGATTCCTGGAAGTTCCTTCTGATGAAGATCAAAGGTAAGGGAATATTTACAATAGTATTTTTGATGGTTGATAGTTCCAAGATGGCGCTAACATGTATCGCCTAGCCTATTTTTCTGAGCATACCACGTCGTTTATTGCAAAGTGTGATTTCCCAGTAAAGTTATTTTTAAATCTGGCAAAGCGGTTGCATTCACGAGATGTTAATCTATAATTCTTTGAATGACAATATAACATTTTAACAATGTTTTCGAATAGTAATTTTGTAAATTGTAGCGCTGATTCACCGGAAGCATTTGAGGGAAAAGATTTTCTGAACGTCACGCGCCGATGTAAAATGCTGTTTTTATATATAAATATGAACTTTATCGAACAAAAAATGCATGTATTGTGTTACATGATGTCCTAGGAGTGTCATCTGATGAAGATTGTCAAAGGTTAGTGCTGCATTTAGCTGTGTTTAGGGTATTTGTGATGCATCTAATTGCTTTGAAAATGGCTGCGTGATTATTTCTGGCTGGGTACTCTCCTAACATAATCTAATGTTTTGCTTTTGCTGTAAAGCCTTTTGAAATCGGACAACATGGTTTGATTCAGGAGAGGTGTATCTATAAAACGGTGTAAAATAGTCATATGTTTGAGAAATTGAAGTTATAGCATTTATGAGGTTTTGTATTTCGCGCGACGCGATTCCACTGGGTGTTGACTAGGGTGGGACGCTTGGGTTAAAGAGTTCCTTGACAAGACCATTTCCTGACGATGGCTCACCGCACTTCGTCCCAATGTCTGCCTTCGATTAATTTGTTTCCAACTCTCTCTTTCCCCTCTTTGACCTCCCCCTTTCCCAGTCCACCCCCACTCAGAAGGCAGGCAATACGCTTGACCTCATCTTTACTAGAGGCTGTTTGCCTACTAATCACACTGCAACCCCACTCCATGTCTCTGATCACTACTTTGTTTACTTTTCTGTCTCTCTTTCCTCCAACCCTACCTACTCAGCCCCTACCCAGATGGTCTCCCTCTCCTCCAACCCTACCTACTCAGCCCCTACCAGATGGTCTCCCTCTCCTCCAACCCTACCTACTCAGCCCCTACCCAGATGGTCTCCCTCTCCTCCAACCCTAACCACTCAGCCCCTACCCAGATGGTCTCCCTCTCCTCCAACCCTACCTACTCAGCCCCTACCCAGATGGTCTCCCTCTCCTCCAACCCTAACCGCTCAGCCCCTACCCAGATAGAGTGTGACGGCACATGACTTCGCCTTCTCTCTCCCACTACTCTCTACTCTTCTATCCTATCATCTCTGTTAAAATCCTTCTTCCTCCTGTCTCCTGATTCTGCCTCACCCTCCTCCCTTTCCGCATCCTATGACTCGCACTGTCCCCTTTCCTCCTGGCCGGCTCGGTCCTCCCGCTCCGTGGCTGAGTGACTCATTGTGAGCTTACAGAACAGGGCTGCAAGCAGCTGAGCGAGGAAAACTAAACTTCAGGAGGACCTATCATCCTTTCACTCACTCTAACTTCTCTTCCTCTGTACCTGCTTCTAAAACCACTTTCTATCACTCTAAATTTCGAGCTTCTGCCTCTAACCCTAGGAAACTATTTCCTTCCTTTATCCTGGGCGTCTCAGTTTCTCCACACTATTGGATTGCATTCTACCTGGCAGGCCGCTCCTACCAGGGGACTTGGAGAGGATCTGTTTCTGCACCAGGTACTCATTACTGGTGTCCCCCAGGGCTTGGATCTAGGCCCTCTTCTCTATATACACCAAGTCACTCGGCTACGTCATATCCTTACATGGTCTCTCCTATCATTGCTTTGAGGATGACAATCAATTACTTTTCTCCTTCCCCCTTCTGACACCCAGGTGGTGACACAGATTTCTGCGTGCATGCCAGATATCTCAGCTTGGACCACCACCCCAAGCTCAACCTCGACAAGATGGTGCTGCTCTTCCTCCCAAGGAAGGCCTGCCCGCTCAAAGACCTTTACATTACGGTTGACAACTCCATGGTGTCCCCCTCCCAGAGTACAAAGAACCTTGGCGTAACCCTGGAGAACACCCTGTCGTTCTCTGCAAACATCAAACAGTGACTAGTATCCACAGAGTAGGACCCTACCTCACAGAGGAAAAGGTGCAGGTTCTAATACAGGCACTCCCATCTGCACTACTGCAACTGTTGGTTGGGCTCCTTGCTTGTGCCATCAAACCCCTGCAAGTTACCCAGAACGCTGCAGCCCGCCTGGTGTTAAACCTTCCCATGTAAAATGTACACCTTAAATGATTTCTTAGTGCATATAATGCAAGAGACACTCTTATCAATGGGAGACTATCCAGACAGCACACCTGATAGCCCCCAAGCTGCTTCTGTCAAACACACACACACACACACACACTCACAACACACACACACACATATTCACACACCCACATATTCACACACCCACACATATTCACCCCCCCCCCCCCCACACACACACACACACACACACACACACACACACACACACACACACACACACACACACACACACACACACACACACACACACACACACACACACACAGTCTTGTATAACTAACCTTGTGGGGACATACAATTCAGTCCCATTCAAAATCCTATTTTCCCTTACCCTGAACTTACCTCCTAACCTTAAATCTAACCCTAACAAAAATACACAAAACAGACATTGAATATCCCGTTGAGCATGGTGAAGTTATTAATTACACTTTGGATGGTGTATCAATACACCCAGTCACTACAAAGATAGAGGTGTCCTTCCTAACTCAGTTCCTGGAGAGGAAGGTCCATGGTCCAGGCCAATGGTGACTTTAAAACAGATACAGAGTTTAATGGCGGTGATAGAACAGTGAGGATGGATCAACAACATTGTAGTTACTCCACAATACTAACCTAAATGACAGAGTGAAAAGAAGGAAGCCTGTACAGAACACAAATATTCCAAAACATGCATCCTGTTTGCAATAAGGCACTCAAATAAAACTGCAAAAATATGTGGCATAGAAATTAACTTTAAGTGTTATATTTGGGTCGAAAACAACACAACAAGTCACTGAGTATCACTTAATATTTTCAAGCATGGTGGTGGCTGCATCTTGTTATGAGTATGCTTGCCATCGTCATGGACTAGGGAGTTTTTTAGGATAAAAATACACAGTATAGAGCTAAGCACAGGCAAAATCCTAGAGTAAAAACTTGTTCAGTCTGCTTTCCAACAGACACTGGGGGACAAAACCTTAACCTAAAACACAAGGCCAAAATATACACTGGAGTTGCTTACCAAGATGACATTGAATGTTCCTGAGTGGCCTGGTTACATTTTTTACTTAAATCGGCTTGAAAATCTATTGCAAGACTTGAAAATAGCTGTCTAGCAATGATCAACAACCAACTTGACAGAATAAGAATAATGTGCAAATATTGTACAATCCAAGCAAAGCTCTCAGAGACTTACCCTGAAAGACTCACAGCTGTAATCAAGGTGATTCTAACATGTATTGACTCATTTACTTATGTACATTTGCAAAAATTCAGAAAAACCTGTTTTCACTTTTCATTATGGGGTATTGAGTGTAGATAGCTGAAAAAAATATATTGAATCCATTTTGAATTCAGGCTGTAACATATCAAAATGTGGAATAAGTCAAGGGTTATGAATACTTTCGGAAGACACTGTATCCATTGAGCTCTCTTCTAACAGGGACTAATTTGAGTGTCCTAAGGGAAGTTGGAGATGATCCTGAGATGATGATGTTATTGACACTAAACTCAGAGAGAGTTTTATATGAGGGGGGAGTATAAACTAACCTCACACATAAATCAAAAATACTTATCTGGCAGCCTCATATCTAAATGACTGTAAGTTGGCAAAGATGGAGATGGAGTGGTGGAGGAATGGAGGTGAGAAGAGAGAGGGGATTTCTTTGATGATGATCAGACCACAAGTAGCTGCCTCTGAGGATGATATGTGTATTACTGTCAGCTCAGACAAAGAGAGAGGAGAAGAACCTAGCACATACCAAATCAATGTCTAATCACATCTTTCAGCTGTGTGTGTGTGTGTGTGTGTGTGTGTGTGTGTGTGTGTGTGTGTGTGTGTGTGTGTGTGTGTGTGTGTGTGTGTGTGTGTGTGTGTGTGTGTGTGTGTGTGTGTGTGTGTGAGAGAGTACTAACCTGGTCCATTGGGGCTCTGTGGTTGGCGTGGGGTGGCCCTCTTGCAGGGGTCCGGTGGTGTGGGTGAGCAGGGTGTGCCTGGTGAGCCGGGTGTACCCCCGGGTGGGGGTGGTGAGGATGGTGAGGATGATGAGGGTGTAGATGTTCTTCATCATAGTTGTCTGCTATGAGCTTCATCCTACTCTGGGTCTGGAGGAGAACATTTACAATTTATAGTGTGTTTTGCATTTCTCAAACTCAAAACCCTTTCCATGGAATGGGAGAAACTCATTCTACCCATTCCTCCACCAATATGCAGCTACCCGTTCCTCCACCAATATGCAGCTACCCGTTCCTCCACCAATATGCAGCTACCCGTTCCTCCACCAATATGCAGCTACCCGTTCCTCCACCAATATGCAGCTACCCGTTCCTCCACCAATATGCAGCTACCCGTTCCACCACCAATATGCATCTAACCGTTCCTCCATCAATATGCAGCTACCCGTTCCTCCATCAATATGCAGCTACCTGTTCCTCCACCAATATGCAGCTACCCGTTCCTCCATCAATATGCAGCTACCCGTTCCTCCACCAATATGCAGCTACCCGTTCCTCCACCAATATGCAACTACCCATTCCTCCACCAATATGCAGCTACCCGTTCCTCCATCAATATGTAGCTACCCGTTCCTCCACCAATATGCAGCTACCCGTTCCTCCACCAATATGCGGCTACCCGTTCCTCCATCAATATGCAGCTACCCGTTCCTCCACCAATATGCAGCTACCCGTTCCTCCACCAATATGCAGCTACCCGTTCCTCCACTAATATGAGGCTACCCGTTCCTCCATCAATATGCAGCTACCCGTTCCTCCATCAATATGCAGCTACCCGTTCCTCCACCAATATGCAGCTACCCGTTCCTCCACCAATATGCAGCTACCCGTTCCTCCACTAATATGCAGCTACCCGTTCCTCCACCAATATGCAGCTACCCATTCCTCCACCAATATGCAGCTACCCGTTCCTCCACCAATATGCAGCTACCCGTTCCTCCACTAATATGCAGCTACCCGTTCCTCCACCAATATGCAGCTACCCGTTCCTCCACCAATATGCAGCTACCCGTTCCTCCATCAATATGCAGCTACCCGTTCCTCCACCAATATTCAGCACCTGGATGATTCACAGCAGATAAACTGTGCTATAATTCTCACCTCACATTGGCTATAACACTGCAAAAGTGATACACTCGTACCTGTATACGGTTGAAAATGGCAGATTTGGTCACTAATAAGCACCTAAATTTGAACGTAGTGGCTGTACAGTAATGCTATACATGACGTCAGAGCTCAGGCTTTGTGCTTCACAGTGCTATGGGGGTTTTATACTGACTGACGTTCTGAACTTGAGCACCATCCCTCCTGGTAACGGGGAAACTTTTGCAAAAAAAAAAGATCAGAATGAGGTAAATGCTGTAAATTAAATGACTTGATGTATTTTGAAAGATGAGATAAATACCACTTTTGTGTTTGAAATCAAGCCAAAAACCCATGATTTCAAATGTGCACTTCACATTTCCAAATCATAAAACTCATGTCCTATACAGTGTTATGATCACTATGTTTGATGTACAGTTACAAGATGACATGGCATCATACCCTGGGTTGTTCTGAACAGAATGAGTCTATGTTAGGCTATTGTGAAGAAAACACATACCTGAATGCACTCATGACTCCTTTTTATGCGCACCAAAATGACTCTCTCTTTCTCTGAATTGCCTTGTGAAAGCCTAACACTTTATGATCATATTTTATAACTTAGTGAGTTATGTTGGTAATAGAACAGGCTTTCAAATTTTCTCCACATGACCCAGATTGGGATTTATAATGGATGGTTTTTGGATTCTGTAAACAGTAATTGTGATGGTAGGGATGCAGGTTTGTGTTCCAAATGAAACCACTACAAGTGTGCTTGTTCTAGTTCCTCAACGACTCAACTAGGAGAGCCCAAAGTACCTAAGAGTTGAAGATCCATGTAGGCCAATTCCCTCGAGTGTAAAGGGTTAAATTCACTTTGTGAATGTCATTTATTTTGGTTTTGGTGTGACCCTTGCTCAAAAACCAATTTCCCTCTGAAATGATAAAGATTGATTCACGTTGACTGAAATTACTTTGAAATTGTTTACTGTCCGCCCGGGAAAAATAAACTTTGAGTTCACAGAGTTAGAAATGATTGGCTGTTTGTGTGGGATTGGGGGAATAAATGTGTTGAAAGCAGCCGAAGACTGAAAAAGCAGGGCGCTAACGAACAACCTTTGACAGGTCATCAATTGGGCAAGGCATAGTTACTAATGAAACTATGGTAATTCTGTCAGACGTCATCCATATTTCAGAATTCAGATGAAGACTTCATTGGATTATATCAGTGCCGTGACAGAGTGGTTAGTGATGTGTTGTTCCTCAGCATAGCTGCAGGCTGGGAGGCTTATGGGTGATGAATCACACTCCTTTACTCCACTAATGATTCAAATTACACTGAAATATGCAGAGCGAGAGAGAGAGACAGAGACAGAGAGAGACAGAGAGAGAGAGAGAGAGAGAGAGCAGAGAGACAGAGAGACAGAGAGAGACAGAGAGAGAGACAGAGAGACAGAGAGAGACAGAGACAGAGAGACAGAGAGAGAGACAGAGAGAGAGAGAGACAGAGAGAGAGAGAGACAGAGAGAGAGACAGAAAGAGAGACAGAGAGACAGAGAGAGAGACAGAGAGAGAGACAGAGAGAGAAAGACAGAGAGACAGAGAGACAGAGAGAGACAGAGAGACAGAGAGACAGAGAGAGACAGAGAGACAGAGAGACAGAGAGACAGAGAGAGACAGAGAGACAGAGAGAGAGAGAGAGAGAGAGAGAGGCTCTGGTATAAGTTAGAGGAGGTTGTGGTCTGCTAGACACCAGAGTTAGAGGAGGTGTAGACTGGGAGGTGAGTGACACTGGTCCTTACTGAGAGATTAGAGAGGAGTTGACTAGATGGTGAGTAACAGGTAGTTAGGAAGGATAGGGAACAGACAGTCACATACACACCTTTGGAAGGGTCTGGCTGGGTCAGACACTAGTGGTTAGTTGTATTAGCAGGTGTGATAATGTGGGGTAAGATAAGGTGAGATAAGGTGAGGTGAGATAAGGCTCAGTTGTGAGGTGAGCTCAGTTGTCCTGAGTCTGCACAACTCTGTCAGGACCTAGGATCAAGGGAGACATTCAAGTGTTTTAGTACTATATCTCTTGAAACAATGATGAAAATAATCATGGCCTCTAAACCTTCAAGCTGCATACTGGACCCTATTCCAACTAAACTACTGAAAGAGCTGCTTCCTGTGCTGGGCCTTCCTATGTTGAACATAATAAATGGCTCTCTATCCACCGGATGTGTACCAAACTCACTAAAAGTGGCAGTAATAAAGCCTCTCTTGAAAAAGCCAAACCTTGACCCAGAAAATATAAAAAAGTATCGGCCTAAATCGAATTTCCCATTCCTCTCAAAAATTTTAGAAAAAGCTGTTGCGCAGCAACTCACTGCCTTCCTGAAGACAAACAATGTACACGAAATGCTTGTCTGGTTTTAGACCCCATCATGGCACTGAGACTGCACTTGTGAAGGTGGTAAATGACCTTTTAATGGCGTCAGACTGAGGCTCTGCATCTGTCCTCGTGCTCCTAAACCTTTGTGCTGCTTTTGATACCAACGATCACCACATTATTTTGGAGAGATTGGAAACACAAATTGGTCTACACAGACAAGTTCTGGCCTGGTTTAGATCTTATCTGTCGGAAAGATATCAGTTTGTCTCTGTGAATGGTTTGTCCTCTGACAAATCAACTGTACATTTCGGTGTTCCTCAAGGTTCCATTTTAGGACCACTATTGTTTTCACAATATATTTTACCTCTTGGGGATGTCATTCGAAAACATAATGTTAACTTTCACTGCTATGCAGATGACACACAGCTGTACATTTCAATGAAACATGGTGAAGCCCCAAAATTGCCCTCGCTGGAAGCCTGTGTTTCAGACATAAGGAAGTGGATGGCTGCAAACTTTCTACTTTTAAACTCAAAACAGAGATGCTTGTTCTAGGTCCCAAGAAACAAAGAGATCTTCAATTAATCTTGATGGTTGTACAGTCGTCTCAAATAAAACTGTGAAGGACCTCGGCGTTACTCTGGACCCCGATCTCTCTTTTGACAAACATATCAAGATTGTTTCAAGGACAGCTTATTTCCATCTACGTAACATTGCAAAGATCAGACATTTTCTGTCCAAAATTGATGCAGAAAGATTAATCTATGCTTTTTTTACTTCTAGGTTAGACTACTGCAATGCTCTACTTTCCGGCTACCCGGATAAAGCACTGAATAAACTTCAGTTAGTGCTAAATACGGCTGCTAGAATCCTGACTAGAACCAACATTTTTTATCATGTTACTCCAGTGCTAGCCTCCCTACACTGGCTTCCTGCTAAGGCAAGGGCTGATTTCAAGGTTTTACTGCTAACCTACAAAGCATTACATGGGCTTGCTCCTACCTATCTTTCAGATTTGGTCCTGCCGTACATACCTACACGTACGCTATGGTCACATGACGCAGGCCTCCTAATTGTCCCTAGAATTTCTAAGCAAACAGCTGGAGGCAGGGCTTTCTCCTAGAGAGCTCCATTTTTATGGAATGGTCTGCCTACCCATGTGACAGACGCAGACTCAGTCTCAACCTTTAAGTCTTTATTGAAGACTCATCTCTTCAGTCGGTCCTATGATGGAGTGTAGTCTGGCCCAGGAGTGTGAAGGTGAACGGAAAGGCACTGGAGCAACAAACCGCCCTTGCTGTCTCTGCCTAGGCGGTTCCCCTCTCTCCACTGGGATTCTCTGCCTCTAACCCTATTACAGGGGCCGAGTCACTGGCTTACTGGTGCTCTTCCATGCCGTCCCTAGGAGGGGTGCGTCACTTGAGTGGGTTGAGTCACTGACGTGGTCTTCCTGTCTGGGTTGGCGCCCCCCCTTGGGTTGTGCCGTGTCGGAGATCTTTGTGGGCTATACTCGGCCTTGTGTCAGGATGGTAAGTTGGTGGCTGAAGATATCCCTCTAGTGGTGTGGGGGCTGTGCTTTGGCAAAGTGGGTGGGGTTATATCCTGCCTGTTTGGCCATGTCTGGGGGTATCATCGGATGGGGCCACAGTGTCTCCTGACCCCTCCTGTCTCAGCCTCCAGGATTTATGCTGCAGTAGTTTATGTGTCGGGGGCTAGTGTCAGTCTGTTATATCTGGAGTATTTCTCCAGTGTCCTGTGTGAATTTAAGTATGCTCTCTCTAATTCTCTCTTTCTTTCTTTATTTCTCTCTCTCGGGGGACCTGAGCCCTAGGACCATGCCTCAGGACTACCTGGCATGATGACTCCTTGCTGTCCCCAGTCCACCTGGCCGTGCTGCTGCTCCAGTTTCAACTGTTCTGCCTGCGGCTATGGAACCCTGACCTGTTCACCGGACGTGCTACCTGTCCCAGACCTGCTGTTTTCAACTCTCTAAAGACAGCAGGAGCGGTAGAGATACTCTCAATGATCGGCTATGAAAAGCCGACTGACATTTACTCCTGAGGTGCTGACCTGCTGCACCCTCGACAACCACTGTGATTATTATTATTTGACCATGCTGGTCATTTATGAACATTTGAACATCTTGGCCATGTTCTGTTATAATCTCCACCCGGCACAGCCAGAAGAAGACTGGCCACCCCTCATAGCCTGGTTCCTCTCTAGGTTTCGTCCTAGGTTCTGGCCTTTGTAGGGAGTTTTTCCTAGCCACCGTGCTTCTACACCTGCATTGCTTGCTGTTTGGGTTTTTAGGCTGGGTTTCTGTACAGCACTTTGAGATATCAGTTGATGTAAGAAGGGCTTTATAAATACATCTGATATGATTTGAGATAAGGTGGGGTAAGGTAAGATAATATGAGTTAACGGTGGGGGTAAGGTGAGAATGTGGGGTAAGGTGAGATACGGTGCGGTAAGGTGAGGTGGTTGGGATAAGGTGAGGTGGGGTAAGGTTGGGTAAGGTAAGGTGAGGTGAGGTAAGGTAAGGTAAGGTAGGGTAAGGTGAGGTAAGTGAGATAAGGTGGGGCAAGGTGAGGTCAGGTGAGGTAAGGTGGGGTAAGGTGGAGTAAGGTGAGGTAAAGTGAGATACGGTAGGGCAAGGTGAGGTCAGGTGAGGTGAGTTGGGGTAAAGTGAGGTGAGAAGGTGGGGTAAGGAGAGGTGGGGTACGGTGAGATAAGGTGGGGTAAGGTGAGATAAGGTGAGGTGGGGTAAGGTGAGATGGGGTAAGGTGAGATAAGGTGGGGTCAGGTGAGGTTAGGTGATATAAGGTGGAGTAAGGTGAGAAAAGGTGGGATAAGGGAATGTATTTCTTTATTTTATTAGGATCTATTTTATTCCTCATTTGGACTAATCTTCCAATAGTCCTTAAACGTTATAATACAATCACATTTTCAAATATAGCACACTGTTACAAACAACAGACATAATCCACTAACATCTTGACCAGATAATGATGGATGGAAAGATGGATGGGTTCCTTCATCTGCCATAGTCCTGCACAACCTTCAATTTATTACATTTAAATGGTTCAAAACTATTGTTTGAATGTATATATTGAAAGGTTTCTGGTTAGCTCAGATAAATTATTCAATTTCTTTATTGCTCTGAATAAACATTTTATATTGCCTATTTCTCTTTTCTGTCGGGATAACACATAGATGATGGACAATCTATTCCTAGTATTGACTGAATGTCTGTCTCTTAGCAACTGAATACTCTTGTGAATGGAGTTTGGCCGTTTTAAATGGTGTACATTGTGAAATAAAAGAAGCATGTTTTTTTCAATGATCTTGTTGATTGATGACCACCCAAGAGCATTGACCATGACTACAACAGAAGAACCATATCTCCACCTTAAAACATCCTTGCTGCTTTGTTCTGTTCAATCTGCAGCCTTCTAATTTGACTTGTTGATGCATGTCCCCAGACCACAGAACAGTAGTTCATCTGACTCCCAGTTAATGCTTGGGTTGTTTGCTTAAGAATATTTCCCGGGAGACATCCTTCTGATCATGCTTTTTTAAATAGATGAGTAAGATGAGTTATTTGAGTCGACCATGATAAGCAGTTGTCTAGCTGCAGCCCAAGCAGTTTGGTATCTGCCACTTCCTCAATTTGTACTGCCTGCATGCTTAATGGCATCCCATGCTGTGTTGGCCTTTTCCTGGCGGTTTTCTTGGCATTCAAAATAAGTTTGTTCCGGCAAACCCACTCCCTAATATTTCCCAGATCTACTTGTAGAGCTTACTGTACCTGTTGAACCGATTGTCTTGCTGTATAAATTGTAGTATAATCTGCAAATACAGTAGCTTGAGTTTCAGATAAGGAAGGTCGTTGGTATACAGTACCAATCAAAAGTTTGAACACACCTACTCATTGAAGGGTTTTTCTTTATTTTACTATTTTCAACATTGTAGAATAATAGTGAAGACATCAAAACTATGAAATAACACATATGGAATCATGTCGTAACCAAAAAAGTGTTAAATCAAAATATATTTTAGATTCTTCAAAGTAACCATTGTCATGACGTGGCCCTTTCTGGGTGTAGACCGTGGCTTCCCCCTCTCTCCTACACCCAGGTTCTGTTGTCTCAGGTCGTAAATTCCTGGCAGAGACGCTCTTCCCCTTTTCATGCAGACAGAGAGACCACAGAGTGAACAAAGGATTTCACGTGGCCGAACTCCTAAATCCCCAAAATGGGAAAAACCTCACGAAGCACAGGAAACACATATAACTATATCTTGGAATGTGTACATTTCTCAATTATGGTGTTTGTATCTAATTCTTGTATAAAATGAATGAGTAAAGATGAAACTATTTGTGAAATGATGTAATGTGATGTTAACCTTTAATTTTGAGAGAATTGTATTCCCTGTAAAGTTTAACTAGTCAGTGGCCACGCCCCCGTGAGCACAGACATGATCTGGTGTCATGGAACCGCCCTCTTCTACTGTTACGAATAAAAGCCCCTCCTAAGAAAATCCTCTTCAGACTAATCAAACCCACAGTGTGAGCTGTGATTGCGAATAGTTAAGACCACAAAAACCTCAGTGTAAGCTGGTTGTTGAATTCCTAACCATACCACGTGGAGCATTGGCTACACGGCTGGAAATGGTTAAACTCTGAGACTATCGATCCCTACAGAATAAGAGCAAATCTTAGATACTAATTACTAGTCTGCAGCTAGAAATGATGTAAACCTGGGATGTGAATACCGACAACCACTGAAACATCTATTCTATGAAAACATTTCAGAATGGTACTCTGAAGTACCTATTTAACCACAAAATACTTTGATCTTCAGGGAAAGAGAGAGAGAGACTCGGATTAACTCTCCAGCAGACAGACCGGATTCCAAAGAAGACAACAATGACATACACCATAAATATGTACTTGCAATTATTCTCGAATGAGTGTATATTATTATAGACTGCGTAATAAATGCATTTTGTCTTTCCCACTCTTTCTCAGTCCACACCCCCTTCCCTTTGTCCACCAAGCAGTCATAACAGTTTAGCCCACTAGGGAATCTTCCCTGTCATTGTTAGTAACCAATATCTACTGTTTGTTTGTTTATGCATTTCTGTGATTATTTAGTTAGTTAGTAAATAAATGATTAAGCCAATTGGTGTATGGATGATTTATAGTAAAGGCTGGGTTCGTGCAGATAACCAACAATTTACGACGTTCAAATGAGACTGACATGAGGTAAAGAATAATTAATTCATAGATGAAGACTAATTGATCAGATATTAAAATATTGGAAGAGTTATATTTGGAAAATTATAACTTTGTAATCTGAAGATTTTCCGTGGTGCCCCGACTTCCTAGTTAATTAAATGTACATGATTATTTTAATCACGTAATAATAATTACAGAGAATTGATTTGATAAAATTACAGTCTTCATCTTTAATGATGCCAAAGACACGACACTACCCTTTGCCCAGCTTTACACATTCTTGGCATTCTCTCACCTGGAATGCTTTTCCAACAGTCTTGAAGGAGTTCCCACATATGCTGAGCACTTGTTAGCGGCTTTTCCTACACTCTGCGGTCCAACTCATCCCAAACCATCTCAATTGGGTTGAGGGCGGGTGATTGTGAAAACCTGGTAATCTGATGTAGCACTCAATCACTCTCCTTCTTCGTCTAAATACATAGCCTGTAAGTGTGTTTTGTGTCATTGTCCTGTTGAAAAACAAATGATAGTCCCACTAAGTGCAAACCAGATGGGATGGCGTTTCGCTGCATAATGCTGTGGTAGCCATGCTGGTAAAGTGTGCCTTGAATTCTAAATAAATCACTGAGAGTGTCACCAGAAAAGCACCCCCACACCATCACACCACCTCCTCCATGCCTCAAGGCGGTGACCCGATCCTGTAGGTTCATGCTCTACAACATTCGCAGAGTACGACCCTGCCTCACACAGGAAGCGGCGCAGGTCCTAATCCAGGCACTTGTCATCTCCTGTCTGGATTACTGCAACTCGCTGTTGGCTGGGCTCCATGCCTGTGCCATTAAACCCCTACAACTCATTCAGAACGCCGCAGCCCGTCTGGTGTTCAACCTTCCCAAGTTCTCTCACGTCACCCCGCTCCTCCGCTCTCTCCACTGGCTTCCAGTTGAAGCTCGCATCCGCTACAAGACCATGGTGCTTGCCTACGGAGCTGTGAGGGGAACGGCACCTCCGTACCTTCAGGCTCTGATCAGGCCCTACACCCAAACGAGGGCACTGCGTTCATCCACCTCTGGCCTGCTGGCCCCCCTACCTCTGCGGAAGCACAGTTCCCGCTCAGCCCAGTAAAAACTGTTCGCTGCTCTGGCACCCCTATGGTGGAACAAGCTCCCTCACGACGCCAGGACAGCGGAGTCAATCACCACCTTCCGGAGACACCTGAAACCCCACCTCTTTAAGGAATACCTAGGATAGGATAAAGTAATCCTTCTAACCCCCCCCCCCCCCACAAAAGATTTAGATGCACTATTGTAAAGTGGTTGTTCCACTGGATATCATAAGGTGAATGCACCAATTTGTAAGTCGCTCTGGATAAGAGCGTCTGCTAAATGACTTAAATGTAAATGTCATGGTGGGAACCACACATGAGGAGATCATCAATTTGTCTACTCTGCGTCTCACAAAGACACAGCGGTTGGAATCAACAAACTCAAATTTGGACTCATCAGACCAAAGGACAGATTTCCACCGGTCTAATGTCCATTGATTGTGCATCTTGGCCCAAGCAAGTCTCTTCTTATTATTAGTGTCCTTTAGTAGTGGTTTCTTTGCAGCAATTCGAGTTGCAAAGAAAAAACCATATCTCAGACTGGTCAATAAAAATTAAAGATTAAGATGGGCAAAATAACACAGACACTGGAGATAGGAACTCTGCCTAGAAGGCCAGCATCCCGGAGTCGCCTCTTCACTGTTGACGTTGCGACTGGTGTTGTGCGGGTACTATTTCATGAAGCTGCCAGTTGAGGTCTTGTGAGACGTCTGTTTCTCAAACTAGACACTCAAATGTACTTGTCCTCTTGCTCAGTTGTGCACCGGGGCCTCCCACTCCTCTTTCTATTCTGGTTAGAGACAGTTTGCACTGCTCTGTGAAGGGAGTAGTACACAGCGTTGTACGAGATCTTCAGTTTTTTGGCAATTCTTCGCATGGAATAGCCTTCAGAATAATAGCCTTCAGAATAAACTGACGAGTTTCAGAAGAAACTTCTTTGTTTCTGGCCATTTTGAGCAAGTAATCGAACCCACAAATGCTGATTCCCCAGATACTCAACTAGTCTAAAGAAAGACAGTTTTATTGCTTCTTTAATCAGCTCAAACAGTTTTCAGCTGTGCTAACATAATTGCAAAAGGGTTTTCTAATGACAAATTAGCCTTTTAAAATGATAAACTTGGATTAGCTAACACAACCTGCCATTGGAACACAGGAGTGATGGTTGCTGATAATGGGCCTCTGTACGCCTATGTAGATATTCCATAAAAAATCTGCAGTTTCCAGCTACAATAGTCATTTACATCATTAACAATGTCTACACTATTTCTGATCAATTTGACGTTATTTTAATGGACAAAAATTGTTGCTTTTCTTTAAAAAACAAGGACATTTCTAAGTGACCCCAAACTTTTGAAGGGTAGTATATCTCTCATCATTGAATAGTTCAATCTTTCCAATGTATTCTGAAGCATCCAGTGTGTTTGCAGGCAGAGTGTAAAAAACAAAACAAAACTATGGAGGTACAGTGCCTTCAGATACTATTCAGACCCCGTGACTTTTTCCACAATTTGTTATGTTACAGCCTTACTCTAAAATTGATTTAAATATAATAATCCATCTAAACACAATACCCCATAATGACAAAGCAAAAACAGAATTTTATAAATGTTTGCTAATTTATTAAAAATGTATTAAAATCTGAAATGTCACATGTACATTCTCCCCAGTCTGAGGTCCTGAGCACTCTGAAGCAGGTTTTCATCAAGGATCTCTACGTATTTTGCTCTGCTCATCTTTCCCTCTATCCTGACTAGTCTCCCAGTCCCTGCTGCTGAAAAACATCCCCAGAGCATGATGCTGCCACCACAATGTTTCACCATATGGGATGGTGCCAGGTTTCCCCTTGAAGTGACGCTTGGCATTCAGGCCAAAGAGTTCAATCTTTATTTCATCAGACCATCTTAGAGTCTTTAGGTGGCTTTTGGCAAACTCCAATCGGGCTGTCATGAGCCTTTTACTGAGGAGTGGCTTCAGTCTGGCCACTCTACCATAAAGGCCTGATTGGTGGAATGCTGCAGAGATGGTTGTCTCCCATCTCCACAGAGAAACTCTGGAGCTCTGTCAGAGTGACCATCGGGTTCTTGGTCACCTCCCTGAGCCAAGGCCCTTCTCCCCCGATTGCTCAGTTTGGCCGGGCGGCCAGCTGTAGGAAGAGTCTTGGTGGTTCCAAACTTCTTCCATTTAAGAATGATGGAGGCCACTGTGTTCTGGGGACCTTCAATGCTGCAGACATGTTTTTGTACCCTTCCCCAGATCTGTGCCTCGACACAATGCTGTCTTGGAGCTCTACAGACAATTCCTTCGACCTCATGGCTTGGTTTTTGCTCTGACATGCACTGTCAACTGTGGGACCTTATATAGACAGGTGTGTGCCATTCCAAATCATGTTCATTCACTAGAATTTACCACAGGTGGACTCCAATCAAGTTGAAGAAACATCTCAAGGAGAACAATGGAAACAGGATGCACCTGAGCTCAATTTCGAGTCTCTAAAAACCTGTTTTCGCTTTGTCATTATGGGGTAATTTGTGTAGATTGCTGAGGATTTTTTTTTATTTAATCAATTTTAGAATAAGGCTGTAACGTAACAAAATGTGGAAAAAGTCAAGGGTTCCGAATACTTTCCGAAGGCACTGGCCGTAGGTAGATACACCCAATATAAAACTTTAATTAAATCAATTCTGTACTCCTGCCTGTTTTATTGAACTATTTGCTGCAAACAGATCGGACTACAGGAAGTCAGTGGAGTGACATCTGACGGGGAAGAGTAGTCCTTTATGGAGTAGTTTATGTTCTTCAGGTGAGACGGGGCCGGAATGGAGGTGAGCTGATACTATCGTTTATGGAGAGGAAACAGGTGATATGCCTTATTCCTAATTGACCTCTAGCCTCTTCCCCATAAGCTCAACCCGGCCTATCAGAGGGCAAGGTGGAACTATTGTCCTTTTGCGAACACTGACTATAATAATTTCAGATGTACAAGAGCCTAAATGTAGCTATGGAAAATATGTGGGATATGGTATAGTGAAATAAAGATACTTCAGCGTTCTGTGAAGTCACCTGATCTAATTATAGCCATATAGGGATTTCCATCTGATCTAATTGTAGCCATATAGGGATTTCCAGCTGATCTAATTGTATCCATATAGGGATTTCCATCTGATCTAATTGTAGCCATATAGGGATTTCCATCTGATCTAATTGTAGCCATATAGGGATTTCCAGCTGATCTAATTGTATCCATATAGGGATTTCCATCTGATCTAATTGTAGCCATATAGGGATTTCCAGCTGATCTAATTGTAGCCATATAGGGATTTCCAGCTGATCTAATTGTATCCATATAGGGATTTCCAGCTGATCTAATTGTATCCATATAGGGATTTCCAGCTGATCTAATTGTATCCATATAGGGATTTCCAGCTGATCTAATTGTATCCATATAGGGATTTCCAGCTGATCTAATTGTATCCATATAGGGATTTCCAGCTGATCTAATTGTATCCATATAGGGATTTCCAGCTGATCTAATTGTAGCCATATAGGGATTTCCAGCTGATCTAATTGTATCCATATAGGGATTTCCAGCTGATCTAATTGTAGCCATATAGGGATTTCCAGCTGATCTAATTGTAGCCATATTAGGTAGTGTACGGAGCTGTAAGTTAGGCCAGCAACAATGTTTATCCCAGCATGCATGTGTGGCTGTGTGTGTGTGGCTGTGTGTGTGGCTGTGTGTGTGGGACTGTGAGCATGTGTATGTGTAACCAAG
>NC_138303.1:18177500-18195000 GCF_965601325.2 Salmo salar | reverse complement strand
CAGAGCATACTACCGTGCTCAGAGTGTACTACCGTGCTCAGATCATACTACAGTGCTCAGATCATACTACCGTGCTCAGAGTATACTACTGTGCTCAGAGCATACTACCGTGCTCAGATCATACTACCGTGCTGAGAGTATACTACCGTGCTCAGAGTATACTACATTGCTCAGATCATACTACAGTGCTCAGATCATACTACCGTGCTCAGATCATACTACCGTGCTCAGAGTATACTACCGTGCTCAGAGTATACTACCGTGCTCAGAGTATACTACCGTGCTCAGATCATACTACCGTGCTCAGAGTATACTACCGTGCTCAGAGTATACTACCGTGCTCAGAGTATACTACAGTGCACAGATCATACTACCATGCTCAGATCATGCTACCGTGCTCAGATCATACTACCGTGCTCATATCATACTACCGTGCTCAGAGTATACTACCGTGCTCAGAGCATACTACCGTGCTCAGAGTATACTACCGTGCTCAGATCAAACTACCGTGCTCAGAGTATACTACCATGCTCAGAGTATACTACCGTGCTCAGATCATACTACCGTGCTCAGAGTATACTACAGTGCTCAGATCATACTACCGTGCTCAGAGTATACTACCGTGCTCAGATCATACTACCGTGCTCAGAGCATACTACCATGCTCAGAGTATACTACCGTGCTCAGATCATACTACCGTGCTCAGAGTATACTACCGTGCTCAGAGTATACTACCGTGCTCAGAGTATACTGCCATGCTCAGAGTATACTACCGTGCTCAGAATATACTACCGTGCTCAGAGCATACTACCGTGCTCAGATCATACTACCGTGCTGAGAGTATACTACCGTGCTCAGAGTATACTACAGTGCTCAGATCATACTACAGTGCTCAGATCATACTACCGTGCTCAGATCATACTACCGTGCTCAGAGTATACTACCGTGCTCAGAGTATACTACCGTGCTCAGAGTATACTACCGTGCTCAGATCATACTACCGTGCTCAGAGTATACTACCGTGCTCAGAGTATACTACCGTGCTCAGAGTATACTACAGTGCTCAGATCATACTACCGTGCTCAGATCATGCTACCGTGCTCAGATCATACTACCGTGCTCAGAGTATACTACAGTGCTCAGATCATACTACCGTGCTCAGATCATACTACCGTGCTCATATCATACTACCGTGCTCAGAGTATACTACCGTGCTCAGAGCATACTACCGTGCTCAGAGTATACTACCGTGCTCAGATCATACTACCGTGCTCAGAGTATACTACCATGCTCAGAGTATACTACCGTGCTCAGATCATACTACCGTGCTCAGAGTATACTACAGTGCTCAGATCATACGACCGTGCTCAGAGTATACTACCGTGCTCAGAGTATACTACCGTGCTCAGAGTATACTACCGTGCTCAGAGTATACTACCATGCTCAGAGTATACTACCGTGCTCAGAGTATACTGCCGTGCTCAGAGTATACTACCGTGCTCAGAATATACTACCGTGCTCAGAGCATACTACCGTGCTCAGATCATACTACCGTGCTCAGAGTATACTACCGTGCTCAGAGTATACTACAGTGCTCAGATCATACTACAGTGCTCAGAGCATACTACCGTGCTCAGAGTATACTACCGTGCTCAGAGTATACTACCGTGCTCAGATCATACTATCGTGCTCAGATCATACTACCGTGCTCAGATCATACAACCGTGCTCAGATTATACTACCGTGCTCAGATCATACTATCGTGCTCAGATCATACTACCGTGCTCAGATCATACAACCGTGCTCAGAGTATAATACCGTGCTCAGAGTATACTACTGTGCTCAGATCATACTACCGTGCTCAGAGCATACTACCATGCTCAGAGTATACTACCGTGCTCAGAGTATACTACCGTGCTCAGAGTATACTACCGTGCTCAGAGTATACTACCGTGCTCAGATCATACTACCGTGCTCAGATCATACTACCGTGCTCAGATCATACTACCATGCTCAGAGTATACTACCGTGCTCAGAGTATACTACAGTGCTCAGATCATACTACCATGCTCAGATCATACTACCGTGCTCAGATCATACTACCATGCTCAGAGTATACTACAGTGCTCAGATCATACTACCGTGCTCAGATCATACTACCGTGCTCAGATCATACTACCGTGTTCAGAGCATACTACCATGCTCAGAGTATAATACCGTGCTCAGATCATACTACCGTGCTCAGATCATACTACCGTGTTCAGAGCATACTACCATGCTCAGAGTATACTACCGTGCTCAGATCATACTACCGTGCTCAGAGCATACTACCGTGCTCAGAGTGTACTACCGTGCTCAGATCATACTACCGTGCTCAGATCATACTACCGTGCTCAGAGTATACTACCGTGCTCAGAGTATACTACCGTGCTCAGATCATACTACCATGCTCAGATCATACTACCGTGCTCAGAGTATACTACCGTGCTCAGAGTATACTACAGTGCTCAGATCATACTACCATGCTCAGATCATACTACCGTGCTCAGATCATACTACCATGCTCAGAGTATACTACAGTGCTCAGATCATACTACCGTGCTCAGATCATACTACCGTGTTCAGCTCATACTACCGTGCTCAGAGCATACTACCATGCTCAGAGTATACTACCGTGCTCAGATCATACTACCGTGCTCAGAGTATACTACCGTGCTCAGAGTATACTTCCGTGCTCAGAGCATACTACCGTGCTCAGAGTATACTACCGTGCTCAGAGTATACTACCGTGCTCAGATCATACTATCGTGCTCAGATCATACTACCGTGCTCAGATCATACAACCGTGCTCAGAGTATACTACCGTGCTCAGATCATACTATCGTGCTCAGATCATACTACCGTGCTCAGATCATACAACAGTGCTCAGAGTATACTACCGTGCTCAGAGTATACTACTGTGCTCAGATCATACTACCGTGCTCAGAGCATACTACCGTGCTCAGAGTATACTACCGTGCTCAGAGTATACTACCGTGCTCAGAGTATACTACCGTGCTCAGAGAATACTACCGTGCTCAGATCATACTACCATGCTCAGATCATACTACCGTGCTCAGATCATACTACCATGCTCAGAGTATACTACAGTGCTCAGATCATACTACCGTGCTCAGATCATACTACCGTGCTCAGATCATAATACCGTGTTCAGAGCATACTACCATGCTCAGAGTATACTACCGTGCTCAGATCATACTACCGTGCTCAGATCATACTACCGTGTTCAGAGCATACTACCATGCTCAGAGTATACTACCGTGCTCAGATCATACTACCGTGCTCAGAGCATACTACCGTGCTCAGAGTGTACTACCGTGCTCAGATCATACTACCGTGCTCAGATCATACTACCGTGCTCAGAGTATACTACCGTGCTCAGATCATACTACCATGCTCAGATCATACTACCGTGCTCAGAGTATACTACCTTTCTCAGAGTATACTACAGTGCTCAGATCATACTACCATGCTCAGATCATACTACCGTGCTCAGATCATACTACCATGCTCAGAGTATACTACAGTGCTCAGATCATACTACCGTGCTCAGATCATACTACCGTGCTCAGATCATACTACCGTGCTCAGAGCATACTACCATGCTCAGAGTATACTACCG
Organism: Salmo salar; assembly: GCF_965601325.2. Taxonomy (NCBI): domain Eukaryota; kingdom Metazoa; phylum Chordata; class Actinopteri; order Salmoniformes; family Salmonidae; genus Salmo; species Salmo salar. Next base: position 18,191,318 of record NC_138303.1, on the reverse strand, counting down.
TGCTCAGAGTATACTACAGTGCTCAGATCATACTACCATGCTCAGATCATACTACCGTGCTCAGATCATACTACCATGCTCAGAGTATACTACAGTGCTCAGATCATACTACCGTGCTCAGATCATACTACCGTGCTCAGATCATACTACCGTGTTCAGAGCATACTACCATGCTCAGAGTATAATACCGTGCTCAGATCATACTACCGTGCTCAGATCATACTACCGTGTTCAGAGCATACTACCATGCTCAGAGTATACTACCGTGCTCAGATCATACTACCGTGCTCAGAGCATACTACCGTGCTCAGAGTGTACTACCGTGCTCAGATCATACTACCGTGCTCAGATCATACTACCGTGCTCAGAGTATACTACCGTGCTCAGAGTATACTACCGTGCTCAGATCATACTACCATGCTCAGATCATACTACCGTGCTCAGAGTATACTACCGTGCTCAGAGTATACTACAGTGCTCAGATCATACTACCATGCTCAGATCATACTACCGTGCTCAGATCATACTACCATGCTCAGAGTATACTACAGTGCTCAGATCATACTACCGTGCTCAGATCATACTACCGTGTTCAGCTCATACTACCGTGCTCAGAGCATACTACCATGCTCAGAGTATACTACCGTGCTCAGATCATACTACCGTGCTCAGAGTATACTACCGTGCTCAGAGTATACTTCCGTGCTCAGAGCATACTACCGTGCTCAGAGTATACTACCGTGCTCAGAGTATACTACCGTGCTCAGATCATACTATCGTGCTCAGATCATACTACCGTGCTCAGATCATACAACCGTGCTCAGAGTATACTACCGTGCTCAGATCATACTATCGTGCTCAGATCATACTACCGTGCTCAGATCATACAACAGTGCTCAGAGTATACTACCGTGCTCAGAGTATACTACTGTGCTCAGATCATACTACCGTGCTCAGAGCATACTACCATGCTCAGAGTATACTACCGTGCTCAGGGTATACTACCGTGCTCAGAGTATACTACCGTGCTCAGAGAATACTACCGTGCTCAGATCATACTACCGTGCTCATATCATACTACCGTGCTCAGAGTATACTACCGTGCTCAGAGTATACTACAGTGCTCAGATCATACTACCATGCTCAGATCATACTACCGTGCTCAGATCATACTACCATGCTCAGAGTATACTACAGTGCTCAGATCATACTACCGTGCTCAGATCATACTACCGTGCTCAGATCATACTACCGTGTTCAGAGCATACTACCATGCTCAGAGTATACTACCGTGCTCAGATCATACTACCGTGCTCAGATCATACTACCGTGTTCAGAGCATACTACCATGCTCAGAGTATACTACCGTGCTCAGATCATACTACCGTGCTCAGAGCATACTACCGTGCTCAGAGTGTACTACCGTGCTCAGATCATACTACCGTGCTCAGATCATACTACCGTGCTCAGAGTATACTACCGTGCTCAGATCATACTACCATGCTCAGATCATACTACCGTGCTCAGAGTATACTACCTTTCTCAGAGTATACTACAGTGCTCAGATCATACTACCATGCTCAGATCATACTACCGTGCTCAGATCATACTACCATGCTCAGAGTATACTACAGTGCTCAGATCATACTACCGTGCTCAGATCATACTACCGTGCTCAGATCATACTACCGTGCTCAGAGCATACTACCATGCTCAGAGTATACTACCGTGCTCAGATCATACTACCGTGCTCAGAGTATACTACCGTGCTCAGAGTATACTACCGTGCTCAGAGTATACTGCCATGCTCAGAGTATACTACCGTGCTCAGAATATACTACCGTGCTCAGAGCATACTACCGTGCTCAGATCATACTACCGTGCTGAGAGTATACTACCGTGCTCAGAGTATACTACAGTGCTCAGATCATACTACAGTGCTCAGATCATACTACCGTGCTCAGATCATACTACCGTGCTCAGCGTATACTACCGTGCTCAGAGTATACTACCGTGCTCAGAGTATACTACCGTGCTCAGATCATACTACCGTGCTCAGAGTATACTACCGTGCTCAGAGTATACTACCGTGCTCAGAGTATACTACAGTGCTCAGATCATACTACCATGCTCAGATCATGCTACCGTGCTCAGATCATACTACCATGCTCAGAGTATACTACAGTGCTCAGATCATACTACCGTGCTCAGATCATACTACCGTGCTCATATCATACTACCGTGCTCAGAGTATACTACCGTGCTCAGAGCATACTACCGTGCTCAGAGTATACTACCGTGCTCAGATCATACTACCGTGCTCAGAGTATACTACCATGCTCAGAGTATACTACCGTGCTCAGATCATACTACCGTGCTCAGAGTATACTACAGTGCTCAGATCATACTACCGTGCTCAGAGTATACTACCGTGCTCAGAGTATACTACCGTGCTCAGAGTATACTACCATGCTCAAAGTATACTACCATGCTCAGAGTATACTACTGTGCTCAGAGTATACTGCCATGCTCAGAGTATACTACCGTGCTCAGAATATACTACCGTGCTCAGAGCATACTACCGTGCTCAGATCATACTACCGTGCTCAGAGTATACTACCGTGCTCAGAGTATACTACAGTGCTCAGATCATACTACAGTGCTCAGATCATACTACCGTGCTCAGATCATACTACCGTGCTCAGAGTATACTACCGTGCTCAGAGTATACTTCCGTGCTCAGAGTATACTACCGTGCTCAGATCATACTATCGTGCTCAGAGTATACTACCGTGCTCAGAGTATACTACAGTGCTCAGATCATACTACAGTGCTCAGATCATACTACCGTGCTCAGATCATACTACCGTGCTCAGAGTATACTACCGTGCTCAGAGTATACTTCCGTGCTCAGAGTATACTACCGTGCTCAGATCATACTATCGTGCTCAGAGTATACTACAGTGCTCAGATCATACTACCATGCTCAGATCATGCTACCGTGCTCAGATCATACTACCATGCTCAGAGTATACTACAGTGCTCAGATCATACTACCGTGCTCAGATCATACTACCGTGCTCATATCATACTACCGTGCTCAGAGTATACTACCGTGCTCAGAGCATACTACCGTGCTCAGAGTATACTACCGTGCTCAGATCATACTACCGTGCTCAGAGTATACTACCATGCTCAGAGTATACTACCGTGCTCAGATCATACTACCGTGCTCAGAGTATACTACAGTGCTCAGATCATACTACCGTGCTCAGAGTATACTACCGTGCTCAGAGTATACTACCGTGCTCAGAGTATACTACCATGCTCAGAGTATACTACCATGCTCAGAGTATACTACTGTGCTCAGAGTATACTGCCATGCTCAGAGTATACTACCGTGCTCAGAATATACTACCGTGCTCAGAGCATACTACCGTGCTCAGATCATACTACCGTGCTCAGAGTATACTACCGTGCTCAGAGTATACTACAGTGCTCAGATCATACTACAGTGCTCAGATCATACTACCGTGCTCAGATCATACTACCGTGCTCAGAGTATACTACCGTGCTCAGAGTATACTTCCGTGCTCAGAGTATACTACCGTGCTCAGATCATACTATCGTGCTCAGAGTATACTACCGTGCTCAGATCATACTATCGTGCTCAGATCATACTACCGTGCTCAGATCATACAACCGTGCTCAGAGTATACTACCGTGCTCAGAGTATACTACCGTGCTCAGATCATACTATCGTGCTCAGATCATACTACCGTGCTCAGATCATACAACCGTGCTCAGAGTATACTACCGTGCTCAGAGTATACTACTGTGCTCAGATCATACTACCGTGCTCAGAGCATACTACCGTGCTCAGAGTATACTACCGTGCTCAGAGTATACTACCGTGCTCAGAGTATACTACCGTGCTCAGAGTATACTACCGTGCTCAGAGTATACTACCGTGCTCAGATCATACTACCGTGCTCAGAGTATACTACCGTGCTCAGAGTATACTACAGTGCTCAGATCATACTACCATGCTCAGATCATACTACCGTGCTCAGATCATACTACCATGCGCAGAGTATACTACAGTGCTCAGATCATACTACCGTGCTCAGATCATACTACCGTGCTCAGATCATACTACCGTGTTCAGAGCATACTACCATGCTCAGAGTATACTACCGTGCTCAGATCATACTCCCGTGCTCAGATCATACTACCGTGTTCAGAGCATACTACCATGCTCAGAGTATACTACCGTGCTCAGATCATACTACCGTGCTCAGAGCATACTACCGTGCTCAGAGTGTACTACCGTGCTCAGATCATACTACAGTGCTCAGATCATACTACCGTGCTCAGAGTATACTACTGTGCTCAGAGTATACTACCGTGCTCAGATCATACTACCGTGCTCAGATCATACTACCGTGCTCAGAGTATACTACCGTGCTCAGAGTATACTACAGTGCTCAGATCATACTACCGTTCTCAGATCATACTACCGTGCTCAGATCATACTACCATGCTCAGAGTATACTACAGTGCTCAGATCATACTACCGTGCTCAGATCATACTACCGTGCTCAGATCATACTACCGTGCTCAGAGCATACTACCATGCTCAGAGTATACTATCGTGCTCAGATCATACTACCGTGCTCAGAGTATACTACCGTGCTCAGAGTATACTACCGTGCTCAGAGTATACTGCCATGCTCAGAGTATACTACCGTGCTCAGAATATACTACCGTGCTCAGAGCATACTACCGTGCTCAGATCATACTACCGTGCTGAGAGTATACTACCGTGCTCAGAGTATACTACAGTGCTCAGATCATACTACAGTGCTCAGATCATACTACCGTGCTCAGATCATACTACCGTGCTCAGATCATACTACCGTGCTCAGAGTATACTACCGTGCTCAGAGTATACTACCGTGCTCAGAGTATACTACCATGCTCAGATCATACTACCGTGCTCAGAGTATACTACCGTGCTCAGAGTATACTACCGTGCTCAGAGTATACTACAGTGCTCAGATCATACTACCATGCTCAGATCATGCTACCGTGCTCAGATCATACTACCGTGCTCATGTCATACTACCGTGCTCAGAGTATACTACCGTGCTCAGAGCATACTACCGTGCTCAGAGTATACCACCGTGCTCAGATCATACTACCGTGCTCAGAGTATACTACCATGCTCAGAGTATACTACCGTGCTCAGATCATACTACCGTGCTCAGAGTATACTACAGTGCTCAGATCATACTACCGTGCTCAGAGTATACTACCGTGCTCAGAGTATACTACCGTGCTCAGAGTATACTACCATGCTCAGAGTATACTACCATGCTCAGAGTATACTACCGTGCTCAGAGTATACTGCCATGCTCAGAGTATACTACCGTGCTCAGAATATACTACCGTGCTCAGATCATACTACCGTGCTCAGAGTATACTACCGTGCTCAGAGTATACTACCGTGCTCAGAGTATACTACAGTGCTCAGATCATACTACCATGCTCAGATCATGCTACCGTGCTCAGATCATACTACCGTGCTCATATCATACTACCGTGCTCAGAGTATACTACCGTGCTCAGAGCATACTACCGTGCTCAGAGTATACTACCGTGCTCAGATCATACTACCGTGCTCAGAGTATACTACCATGCTCAGAGTATACTACCGTGCTCAGATCATACTACCGTGCTCAGAGTATACTACAGTGCTCAGATCATACTACCGTGCTCAGAGTATACTACCGTGCTCAGAGTATACTACCGTGCTCAGAGTATACTACCATGCTCAGAGTATACTACCATGCTCAGAGTATACTACCGTGCTCAGAGTATACTGCCATGCTCAGAGTATACTACCGTGCTCAGAATATACTACCGTGCTCAGAGCATACTACCGTGCTCAGATCATACTACCGTGCTCAGAGTATACTACCGTGCTCAGAGTATACTACAGTGCTCAGATCATACTACCATGCTCAGATCATACTACCGTGCTCAGAGTATACTACCGTGCTCAGAGTATACTACCGTGCTCAAACCAAGCAAATTGGAGCATGAGAGGGTAGGAGTATGATTCCAAATCAAAATGGAGCACGGAGGGCACTTCTCAAATGCGTACTCCGTTTGTACATATGTTGAAGCATGCATCGATGCAAACTTCAACGGATAGTATGCAAAGAAATATGACGCAACCACATAAAAAATAACTAAAACATTCTTGAAATCAATTGCGGCCATTATTTGAGCTGAAGCGAGAGAAAATACACTCCGACTTCGGAATGAAATATTTCCTATTTACATAGCATATGTTGCCTGATGACAATATTTTACCATGACACGTTAATAAATACATGCTGTGTTAATTTTGGCATGTTTACCTACCTTCGTACCGTAGATCGCAAGCCCATAATAAGTCAATAGGGCTAACTGGCTAGCTACTACTGTTAACTAGCCAGATAGCCAGAAATAATTGTTAGCTAGCTACCCACAAAAAATGCACATCTATATTACGAATCATATATAGCTAGCTGACAGTTATGAAGTAAAACGATTGCTTTGTGTATATCTTGTTTTGTCTCTATTGTTATTGTCCTGGCTGGAAGAAGGGTCAGTTAATGGGGAGGTGCAGCGTGCAGCGTAATACAGTAGGGGGAGTGTGAGGTAATACAGTAGGGGGAGTGTGAGGTAATACAGTAGGGGGAGTGTGAGGTAATACAGTAAGGGGAGTGTGAGGTAATACAGTAGGGGGAGTGTGAGGTTATACAGTAGGGGGAGTGTGAGGTAATACAGTAGGCGGAGTGGGAGGTAATACAGTAGGGGGAGTGTGAGGTAATACAGTAGGGGGAGTGTGAGGTAATACAGTAGGGGGAGTGTGAGGTAATACAGTAGTGGGAGTGTGAGGTAATACAGTAAGGGGAGTGTGAGGTAATACTGTAGGGGAAGTGTGAGGTAATACAGTAAGGGGAGTGTGAGGTAATACAGTAGGGGGAGTGTGAGGTAATACAGTAGGGGGAGTGTGAGGTAATTCAGTAGGGGGAGTGTGAGGTAATACAATAAGGGGAGTGTGAGGTAATAGAGTCGGGGGAGTGTGAGGTAATACAGTAGGGGGAGTGTGAGGTAATTCAGTAGGGGGAGTGTGAGGTAACACAGTAGGGGGAGTGTGAGGTAATACAGTCATTGTAGCGGAGAGGGGGTATTGGAGACTGTCATTACGGTGTCCTAACCCCTCTGTGTTCACACAATTAAGGATGACCAAACTGTAGGGTTAGGAGGACCAAACTGTAGGGTTAGGAGGACCAAACTATAGGGTTATGAGGACCAAACTGTAAGGTTAGGAGGACCAAACTGTAGGGCTAGGAGGACCAAACTGTAGAGTTATGAGGACCAAACTGTAGGGCTAGGAGGACCAAACTGTAGGGTCACACATATGCATTTAAAAGTTACTAGAAGAGTGTACAGGGAGAGTAAGCCCCCAGACCTACAGCAAAACCACCAGACATCAGAGAGAGAGAGAGAGAGAGAGAGAGAGAGAGAGAGAGGGAGAGAGAGGACAGAGCAAGTGATAGCCCCAAGGCCTACAGTAAAACCACCAGATAGTGACAGGGAGAACCAGAGAGGGTTTACAATGGCAGCCTTCCATATAAATACATTCTGACCAGAGATAGTGGGCTGAATCATTGTTGTGTTGAGTTGTGAACATAATATTCGTATTGAGATGTATTCATTCACTCAATACTAACTAGATTATATGTCAAGTTAGTAGCTCTCCTCTCCTGTCCTCTTCTGTCCTCTCATGTCCTCTCCTGTACTCTCCTGTCCTCTCCTCTCCTGTCCTCTCATGTCCTAGGTAGTAAATGAACAGTTCATCTCTTCTCCATGGTGGCAGACGGACATTGCAGTGCTCATGCTTTCCGTGGTCCAGTGTAGTGACATACTGTTAGCGTGTAGACTGGGCTGGTATTTTTAGTAGAGTAAACATATCGCACCGTAACTCCAGACTGTTAAATAGGGGATGAAATGAAGAGTGCATTAGATGTTTGCAGTAAGGTAAAGGTTGTGGGGTGAGCTACGGAGGAGGCAGGGTGGGGGATGGGTGGTATTCAACAGACTGATTTAAAAAACGTCCTACATTGGAGTGGAAGCCTGTGTTTTTATTCCATGATTTAAATCCCTGTAGAAATATCTCCATTCTGAAAATAAACACTCTAACTAAGAATAAAGTCGTCTAGCCCTGGAAATCCACATTCTGTGTTTTCAGTCCAATTATCTGAACGCTGGCTCTGGAATCCCCTTATTCAGGGCGATTAATAGGGTCTGTGTGTCTGTGTGTGTGTGTGTGTGTGTGTGTGTGTGTGTGTGTGTGTGTGTGTGTGTGTGTGTGTGTGTGTGTGTGTGTGTGTGTGTGTGTGTGTGTGTGTGTGTGTGTGTGTGCGTGTGTGTGTGTGTGTGTGTGTGTGTGTGTGTGTGTGTGTGTGTGGATCTGAGCCCCTAATCACACCATTAATCACTGTGCTGGTCCAGGGTGACACCCCTCGTCTCCACACACCTCTCCTGTTATTCCTTTTAACGCTCGCTACAGAGGGAACACACACACACACACACACACACACACACACACACACACACACACACACACACAGACACACACACACACACACACACACACACACACACACACACACACACACACACACACACACACACACACACACACACACACACAGGGTACCTGCATTAGAGCAAGTGTAGAGGTACCTGTTGGGGAGAGAGCACTCTGTAACCTTTAGCACATTCATTACAGGGAGGAACACTCAGAATTATGCAGCTAGAAATACACTGCATAGAACAGACACTAGTCCAGAACCCACATAATAGAATAGTTTGTTTGGTCAAGTCTATAAATTCAATGTATAGCCACAATAATTTGATGATATCCTGGTATAATAAGCAGAGTTGTAAAATGAGAATGATGCAAAAGCTGTAAAAGAACTGGAAACAATGTAAATATTTTAGATGTAAAGTAACAGGAGGAGCAACAGCCTTCACAGTAAGAGCCTAAACTAAACATCTATTTTAACAGGAGCAACAGCCTTCACAATAAGAGCCTAAACGAACCATCTATTTTAACAGGGGGAGCAACAGCCTTCACAATAAGAGCCAAAAGAAGGATCTATTTTAACAGGAGGAGCAACAGCCTTCACAATAAGAGCCTAAACTATCTATTATAACCAAGTACCTCTAACAGATCTAGTCTGGTGACGAGGTCTGTTTGCTTTATATCTAACCTTTGAATTTCCTTGTCATGCTACCACAGATGTAGGTTGTAACCACAGATGTAGGTTGTTACCACAGATGTAGGTTGTAACCACAGCCGTAGGTTGCTACCACAGATGTAGGTTGCTATCACAGATGTAGGTTGTTACTACAGATGTAGGTTGCTACCACAGACGTACAGTTGAAGTCGGAAGTTTACATACACCTTAGCCAAATACATTTAAACTCAGTTTATCACAATTTCTGACATTTAATCCTAGTAAAAATTCCCTGTCTTAGGTCAGTTAGGATCACCACTTCATTTTAAGAATGTGAAATGCAGCTAGAGAGAGATGATCTATTTCAGCTTTTATTTCTTTCATCACATTCCCAGTGGGTCAGAAGTTTACATACACTCAATTAGTATTTGGTAGCATTGCCTTTAAATTGTTTAACTTGGGTCAAACTTTTCGGGTACCCTTCCACAAGCTTCACACAATAAGTTCGGTGAATTTTGGCTCATTCCTCCTGACAGAGCTGGTGTAACTGAGTCATGTTTGTAGGCCTCCTTGCTCGCACACAATTTTTCAGTTCTGCCCAGAAATGTTCTATAGGATTGAGGTCAGGGCTTTGTGATGGCTACTCCAATACCTTGACTTTGTTGTCCTTAAGCCATGTTGCCACTACTTTGGAAGTATGCTTGGGGTCATTGTCCATTTGGAAGACTCATTTGCGACCAAGCTTTAACTTTTTGACTGATGTCTTGTGATGTTGCTTCAATATATCCACTTAATTTTCCTTTCTCATGATGCCATCTATTTTGTGAAGTGCACCAGTCCCTCCTGCAGCAAAATACCCTCACAACTTGGTGTTCTTCTCTCCTCTTTCTCTCTCTCTTTCTTTCTATCAGAGGACATGAGCCCTAGGACCATGCCTCAGGACTACCTGGCATGATGACTCCTTGTTGTCCCCAGTCCACCTGGCCGTGCTGCTGCTCCAGTTTCAACTGTTCTGCCTGCGGCTATGGAACCCTGACCTGTTCACTGGACGTGGTACCTGTCCCAGACCTGCTGTTTTCAACTCTTTAGAGACAGCAGGAGCAGTAGAGATACTCTGAATGATCGGCTATGAAAAGCCAACTGACATTTACTCCTGAGGTGCTGACCTGTTGCACCCTCGACAACCACTGTGATTATTATTTTTTGACCCTGCTGGTCATCTATGAACATTTGAACATCTTGGTCATGTTCTGTTATAATCTCCACCCGGCACAGCCAGAAGAGGACTGGCCACCCCTAATAGCCTGGTTCCTCTCTAGGTTTCTTCCTAGGGTTCTGGCCTTCCTAGGGAGTTATTCCTAGCCACCGTGCTTCTACACCTGCATTGCTCACGGTTTGGGGTTTTAGGCTGGGTTTCTGTACAGCACTTTGAGATATCATCTGATGTAAGAAGGGCTTTATATATAAATTTGATTGATTGATTGTTCTTCAGCTTGCAAGCCTCCCCTTTTTCCTCCAAACATAACGATGGTCATAATGGTCAAACAGTTCTATTTTTGTTTCATCAGACCAGAGGACATTTCTCCCAAAAAAGTACGATCTTTGTCCCCATGTGCAGTTGCAAACTGTAGTCTGGCTTTTTTTTATGGCGGTTTTGGAGCAGTGGCTTCTTCCTTGCTGAGCGGCCTTTCGGGTAATGTCGATATAGGACTTGTTTTACTGTGGATATAGATACGTTTGTACCTGTTTCCTCCAGCATCTTCACAAGGTCCTTTGCTGTTGTTCTGGGATTGATTTGCACTTTTCACACCAAAGTACGTTCATCTCTAGGAGACAGAACGCGTCTTGTTCCTGAGCGGTATGACGGCTGCGTGGTCCCATGGTGTTTATACTTGCATACTATTGTTTGTACAGATGAATGTGGTACCTTCAGAAGTTTGGAAATTGCTCCAAAGGATGAACCAGACTTGTGGAGGTTGATTTCTGGCTGATTTCTTTTGATTTTCCCATGATGTCAAGCAAAGAGGCACTGAGTTTGAAGGTAGGTCTTGAAATACATCCACAGGTACACTTCCAATTGACTCAAATGATGTCAATTAGCCTATCAGAAGCTTCTAATGCCATGACATCATTTTCTGGAATTTTCCAAGCTGTTTAAAGGGACAGTCAAATTAGTGTATGTAAACTTCTGACCCACTGGAATTGTGATACAGTGAATTATAAGTGAAATAATCTGTCTCTAAACAATTGTTGGAAAAATGGCTTGTGTCATGCACAAAGGAGATGTTCTAACCGACTTGCCAAAACTATAGTTTGTTAATTAACAAGAAATTTGTGGAGTGGTTGGAAAACGAGTTTTAATGACTCCAACCTAAGTGTATGTAAACTTCTGACTTCAACTTCACAGATGTAGGCTGTTACCACATCCGTAGGTTGCTACCACATCCGTAGGTTGCTACCACAGATGTAGGTTGCTACCACAGATGTAGGTTGCTACCACAGATGCAGGTTGCTACCACAGATGTAGGCTGTTACCACATTCGTAGGTTGTTACCACATCCGTAGGTTGCTACCACATCCGTAGGTTGCTACCTCAGATGTAGGTTGCTACCAGAGATGTAGGTTGCTACCACAGATGTAGGTTACTAGACCAACAGCAGTTGAACACAGGAATACTGTGTACATTACTTTATCGTAGGCTAAATAGAGTTGACTAGTGACTTGTGTTTTTTCTGTCCCTGGGCGTATAAGGGTATGGAATGCAGCACCATGCGTTAATGGTAATAAACACAGCACAGATTAAAAGCCGAACACGTCGGCCATTTTAAAATCTTCTCACCACCCCACACACAAGAACGAGGGCCAAGTCCCGGTTCCTTTCCTTGTCTACTATCCTGGTTTCCTTTCCTTTATGAGCCCGTATGGCTAATGACTGGATAGGTTTCTTATTTACGTTGATATAGTTCATATGGCTTTCCTCTATTATGTTTCCCCAAATAACTGGTAACAAAGCAAGGAAAGGTCCCATGAGTAAATAACTTCAGGGAACAGGAAACATGCTACAAGGAAGGAAGCATTTTAAACAATATTTGGACAGGTCAGTTGTGCCATTCCTTCGAAAAGCGGAGGGTAGAGGTGTGTACGTTTGCATGTATATGTATGTGTGTGTGTGTGTGTGTGTGTGTGTGTGTGTGTGTGTGTGTGTGTGTGTGTGTGTGTGTGTGTGTGTGTGTGTGTGTGTGTGTGTGTGTGTGAGAAAGGGGAGGTTTATCTTATCTGCAGGACCATCTGGAGAGCCCAAACACAAATCCATCTTCAGCTTGACACTCAAATAAAGACTCCCTAAAATTCACCCCTCTGTAAAACTAACCCACCCCCTTACCCCAATGTAAAACTAACCCACCCCCTTACCCCAATGTAAAACTAACCCAGCCCCTTACCCCTCTGTAAAACTAACCCACCCCCTTACCCCACTGTAAAACTAACCCACCCCCTTACCCCTCTGTAAAACTAACCCACCCCCTTACCCCAATGTAAAACTAAACCACCCCGCACCCCTCTGTAAAATTACCTCACCCCTCTGTAAAACTCACCCCCTCACCCTGCAGTAAAACTAACTAACCCCTCTGTAAAACTCACACCCTCACCTCTCTGTAAAACTCACCCCCTTACCCGCCAGTAAAACTCACCAATCCCCGCAACCCTCTGTAAAACTAACTCACCCCTCTGTAAAACTCACACCCTCACCCCACTGTAAAACTAACTCACCCCTCTGTAAAACACACCCCCTCACCCCTCTGTAAAACTCACCCCCTCACCCCACTGTAAAACTAACTCACCCCTCTGTAAAACTCACCCCCTCACCCCACTGTAAAACTAACTCACCTCTCTGTAAAACTCACCCCCTCACCTGTCTGTAAAACTCACCCCTCTGTAAAACTCACCCCCTCACCTGTCTGTAAAACTCACCTCATCATACTTCTGTAAAACTTAACCCTTTCACCTCTCTGTAAAACTCACCCCCTCACCTGTATGTAAAACTCACCTCCTCATACCTCTGTAAAACTCACCCCTTAATGAAGCTATAGATATTCCTTTCCGTTTCAGACATTAACTACAATTATAAACTGGGTGGTGAATGCTGGTTGGCTGAAAGCCGTGGTATATCAGATCGTATACCACGGGTATGACAAAACAATTATTTTTACTCTTCTAATGACGTTGGTAACCAGTTTATAATACCAATAAGGCACCTCTGGGGTTTGTGATATACTGTATGGCCAATATACCACGGCTAAGGGCGGTATCCAGGCACTCTGCGTCGCACCCCCCTCGGGCCTTATTGTCTGAAAAAAAAAGTATGAAAATGTATTCACTCTGGATAAAAGTGTCTACTAAATTACTAAACGTCAATTATTGCTTAAATAGAGAATCTACTTTCATTCACCTGTTATAATCCATCAAATAATGGATAGATTATTGAATATATGTTATTGTAATAAAGTCCTTCTCCACA